>NW_028164474.1:0-384138 GCF_964263955.1 Coregonus lavaretus | reverse complement strand
ATAGTGTGTCAATATGAGTGTCAGTAAGTCTATAGTGTGTCAACATGAGTGTAAGTGAGTCTATAGTGTGTCAACATGAGTGTCAGTAAGTCTATAGTGTGTCAATATGAGTGTCATTGAGTCTATAGTGTGTCAATATGAGTGTCAGTAAGTCTATAGTGTGTCAACATGAGTGTCAGTAAGTCTATAGTGTGTCAATATGAGTGTCAGTAAGTCTATAGTGTGTCAACATGAGTGTAAGTGAGTCTATAGTGTCAACATGAGTGTCAGTAAGTCTATAGTGTGTCAACATGAGTGTCAGTACGTCTATAGTGTGTCAACATGAGTGTCACTAAGTCTATAGTGTGTCAACATGAGTGTCAGTAAGTCTATAGTGTGTCAACATGAGTGTCAGTAAGTCTATAGTGTGTCAACATGAGTGTCAGTGAGTCTATAGTGTGTCAACATGAGTGTCAGTGAGTCTATAGTGTGTCAACATGAGTGTCAGTGAGTCTATAGTGTGTCAACATGAGTGTCAGTGAGTCTATAGTGTGTCAACATGAGTGTCAGTAAGTCTATAGTGTGTCAACATGAGTGTCAGTAAGTATATAGTGTGTCAACATGAGTGTCAGTAAGTATATAGTGTGTCAACATGAGTGTCAGTAAGTATATAGTGTGTCAACATGAGTGTCAGTAAGTCTATAGTGTGTCAACATGAGTGTCAGTAAGTATATAGTGTGTCAACATCAGTGTCAGTAAGTCTATAGTGTGTCAACATGAGTGTCAGTAAGTCTATAGTGTGTCAACATGAGTGTCAGTAAGTCTATAGTGTGTCAACATGAGTGTCAGTGAGTCTATAGTGTGTCAACATGAGTGTCAGTGAGTCTATAGTGTGTCAACATGAGTGTCAGTGAGTCTATAGTGTGTCAACATGAGTGTCAGTGAGTCTATAGTGTGTCAACATGAGTGTCAGTAAGTCTATAGTGTGTCAACATGAGTGTCAGTGAGTCTATAGTGTGTCAACATGAGTGTCAGTAAGTCTATAGTGTGTCAACATGAGTGTCAGTAAGTATATAGTGTGTCAACATGAGTGTCAGTAAGTCTATAGTGTGTCAACATGAGTGTCAGTGAGTCTATAGTGTGTCAATATGAGTGTCAGTAAGTCTATAGTGTGTCAACATGAGTGTCAGTAAGTCTATAGTGTGTCAATATGAGTGTCAGTAAGTCTATAGTGTGTCAACATGAGTGTAAGTGAGTCTATAGTGTGTCAACATGAGTGTCAGTAAGTCTATAGTGTGTCAATATGAGTGTCAGTGAGTCTATAGTGTGTCAATATGAGTGTCAGTAAGTCTATAGTGTGTCAACATGAGTGTAAGTGAGTCTATAGTGTGTCAACATGAGTGTCAGTAAGTCTATAGTGTGTCAATATGAGTGTCATTGAGTCTATAGTGTGTCAATATGAGTGTCAGTAAGTCTATAGTGTGTCAACATGAGTGTCAGTAAGTCTATAGTGTGTCAATATGAGTGTCAGTAAGTCTATAGTGTGTCAACATGAGTGTAAGTGAGTCTATAGTGTCAACATGAGTGTCAGTAAGTCTATAGTGTGTCAACATGAGTGTCAGTAAGTCTATAGTGTGTCAACATGAGTGTCAGTAAGTCTATAGTGTGTCAACATGAGTGTCAGTAAGTCTATAGTGTGTCAACATGAGTGTCAGTGAGTCTATAGTGTGTCAACATGAGTGTCAGTAAGTATATAGTGTGTCAACATGAGTGTCAGTAAGTCTATAGTGTGTCAACATGAGTGTCAGTGAGTCTATAGTGTGTCAACATGAGTGTCAGTAAGTATATATTGTGTCAACATGAGTGTCAGTAAGTATATAGTGTGTCAACATGAGTGTCAGTGAGTCTATAGTGTGTCAACATGAGTGTCAGTGAGTCTATAGTGTGTCAACATGAGTGTCAGTGAGTATATAGTGTGTCAACATGAGTGTCAGTAAGTCTATAGTGTGTCAACATGAGTGTCAGTAAGTCTATAGTGTGTCAACATGAGTGTCAGTGAGTCTATAGTGTGTCAACATGAGTGTCAGTAAGTCTATAGTGTGTCAACATGAGTGTCAGTAAGTCTATAGTGTGTCAACATGAGTGTCAGTAAGTATATAGTGTGTCAACATGAGTGTCAGTAAGTATATAGTGTGTCAACATGAGTGTCAGTAAGTCTATAGTGTGTCAACATGAGTGTCAGTAAGTCTATAGTGTGTCAACATGAGTGTCAGTAAGTCTATAGTGTGTCAACATGAGTGTCAGTAAGTCTATAGTGTGTCAACATGAGTGTCAGTGAGTCTATAGTGTGTCAACATGAGTGTCAGTAAGTCTATAGTGTGTCAACATGAGTGTCAGTAAGAATATAGTGTGTCAACATGAGTGTCAGTAAGTATATAGTGTGTCAACATGAGTGTCAGTAAGTATATAGTGTGTCAACATGAGTGTCAGTAAGTCTATAGTGTGTCAACATGAGTGTCAGTACGTCTATAGTGTGTCAACATGAGTGTCACTAAGTCTATAGTGTGTCAACATGAGTGTCAGTAAGTCTATAGTGTGTCAACATGAGTGTCAGTAAGTATATAGTGTGTCAACATGAGTGTCAGTAAGTATATAGTGTGTCAACATGAGTGTCAGTAAGTATATAGTGTGTCAACATGAGTGTCAGTAAGTATATAGTGTGTCAACATGAGTGTCAGTAAGTATATAGTGTCAACATGAGTGTCAGTAAGTATATAGTGTGTCAACATGAGTGTCAGTAAGTATATAGTGTGTCAACATGAGTGTCAGTAAGTCTATAGTGTGTCAACATGAGTGTCAGTAAGTCTATAGTGTGTCAACATGAGTGTCAGTAAGTATATAGTGTGTCAACATGAGTGTCAGTAAGTCTATAGTGTGTCAACATGAGTGTCAGTAAGTATATAGTGTGTCAACATCAGTGTCAGTAAGTCTATAGTGTGTCAACATGAGTGTCAGTAAGTCTATAGTGTGTCAACATGAGTGTCAGTAAGTCTATAGTGTGTCAACATGAGTGTCAGTGAGTCTATAGTGTGTCAACATGAGTGTCAGTGAGTCTATAGTGTGTCAACATGAGTGTCAGTGAGTCTATAGTGTGTCAACATGAGTGTCAGTGAGTCTATAGTGTGTCAACATGAGTGTCAGTAAGTCTATAGTGTGTCAACATGAGTGTCAGTAAGTCTATAGTGTGTCAACATGAGTGTCAGTAAGTCTATAGTGTGTCAACATGAGTGTCAGTGAGTCAAAAGTGTGTCAACATGAGTGTCAGTGAGTCTATAGTGTGTCAACATGAGTGTCAGTGAGTCTATAGTGTGTCAACATGAGTGTCAGTAAGTCTATAGTGTGTCAACATGAGTGTCAGTAAGTCTATAGTGTGTCAACATGAGTGTCAGTAAGTCTATAGTGTGTCAACATGAGTGTCAGTGAGTCAAAAGTGTGTCAACATGAGTGTCAGTGAGTCTATAGTGTGTCAACATGAGTGTCAGTGAGTCTATAGTGTGTCAACATGAGTGTAAGTGAGTCTATAGTGTGTCAACATGAGTGTCAGTGAGTCTATAGTGTGTCAACATGAGTGTCAGTAAGTCTATAGTGTGTCAACATGAGTGTCAGTAAGAATATAGTGTGTCAACATGAGTGTCAGTAAGTATATAGTGTGTCAACATGAGTGTCAGTAAGTATATAGTGTGTCAACATGAGTGTCAGTAAGTCTATAGTGTGTCAACATGAGTGTCAGTACGTCTATAGTGTGTCAACATGAGTGTCACTAAGTCTATAGTGTGTCAACATGAGTGTCAGTAAGTCTATAGTGTGTCAACATGAGTGTCAGTAAGTCTATAGTGTGTCAACATGAGTGTCAGTGAGTCTATAGTGTGTCAACATGAGTGTCAGTGAGTCTATAGTGTGTCAACATGAGTGTCAGTGAGTCTATAGTGTGTCAACATGAGTGTCAGTGAGTCTATAGTGTGTCAACATGAGTGTCAGTAAGTCTATAGTGTGTCAACATGAGTGTCAGTAAGTCTATAGTGTGTCAACATGAGTGTCAGTAAGTCTATAGTGTGTCAACATGAGTGTCAGTGAGTCAAAAGTGTGTCAACATGAGTGTCAGTGAGTCTATAGTGTGTCAACATGAGTGTCAGTGAGTCTATAGTGTGTCAACATGAGTGTCAGTAAGTCTATAGTGTGTCAACATGAGTGTCAGTAAGTCTATAGTGTGTCAACATGAGTGTCAGTAAGTCTATAGTGTGTCAACATGAGTGTCAGTGAGTCAAAAGTGTGTCAACATGAGTGTCAGTGAGTCTATAGTGTGTCAACATGAGTGTCAGTGAGTCTATAGTGTGTCAACATGAGTGTAAGTGAGTCTATAGTGTGTCAACATGAGTGTCAGTGAGTCTATAGTGTGTCAACATGAGTGTCAGTAAGTCTATAGTGTGTCAACATGAGTGTCAGTAAGAATATAGTGTGTCAACATGAGTGTCAGTAAGTATATAGTGTGTCAACATGAGTGTCAGTAAGTATATAGTGTGTCAACATGAGTGTCAGTAAGTCTATAGTGTGTCAACATGAGTGTCAGTACGTCTATAGTGTGTCAACATGAGTGTCACTAAGTCTATAGTGTGTCAACATGAGTGTCAGTAAGTCTATAGTGTGTCAACATGAGTGTCAGTAAGTATATAGTGTGTCAACATGAGTGTCAGTAAGTATATAGTGTGTCAACATGAGTGTCAGTAAGTATATAGTGTGTCAACATGAGTGTCAGTAAGTATATAGTGTGTCAACATGAGTGTCAGTAAGTATATAGTGTCAACATGAGTGTCAGTAAGTATATAGTGTGTCAACATGAGTGTCAGTAAGTATATAGTGTCAACATGAGTGTCAGTAAGTATATAGTGTGTCAACATGAGTGTCAGTAAGTATATAGTGTGTCAACATGAGTGTCAGTAAGTATATAGTGTGTCAACATGAGTGTCAGTGAGTCAAAAGTGTCAACATGAGTGTCAGTGAGTCTATAGTGTGTCAACATGAGTGTCAGTAAGTCTATAGTGTGTCAACATGAGTGTCAGTAAGTATATAGTGTGTCAACATGAGTGTCAGTAAGTCTATAGTGTGTCAACATGAGTGTCAGTAAGTCTATAGTGTGTCAACATGAGTGTCAGTAAGTATATAGTGTGTCAACATGAGTGTCAGTAAGTATATAGTGTGTCAACATGAGTGTCAGTAAGTATATAGTGTGTCAACATGAGTGTCAGTAAGTCTATAGTGTGTCAACATGAGTGTCAGTAAGTATATAGTGTGTCAACATCAGTGTCAGTAAGTCTATAGTGTGTCAACATGAGTGTCAGTAAGTCTATAGTGTGTCAACATGAGTGTCAGTAAGTCTATAGTGTGTCAACATGAGTGTCAGTGAGTCTATAGTGTGTCAACATGAGTGTCAGTGAGTCTATAGTGTGTCAACATGAGTGTCAGTAAGAATATAGTGTGTCAACATGAGTGTCAGTAAGAATATAGTGTGTCAACATGAGTGTCAGTAAGTATATAGTGTGTCAACATGAGTGTCAGTAAGTATATAGTGTGTCAACATGAGTGTCAGTAAGTATATAGTGTGTCAACATGAGTGTCAGTAAGTCTATAGTGTGTCAACATGAGTGTCAGTAAGTCTATAGTGTGTCAACATGAGTGTCACTAAGTCTATAGTGTGTCAACATGAGTGTCAGTAAGTCTATAGTGTGTCAACATGAGTGTCAGTAAGTATATAGTGTGTCAACATGAGTGTCAGTAAGTATATAGTGTGTCAACATGAGTGTCAGTAAGTATATAGTGTGTCAACATGAGTGTCAGTAAGTATATAGTGTGTCAACATGAGTGTCAGTAAGTATATAGTGTCAACATGAGTGTCAGTAAGTATATAGTGTGTCAACATGAGTGTCAGTAAGTATATAGTGTGTCAACATGAGTGTCAGTAAGTATATAGTGTGTCAACATGAGTGTCAGTGAGTCAAAAGTGTCAACATGAGTGTCAGTAAGTCTATAGTGTGTCAACATGAGTGTCAGTAAGTCTATAGTGTGTCAACATGAGTGTCAGTAAGTCTATAGTGTGTCAACATGAGTGTCAGTGAGTCTATAGTGTGTCAACATGAGTGTCAGTGAGTCTATAGTGTGTCAACATGAGTGTCAGTAAGAATATAGTGTGTCAACATGAGTGTCAGTAAGAATATAGTGTGTCAACATGAGTGTCAGTAAGTATATAGTGTGTCAACATGAGTGTCAGTAAGTATATAGTGTGTCAACATGAGTGTCAGTAAGTATATAGTGTGTCAACATGAGTGTCAGTAAGTCTATAGTGTGTCAACATGAGTGTCAGTAAGTCTATAGTGTGTCAACATGAGTGTCACTAAGTCTATAGTGTGTCAACATGAGTGTCAGTAAGTCTATAGTGTGTCAACATGAGTGTCAGTAAGTATATAGTGTGTCAACATGAGTGTCAGTAAGTATATAGTGTGTCAACATGAGTGTCAGTAAGTATATAGTGTGTCAACATGAGTGTCAGTAAGTATATAGTGTGTCAACATGAGTGTCAGTAAGTATATAGTGTCAACATGAGTGTCAGTAAGTATATAGTGTGTCAACATGAGTGTCAGTAAGTATATAGTGTGTCAACATGAGTGTCAGTAAGTATATAGTGTGTCAACATGAGTGTCAGTGAGTCAAAAGTGTCAACATGAGTGTCAGTGAGTCTATAGTGTGTCAACATGAGTGTCAGTAAGTCTATAGTGTGTCAACATGAGTGTCAGTAAGTATATAGTGTGTCAACATGAGTGTCAGTAAGTCTATAGTGTGTCAACATGAGTGTCAGTAAGTCTATAGTGTGTCAACGTGAGTGTCAGTAAGTATATAGTGTGTCAACATGAGTGTCAGTAAGTATATAGTGTGTCAACATGAGTGTCAGTAAGTATATAGTGTGTCAACATGAGTGTCAGTAAGTCTATAGTGTGTCAACATGAGTGTCAGTAAGTATATAGTGTGTCAACATCAGTGTCAGTAAGTCTATAGTGTGTCAACATGAGTGTCAGTAAGTCTATAGTGTGTCAACATGAGTGTCAGTAAGTCTATAGTGTGTCAACATGAGTGTCAGTGAGTCTATAGTGTGTCAACATGAGTGTCAGTGAGTCTATAGTGTGTCAACATGAGTGTCAGTGAGTCTATAGTGTGTCAACATGAGTGTCAGTGAGTCTATAGTGTGTCAACATGAGTGTCAGTAAGTCTATAGTGTGTCAACATGAGTGTCAGTAAGTCTATAGTGTGTCAACATGAGTGTCAGTAAGTCTATAGTGTGTCAACATGAGTGTCAGTGAGTCAAAAGTGTGTCAACATGAGTGTCAGTGAGTCTATAGTGTGTCAACATGAGTGTCAGTGAGTCTATAGTGTGTCAACATGAGTGTCAGTAAGTCTATAGTGTGTCAACATGAGTGTCAGTAAGTCTATAGTGTGTCAACATGAGTGTCAGTAAGTCTATAGTGTGTCAACATGAGTGTCAGTAAGTATATAGTGTGTCAACATGAGTGTCAGTAAGTCTATAGTGTGTCAACATGAGTGTCAGTGAGTCTATAGTGTGTCAATATGAGTGTCAGTAAGTCTATAGTGTGTCAACATGAGTGTCAGTAAGTCTATAGTGTGTCAATATGAGTGTCAGTAAGTCTATAGTGTGTCAACATGAGTGTAAGTGAGTCTATAGTGTGTCAATATGAGTGTCAGTAAGTCTATAGTTTGTCAATATGAGTGTCAGTGAGTCTATAGTGTGTCAATATGAGTGTCAGTAAGTCTATAGTGTGTCAACATGAGTGTAAGTGAGTCTATAGTGTGTCAACCTGAGTGTCAGTAAGTCTATAGTGTGTCAACATGAGTGTCAGTAAGTCTATAGTGTGTCAACATGAGTGTCAGTGAGTCTATAGTGTGTCAACATGAGTGTCAGTGAGTCTATAGTGTGTCAACATGAGTGTCAGTGAGTCTATAGTGTGTCAACATGAGTGTCAGTAAGTCTATAGTGTGTCAACATGAGTGTCAGTAAGTATATAGTGTGTCAACATGAGTGTCAGTAAGTCTATAGTGTGTCAACATGAGTGTCAGTGAGTCTATAGTGTGTCAATATGAGTGTCAGTAAGTCTATAGTGTGTCAACATGAGTGTCAGTAAGTCTATAGTGTGTCAATATGAGTGTCAGTAAGTCTATAGTGTGTCAACATGAGTGTAAGTGAGTCTATAGTGTGTCAATATGAGTGTCAGTAAGTCTATAGTTTGTCAATATGAGTGTCAGTGAGTCTATAGTGTGTCAATATGAGTGTCAGTAAGTCTATAGTGTGTCAACATGAGTGTAAGTGAGTCTATAGTGTGTCAACCTGAGTGTCAGTAAGTCTATAGTGTGTCAACATGAGTGTCAGTAAGTCTATAGTGTGTCAACATGAGTGTCAGTGAGTCTATAGTGTGTCAACATGAGTGTCAGTGAGTCTATAGTGTGTCAACATGAGTGTCAGTGAGTCTATAGTGTGTCAACATGAGTGTCAGTAAGTCTATAGTGTGTCAACATGAGTGTCAGTAAGTCTATAGTGTGTCAACATGAGTGTCAGTAAGTCTATAGTGTGTCAACATGAGTGTCAGTGAGTCAAAAGTGTGTCAACATGAGTGTCAGTGAGTCTATAGTGTGTCAACATGAGTGTCAGTGAGTCTATAGTGTGTCAACATGAGTGTCAGTAAGTCTATAGTGTGTCAACATGAGTGTCAGTAAGTCTATAGTGTGTCAACATGAGTGTCAGTAAGTCTATAGTGTGTCAACATGAGTGTCAGTAAGTATATAGTGTGTCAACATGAGTGTCAGTAAGTCTATAGTGTGTCAACATGAGTGTCAGTGAGTCTATAGTGTGTCAATATGAGTGTCAGTAAGTCTATAGTGTGTCAACATGAGTGTCAGTAAGTCTATAGTGTGTCAATATGAGTGTCAGTAAGTCTATAGTGTGTCAACATGAGTGTAAGTGAGTCTATAGTGTGTCAATATGAGTGTCAGTAAGTCTATAGTGTGTCAATATGAGTGTCAGTGAGTCTATAGTGTGTCAATATGAGTGTCAGTAAGTCTATAGTGTGTCAACATGAGTGTAAGTGAGTCTATAGTGTGTCAACATGAGTGTCAGTAAGTCTATAGTGTGTCAACATGAGTGTCAGTAAGTCTATAGTGTGTCAACATGAGTGTCAGTGAGTCTATAGTGTGTCAACATGAGTGTCAGTGAGTCTATAGTGTGTCAACATGAGTGTCAGTGAGTCTATAGTGTGTCAACATGAGTGTCAGTGAGTCTATAGTGTGTCAACATGAGTGTCAGTAAGTCTATAGTGTGTCAACATGAGTGTCAGTAAGTCTATAGTGTGTCAACATGAGTGTCAGTAAGTCTATAGTGTGTCAACATGAGTGTCAGTGAGTCAAAAGTGTGTCAACATGAGTGTCAGTGAGTCTATAGTGTGTCAACATGAGTGTCAGTGAGTCTATAGTGTGTCAACATGAGTGTCAGTATGTCTATAGTGTGTCAACATGAGTGTAAGTGAGTCTATAGTGTGTCAACATGAGTGTCAGTGAGTCTATAGTGTGTCAACATGAGTGTCAGTGAGTCTATAGTGTGTCAACATGAGTGTCAGTGAGTCTATAGTGTGTCAACATGAGTGTCAGTAAGTCTATAGTGTGTCAACATGAGTGTCAGTAAGTCTATAGTGTGTCAACATGAGTGTCAGTGAGTCTATAGTGTGTCAACATGAGTGTCAGTGAGTCTATAGTGTGTCAACATGAGTGTCAGTGAGTCTATAGTGTGTCAACATGAGTGTCAGTGAGTCTATAGTGTGTCAACATGAGTGTCAGTAAGTCTATAGTGTGTCAACATGAGTGTCAGTAAGTCTATAGTGTGTCAACATGAGTGTCAGTAAGTCTATAGTGTGTCAACATGAGTGTCAGTGAGTCTATAGTGTGTCAACATGAGTGTCAGTGAGTCTATAGTGTGTCAACATGAGTGTCAGTAAGTCTATAGTGTGTCAACATGAGTGTCAGTGAGTCTATAGTGTGTCAACATGAGTGTCAGTAAGTCTATAGTGTGTCAACATGAGTGTCAGTGAGTCTATAGTGTGTCAACATGAGTGTCAGTAAGTCTATAGTGTGTCAACATGAGTGTCAGTAAGTATATAGTGTGTCAACATGAGTGTCAGTAAGTCTATAGTGTGTCAACATGAGTGTCAGTAAGTATATAGTGTGTCAACATGAGTGTCAGTAAGTATATAGTGTGTCAACATGAGTGTCAGTGAGTCAAAAGTGTCAACATGAGTGTCAGTGAGTCTATAGTGTGTCAACATGAGTGTCAGTAAGTCTATAGTGTGTCAACATGAGTGTCAGTAAGTATATAGTGTGTCAACATGAGTGTCAGTAAGTCTATAGTGTGTCAACATGAGTGTCAGTAAGTCTATAGTGTGTCAACATGAGTGTCAGTAAGTATATAGTGTGTCAACATGAGTGTCAGTAAGTATATAGTGTGTCAACATGAGTGTCAGTAAGTATATAGTGTGTCAACATGAGTGTCAGTAAGTCTATAGTGTGTCAACATGAGTGTCAGTAAGTATATAGTGTGTCAACATCAGTGTCAGTAAGTCTATAGTGTGTCAACATGAGTGTCAGTAAGTCTATAGTGTGTCAACATGAGTGTCAGTAAGTCTATAGTGTGTCAACATGAGTGTCAGTGAGTCTATAGTGTGTCAACATGAGTGTCAGTAAGTCTATAGTGTGTCAACATGAGTGTCAGTAAGTCTATAGTGTGTCAACATGAGTGTCAGTAAGTCTATAGTGTGTCAACATG
The DNA here is from genome assembly GCF_964263955.1 of Coregonus lavaretus. Classification (NCBI taxonomy): domain Eukaryota; kingdom Metazoa; phylum Chordata; class Actinopteri; order Salmoniformes; family Salmonidae; genus Coregonus; species Coregonus lavaretus. The sequence goes on along the minus strand of NW_028164474.1, from coordinate 373,232 downwards.
AGTGTCAGTGAGTCTATAGTGTGTCAACATGAGTGTCAGTAAGTATATAGTGTGTCAACATCAGTGTCAGTAAGTCTATAGTGTGTCAACATGAGTGTCAGTAAGTCTATAGTGTGTCAACATGAGTGTCAGTAAGTCTATAGTGTGTCAACATGAGTGTCAGTAAGTATATAGTGTGTCAACATGAGTGTCAGTAAGTATATAGTGTCAACATGAGTGTCAGTAAGTATATAGTGTGTCAACATGAGTGTCAGTAAGTATATAGTGTGTCAACATGAGTGTCAGTAAGTATATAGTGTGTCAACATGAGTGTCAGTGAGTCAAAAGTGTCAACATGAGTGTCAGTGAGTCTATAGTGTGTCAACATGAGTGTCAGTAAGTCTATAGTGTGTCAACATGAGTGTCAGTAAGTATATAGTGTGTCAACATGAGTGTCAGTAAGTCTATAGTGTGTCAACATGAGTGTCAGTAAGTCTATAGTGTGTCAACATGAGTGTCAGTAAGTATATAGTGTGTCAACATGAGTGTCAGTAAGTATATAGTGTGTCAACATGAGTGTCAGTAAGTATATAGTGTGTCAACATGAGTGTCAGTAAGTCTATAGTGTGTCAACATGAGTGTCAGTAAGTATATAGTGTGTCAACATCAGTGTCAGTAAGTCTATAGTGTGTCAACATGAGTGTCAGTAAGTCTATAGTGTGTCAACATGAGTGTCAGTAAGTCTATAGTGTGTCAACATGAGTGTCAGTGAGTCTATAGTGTGTCAACATGAGTGTCAGTGAGTCTATAGTGTGTCAACATGAGTGTCAGTGAGTCTATAGTGTGTCAACATGAGTATCAGTGAGTCTATAGTGTGTCAACATGAGTGTCAGTAAGTCTACAGTGTGTCAACATGAGTGTCAGTAAGTCTATAGTGTGTCAACATGAGTGTCAGTAAGTCTATAGTGTGTCAACATGAGTGTCAGTGAGTCAAAAGTGTGTCAACATGAGTGTCAGTGAGTCTATAGTGTGTCAACATGAGTGTCAGTGAGTCTATAGTGTGTCAACATGAGTGTCAGTAAGTCTATAGTGTGTCAACATGAGTGTAAGTGAGTCTATAGTGTGTCAACATGAGTGTAAGTGAGTCTATAGTGTGTCAACATGAGTGTCAGTGAGTCTATAGTGTGTCAACATGAGTGTCAGTAAGTCTATAGTGTGTCAACATGAGTGTCAGTAAGTATATAGTGTGTCAACATGAGTGTCAGTAAGTATATAGTGTGTCAACATGAGTGTCAGTAAGTCTATAGTGTGTCAACATGAGTGTCAGTAAGTCTATAGTGTGTCAACATGAGTGTCACTAAGTCTATAGTGTGTCAACATGAGTGTCAGTAAGTCTATAGTGTGTCAACATGAGTGTCAGTAAGTATATAGTGTGTCAACATGAGTGTCAGTAAGTATATAGTGTGTCAACATGAGTGTCAGTAAGTATATAGTGTGTCAACATGAGTGTCAGTAAGTATATAGTGTGTCAACATGAGTGTCAGTAAGTATATAGTGTCAACATGAGTGTCAGTAAGTATATAGTGTGTCAACATGAGTGTCAGTAAGTCTATAGTGTGTCAACATGAGTGTCAGTAAGTATATAGTGTGTCAACATCAGTGTCAGTAAGTCTATAGTGTGTCAACATGAGTGTCAGTAAGTCTATAGTGTGTCAACATGAGTGTCAGTAAGTCTATAGTGTGTCAACATGAGTGTCAGTGAGTCTATAGTGTGTCAACATGAGTGTCAGTGAGTCTATAGTGTGTCAACATGAGTGTCAGTGAGTCTATAGTGTGTCAACATGAGTATCAGTGAGTCTATAGTGTGTCAACATGAGTGTCAGTAAGTCTACAGTGTGTCAACATGAGTGTCAGTAAGTCTATAGTGTGTCAACATGAGTGTCAGTAAGTCTATAGTGTGTCAACATGAGTGTCAGTGAGTCAAAAGTGTGTCAACATGAGTGTCAGTGAGTCTATAGTGTGTCAACATGAGTGTCAGTGAGTCTATAGTGTGTCAACATGAGTGTCAGTAAGTCTATAGTGTGTCAACATGAGTGTAAGTGAGTCTATAGTGTGTCAACATGAGTGTAAGTGAGTCTATAGTGTGTCAACATGAGTGTCAGTGAGTCTATAGTGTGTCAACATGAGTGTCAGTAAGTCTATAGTGTGTCAACATGAGTGTCAGTAAGTATATAGTGTGTCAACATGAGTGTCAGTAAGTATATAGTGTGTCAACATGAGTGTCAGTAAGTCTATAGTGTGTCAACATGAGTGTCAGTAAGTCTATAGTGTGTCAACATGAGTGTCACTAAGTCTATAGTGTGTCAACATGAGTGTCAGTAAGTCTATAGTGTGTCAACATGAGTGTCAGTAAGTATATAGTGTGTCAACATGAGTGTCAGTAAGTATATAGTGTGTCAACATGAGTGTCAGTAAGTATATAGTGTGTCAACATGAGTGTCAGTAAGTATATAGTGTGTCAACATGAGTGTCAGTAAGTATATAGTGTCAACATGAGTGTCAGTAAGTATATAGTGTGTCAACATGAGTGTCAGTAAGTATATAGTGTGTCAACATCAGTGTCAGTAAGTCTATAGTGTGTCAACATGAGTGTCAGTAAGTCTATAGTGTGTCAACATGAGTGTCAGTAAGTCTATAGTGTGTCAACATGAGTGTCAGTGAGTCTATAGTGTGTCAACATGAGTGTCAGTAAGTCTATAGTGTGTCAACATGAGTGTCAGTAAGTCTATAGTGTGTCAACATGAGTGTCAGTAAGTCTATAGTGTGTCAACATGAGTGTCAGTGAGTCTATAGTGTGTCAACATGAGTGTCAGTAAGTATATAGTGTGTCAACATCAGTGTCAGTAAGTCTATAGTGTGTCAACATGAGTGTCAGTAAGTCTATAGTGTGTCAACATGAGTGTCAGTAAGTCTATAGTGTGTCAACATGAGTGTCAGTAAGTATATAGTGTGTCAACATGAGTGTCAGTAAGTATATAGTGTCAACATGAGTGTCAGTAAGTATATAGTGTGTCAACATGAGTGTCAGTAAGTATATAGTGTGTCAACATGAGTGTCAGTAAGTATATAGTGTGTCAACATGAGTGTCAGTGAGTCAAAAGTGTCAACATGAGTGTCAGTGAGTCTATAGTGTGTCAACATGAGTGTCAGTAAGTCTATAGTGTGTCAACATGAGTGTCAGTAAGTATATAGTGTGTCAACATGAGTGTCAGTAAGTCTATAGTGTGTCAACATGAGTGTCAGTAAGTCTATAGTGTGTCAACATGAGTGTCAGTAAGTATATAGTGTGTCAACATGAGTGTCAGTAAGTATATAGTGTGTCAACATGAGTGTCAGTAAGTATATAGTGTGTCAACATGAGTGTCAGTAAGTCTATAGTGTGTCAACATGAGTGTCAGTAAGTATATAGTGTGTCAACATCAGTGTCAGTAAGTCTATAGTGTGTCAACATGAGTGTCAGTAAGTCTATAGTGTGTCAACATGAGTGTCAGTAAGTCTATAGTGTGTCAACATGAGTGTCAGTGAGTCTATAGTGTGTCAACATGAGTGTCGGTGAGTCTATAGTGTGTCAACATGAGTGTCAGTGAGTCTATAGTGTGTCAACATGAGTATCAGTGAGTCTATAGTGTGTCAACATGAGTGTCAGTAAGTCTACAGTGTGTCAACATGAGTGTCAGTAAGTCTATAGTGTGTCAACATGAGTGTCAGTAAGTCTATAGTGTGTCAACATGAGTGTCAGTGAGTCAAAAGTGTGTCAACATGAGTGTCAGTGAGTCTATAGTGTGTCAACATGAGTGTCAGTGAGTCTATAGTGTGTCAACATGAGTGTCAGTAAGTCTATAGTGTGTCAACATGAGTGTAAGTGAGTCTATAGTGTGTCAACATGAGTGTAAGTGAGTCTATAGTGTGTCAACATGAGTGTCAGTGAGTCTATAGTGTGTCAACATGAGTGTCAGTAAGTCTATAGTGTGTCAACATGAGTGTCAGTAAGTATATAGTGTGTCAACATGAGTGTCAGTAAGTATATAGTGTGTCAACATGAGTGTCAGTAAGTCTATAGTGTGTCAACATGAGTGTCAGTAAGTCTATAGTGTGTCAACATGAGTGTCACTAAGTCTATAGTGTGTCAACATGAGTGTCAGTAAGTCTATAGTGTGTCAACATGAGTGTCAGTAAGTATATAGTGTGTCAACATGAGTGTCAGTAAGTATATAGTGTGTCAACATGAGTGTCAGTAAGTATATAGTGTGTCAACATGAGTGTCAGTAAGTATATAGTGTGTCAACATGAGTGTCAGTAAGTATATAGTGTCAACATGAGTGTCAGTAAGTATATAGTGTGTCAACATGAGTGTCAGTAAGTATATAGTGTGTCAACATGAGTGTCAGTAAGTCTATAGTGTGTCAACATGAGTGTCAGTAAGTCTATAGTGTGTCAACATGAGTGTCACTAAGTCTATAGTGTGTCAACATGAGTGTCAGTAAGTCTATAGTGTGTCAACATGAGTGTCAGTAAGTATATAGTGTGTCAACATGAGTGTCAGTAAGTATATAGTGTGTCAACATGAGTGTCAGTAAGTATATAGTGTGTCAACATGAGTGTCAGTAAGTATATAGTGTGTCAACATGAGTGTCAGTAAGTATATAGTGTCAACATGAGTGTCAGTAAGTATATAGTGTGTCAACATGAGTGTCAGTAAGTATATAGTGTGTCAACATGAGTGTCAGTAAGTATATAGTGTGTCAACATGAGTGTCAGTGAGTCAAAAGTGTCAACATGAGTGTCAGTGAGTCTATAGTGTGTCAACATGAGTGTCAGTAAGTCTATAGTGTGTCAACATGAGTGTCAGTAAGTATATAGTGTGTCAACATGAGTGTCAGTAAGTCTATAGTGTGTCAACATGAGTGTCAGTAAGTCTATAGTGTGTCAACATGAGTGTCAGTAAGTATATAGTGTGTCAACATGAGTGTCAGTAAGTATATAGTGTGTCAACATGAGTGTCAGTAAGTATATAGTGTGTCAACATGAGTGTCAGTAAGTCTATAGTGTGTCAACATGAGTGTCAGTAAGTATATAGTGTGTCAACATCAGTGTCAGTAAGTCTATAGTGTGTCAACATGAGTGTCAGTAAGTCTATAGTGTGTCAACATGAGTGTCAGTAAGTCTATAGTGTGTCAACATGAGTGTCAGTGAGTCTATAGTGTGTCAACATGAGTGTCAGTGAGTCTATAGTGTGTCAACATGAGTGTCAGTAAGAATATAGTGTGTCAACATGAGTGTCAGTAAGAATATAGTGTGTCAACATGAGTGTCAGTAAGTATATAGTGTGTCAACATGAGTGTCAGTAAGTATATAGTGTGTCAACATGAGTGTCAGTAAGTATATAGTGTGTCAACATGAGTGTCAGTAAGTCTATAGTGTGTCAACATGAGTGTCAGTAAGTCTATAGTGTGTCAACATGAGTGTCACTAAGTCTATAGTGTGTCAACATGAGTGTCAGTAAGTCTATAGTGTGTCAACATGAGTGTCAGTAAGTATATAGTGTGTCAACATGAGTGTCAGTAAGTATATAGTGTGTCAACATGAGTGTCAGTAAGTATATAGTGTGTCAACATGAGTGTCAGTAAGTATATAGTGTGTCAACATGAGTGTCAGTAAGTATATAGTGTCAACATGAGTGTCAGTAAGTATATAGTGTGTCAACATGAGTGTCAGTAAGTATATAGTGTGTCAACATGAGTGTCAGTAAGTATATAGTGTGTCAACATGAGTGTCAGTGAGTCAAAAGTGTCAACATGAGTGTCAGTGAGTCTATAGTGTGTCAACATGAGTGTCAGTAAGTCTATAGTGTGTCAACATGAGTGTCAGTAAGTATATAGTGTGTCAACATGAGTGTCAGTAAGTCTATAGTGTGTCAACATGAGTGTCAGTAAGTCTATAGTGTGTCAACGTGAGTGTCAGTAAGTATATAGTGTGTCAACATGAGTGTCAGTAAGTATATAGTGTGTCAACATGAGTGTCAGTAAGTATATAGTGTGTCAACATGAGTGTCAGTAAGTCTATAGTGTGTCAACATGAGTGTCAGTAAGTATATAGTGTGTCAACATCAGTGTCAGTAAGTCTATAGTGTGTCAACATGAGTGTCAGTAAGTCTATAGTGTGTCAACATGAGTGTCAGTAAGTCTATAGTGTGTCAACATGAGTGTCAGTGAGTCTATAGTGTGTCAACATGAGTGTCAGTGAGTCTATAGTGTGTCAACATGAGTGTCAGTGAGTCTATAGTGTGTCAACATGAGTGTCAGTGAGTCTATAGTGTGTCAACATGAGTGTCAGTAAGTCTATAGTGTGTCAACATGAGTGTCAGTAAGTCTATAGTGTGTCAACATGAGTGTCAGTAAGTCTATAGTGTGTCAACATGAGTGTCAGTGAGTCAAAAGTGTGTCAACATGAGTGTCAGTGAGTCTATAGTGTGTCAACATGAGTGTCAGTGAGTCTATAGTGTGTCAACATGAGTGTCAGTAAGTCTATAGTGTGTCAACATGAGTGTCAGTAAGTCTATAGTGTGTCAACATGAGTGTCAGTAAGTCTATAGTGTGTCAACATGAGTGTCAGTAAGTATATAGTGTGTCAACATGAGTGTCAGTAAGTCTATAGTGTGTCAACATGAGTGTCAGTGAGTCTATAGTGTGTCAATATGAGTGTCAGTAAGTCTATAGTGTGTCAACATGAGTGTCAGTAAGTCTATAGTGTGTCAATATGAGTGTCAGTAAGTCTATAGTGTGTCAACATGAGTGTAAGTGAGTCTATAGTGTGTCAATATGAGTGTCAGTAAGTCTATAGTGTGTCAATATGAGTGTCAGTGAGTCTATAGTGTGTCAATATGAGTGTCAGTAAGTCTATAGTGTGTCAACATGAGTGTAAGTGAGTCTATAGTGTGTCAACATGAGTGTCAGTAAGTCTATAGTGTGTCAACATGAGTGTCAGTAAGTCTATAGTGTGTCAACATGAGTGTCAGTGAGTCTATAGTGTGTCAACATGAGTGTCAGTGAGTCTATAGTGTGTCAACATGAGTGTCAGTGAGTCTATAGTGTGTCAACATGAGTGTCAGTAAGTCTATAGTGTGTCAACATGAGTGTCAGTAAGTCTATAGTGTGTCAACATGAGTGTCAGTAAGTCTATAGTGTGTCAACATGAGTGTCAGTGAGTCAAAAGTGTGTCAACATGAGTGTCAGTGAGTCTATAGTGTGTCAACATGAGTGTCAGTGAGTCTATAGTGTGTCAACATGAGTGTCAGTAAGTCTATAGTGTGTCAACATGAGTGTCAGTAAGTCTATAGTGTGTCAACATGAGTGTCAGTAAGTCTATAGTGTGTCAACATGAGTGTCAGTAAGTATATAGTGTGTCAACATGAGTGTCAGTAAGTCTATAGTGTGTCAACATGAGTGTCAGTGAGTCTATAGTGTGTCAATATGAGTGTCAGTAAGTCTATAGTGTGTCAACATGAGTGTAAGTAAGTCTATAGTGTGTCAATATGAGTGTCAGTAAGTCTATAGTGTGTCAACATGAGTGTAAGTGAGTCTATAGTGTGTCAATATGAGTGTCAGTAAGTCTATAGTGTGTCAATATGAGTGTCAGTGAGTCTATAGTGTGTCAATATGAGTGTCAGTAAGTCTATAGTGTGTCAACATGAGTGTAAGTGAGTCTATAGTGTGTCAACATGAGTGTCAGTAAGTCTATAGTGTGTCAACATGAGTGTCAGTAAGTCTATAGTGTGTCAACATGAGTGTCAGTGAGTCTATAGTGTGTCAACATGAGTGTCAGTGAGTCTATAGTGTGTCAACATGAGTGTCAGTGAGTCTATAGTGTGTCAACATGAGTGTCAGTGAGTCTATAGTGTGTCAACATGAGTGTCAGTAAGTCTATAGTGTGTCAACATGAGTGTCAGTAAGTCTATAGTGTGTCAACATGAGTGTCAGTAAGTCTATAGTGTGTCAACATGAGTGTCAGTGAGTCAAAAGTGTGTCAACATGAGTGTCAGTGAGTCTATAGTGTGTCAACATGAGTGTCAGTGAGTCTATAGTGTGTCAACATGAGTGTCAGTATGTCTATAGTGTGTCAACATGAGTGTAAGTGAGTCTATAGTGTGTCAACATGAGTGTCAGTGAGTCTATAGTGTGTCAACATGAGTGTCAGTGAGTCTATAGTGTGTCAACATGAGTGTCAGTGAGTCTATAGTGTGTCAACATGAGTGTCAGTAAGTCTATAGTGTGTCAACATGAGTGTCAGTAAGTCTATAGTGTGTCAACATGAGTGTCAGTGAGTCTATAGTGTGTCAACATGAGTGTCAGTGAGTCTATAGTGTGTCAACATGAGTGTCAGTGAGTCTATAGTGTGTCAACATGAGTGTCAGTGAGTCTATAGTGTGTCAACATGAGTGTCAGTAAGTCTATAGTGTGTCAACATGAGTGTCAGTAAGTCTATAGTGTGTCAACATGAGTGTCAGTAAGTCTATAGTGTGTCAACATGAGTGTCAGTGAGTCTATAGTGTGTCAACATGAGTGTCAGTGAGTCTATAGTGTGTCAACATGAGTGTCAGTAAGTCTATAGTGTGTCAACATGAGTGTCAGTGAGTCTATAGTGTGTCAACATGAGTGTCAGTAAGTCTATAGTGTGTCAACATGAGTGTCAGTAAGTATATAGTGTGTCAACATGAGTGTCAGTAAGTCTATAGTGTGTCAACATGAGTGTCAGTGAGTCTATAGTGTGTCAATATGAGTGTCAGTAAGTCTATAGTGTGTCAACATGAGTGTCAGTAAGTCTATAGTGTGTCAATATGAGTGTCAGTAAGTCTATAGTGTGTCAACATGAGTGTAAGTGAGTCTATAGTGTGTCAACATGAGTGTCAGTAAGTCTATAGTGTGTCAATATGAGTGTCAGTGAGTCTATAGTGTGTCAATATGAGTGTCAGTAAGTCTATAGTGTGTCAACATGAGTGTAAGTGAGTCTATAGTGTGTCAACATGAGTGTCAGTAAGTCTATAGTGTGTCAACATGAGTGTAAGTGAGTCTATAGTGTGTCAACATGAGTGTCAGTAAGTCTATAGTGTGTCAATATGAGTGTCAGTGAGTATATAGTGTGTCAACATGAGTGTCAGTAAGTCTATAGTGTGTCAACATGAGTGTCAGTAAGTCTATAGTGTGTCAACATGAGTGTCAGTGAGTCTATAGTGTGTCAACATGAGTGTCAGTAAGTCTATAGTGTGTCAACATGAGTGTCAGTAAGTCTATAGTGTGTCAACATGAGTGTCAGTAAGTATATAGTGTGTCAACATGAGTGTCAGTAAGTATATAGTGTGTCAACATGAGTGTCAGTAAGTCTATAGTGTGTCAACATGAGTGTCAGTAAGTCTATAGTGTGTCAACATGAGTGTCAGTAAGTCTATAGTGTGTCAACATGAGTGTCAGTAAGTCTATAGTGTGTCAACATGAGTGTCAGTGAGTCTATAGTGTGTCAACATGAGTGTCAGTAAGTCTATAGTGTGTCAACATGAGTGTCAGTAAGTATATAGTGTGTCAACATGAGTGTCAGTAAGTATATAGTGTGTCAACATGAGTGTCAGTAAGTCTATAGTGTGTCAACATGAGTGTCAGTAAGTCTATAGTGTGTCAACATGAGTGTCACTAAGTCTATAGTGTGTCAACATGAGTGTCAGTAAGTCTATAGTGTGTCAACATGAGTGTCAGTAAGTATATAGTGTGTCAACATGAGTGTCAGTAAGTATATAGTGTGTCAACATGAGTGTCAGTAAGTATATAGTGTGTCAACATGAGTGTCAGTAAGTATATAGTGTGTCAACATGAGTGTCAGTAAGTATATAGTGTCAACATGAGTGTCAGTAAGTATATAGTGTGTCAACATGAGTGTCAGTAAGTATATAGTGTGTCAACATGAGTGTCAGTAAGTCTATAGTGTGTCAACATGAGTGTCAGTAAGTCTATAGTGTGTCAACATGAGTGTCACTAAGTCTATAGTGTATCAACATGAGTGTCAGTAAGTCTATAGTGTGTCAACATGAGTGTCAGTAAGTATATAGTGTGTCAACATGAGTGTCAGTAAGTATATAGTGTGTCAACATGAGTGTCAGTAAGTATATAGTGTGTCAACATGAGTGTCAGTAAGTATATAGTGTGTCAACATGAGTGTCAGTAAGTATATAGTGTCAACATGAGTGTCAGTAAGTATATAGTGTGTCAACATGAGTGTCAGTAAGTATATAGTGTGTCAACATGAGTGTCAGTAAGTATATAGTGTGTCAACATGAGTGTCAGTGAGTCAAAAGTGTCAACATGAGTGTCAGTGAGTCTATAGTGTGTCAACATGAGTGTCAGTAAGTCTATAGTGTGTCAACATGAGTGTCAGTAAGTATATAGTGTGTCAACATGAGTGTCAGTAAGTCTATAGTGTGTCAACATGAGTGTCAGTAAGTCTATAGTGTGTCAACATGAGTGTCAGTAAGTATATAGTGTGTCAACATGAGTGTCAGTAAGTATATAGTGTGTCAACATGAGTGTCAGTAAGTATATAGTGTGTCAACATGAGTGTCAGTAAGTCTATAGTGTGTCAACATGAGTGTCACTAAGTATATAATGTGTCAACATCAGTGTCAGTAAGTCTATAGTGTGTCAACATGAGTGTCAGTAAGTCTATAGTGTGTCAACATGAGTGTCAGTAAGTCTATAGTGTGTCAACATGAGTGTCAGTGAGTCTATAGTGTGTCAACATGAGTGTCAGTGAGTCTATAGTGTGTCAACATGAGTGTCAGTGAGTCTATAGTGTGTCAACATGAGTATCAGTGAGTCTATAGTGTGTCAACATGAGTGTCAGTAAGTCTACAGTGTGTCAACATGAGTGTCAGTAAGTCTATAGTGTGTCAACATGAGTGTCAGTAAGTCTATAGTGTGTCAACATGAGTGTCAGTGAGTCTATAGTGTGTCAACATGAGTGTCAGTGAGTCTATAGTGTGTCAACATGAGTGTCAGTGAGTCTATAGTGTGTCAACATGAGTGTCAGTAAGTCTATAGTGTGTCAACATGAGTTTAAGTGAGTCTATAGTGTGTCAACATGAGTGTAAGTGAGTCTATAGTGTGTCAACATGAGTGTCAGTGAGTCTATAGTGTGTCAACATGAGTGTCAGTGAGTCTATAGTGTGTCAACATGAGTGTCAGTAAGTCTATAGTGTGTCAACATGAGTGTCAGTAAGTCTATAGTGTGTCAACATGAGTGTCAGTGAGTCTATAGTGTGTCAACATGAGTGTCAGTGAGTCTATAGTGTGTCAACATGAGTGTCAGTGAGTCTATAGTGTGTCAACATGAGTGTCAGTGAGTCTATAGTGTGTCAACATGAGTGTCAGTAAGTCTATAGTGTGTCAACATGAGTGTCAGTAAGTCTATAGTGTGTCAACATGAGTGTCAGTAAGTCTATAGTGTGTCAACATGAGTGTCAGTGAGTCTATAGTGTGTCAACATGAGTGTCAGTGAGTCTATAGTGTGTCAACATGAGTGTCAGTAAGTCTATAGTGTGTCAACATGAGTGTCAGTGAGTCTATAGTGTGTCAAAATGAGTGTCAGTAAGTCTATAGTGTGTCAACATGAGTGTCAGTAAGTATATAGTGTGTCAACATGAGTGTCAGTAAGTCTATAGTGTGTCAACATGAGTGTCAGTGAGTCTATAGTGTGTCAATATGAGTGTCAGTAAGTCTATAGTGTGTCAACATGAGTGTCAGTAAGTCTATAGTGTGTCAATATGAGTGTCAGTAAGTCTATAGTGTGTCAACATGAGTGTAAGTGAGTCTATAGTGTGTCAACATGAGTGTCAGTAAGTCTATAGTGTGTCAATATGAGTGTCAGTGAGTCTATAGTGTGTCAGTATGAGTGTCAGTAAGTCTATAGTGTGTCAACATGAGTGTAAGTGAGTCTATAGTGTGTCAACATGAGTGTCAGTAAGTCTATAGTGTGTCAATATGAGTGTCATTGAGTCTATAGTGTGTCAATATGAGTGTCAGTAAGTCTATAGTGTGTCAACATGAGTGTCAGTAAGTCTATAGTGTGTCAATATGAGTGTCAGTAAGTCTATAGTGTGTCAACATGAGTGTAAGTGAGTCTATAGTGTCAACATGAGTGTCAGTAAGTCTATAGTGTGTCAACATGAGTGTCAGTAAGTCTATAGTGTGTCAACATGAGTGTCAGTAAGTATATAGTGTGTCAACATGAGTGTCAGTAAGTCTATAGTGTGTCAACATGAGTGTCAGTGAGTCTATAGTGTGTCAACATGAGTGTCAGTAAGTATATAGTGTGTCAACATGAGTGTCAGTAAGTCTATAGTGTGTCAACATGAGTGTCAGTGAGTCTATAGTGTGTCAACATGAGTGTCAGTAAGTATATATTGTGTCAACATGAGTGTCAGTAAGTATATAGTGTGTCAACATGAGTGTCAGTGAGTCTATAGTGTGTCAACATGAGTGTCAGTGAGTCTATAGTGTGTCAACATGAGTGTCAGTGAGTATATAGTGTGTCAACATGAGTGTCAGTAAGTCTATAGTGTGTCAACATGAGTGTCAGTAAGTCTATAGTGTGTCAACATGAGTGTCAGTGAGTCTATAGTGTGTCAACATGAGTGTCAGTAAGTCTATAGTGTGTCAACATGAGTGTCAGTAAGTCTATAGTGTGTCAACATGAGTGTCAGTAAGTATATAGTGTGTCAACATGAGTGTCAGTAAGTATATAGTGTGTCAACATGAGTGTCAGTAAGTCTATAGTGTGTCAACATGAGTGTCAGTAAGTCTATAGTGTGTCAACATGAGTGTCAGTAAGTCTATAGTGTGTCAACATGAGTGTCAGTAAGTCTATAGTGTGTCAACATGAGTGTCAGTGAGTCTATAGTGTGTCAACATGAGTGTCAGTAAGTCTATAGTGTGTCAACATGAGTGTCAGTAAGAATATAGTGTGTCAACATGAGTGTCAGTAAGTATATAGTGTGTCAACATGAGTGTCAGTAAGTATATAGTGTGTCAACATGAGTGTCAGTAAGTCTATAGTGTGTCAACATGAGTGTCAGTAAGTCTATAGTGTGTCAACATGAGTGTCACTAAGTCTATAGTGTGTCAACATGAGTGTCAGTAAGTCTATAGTGTGTCAACATGAGTGTCAGTAAGTATATAGTGTGTCAACATGAGTGTCAGTAAGTATATAGTGTGTCAACATGAGTGTCAGTAAGTATATAGTGTGTCAACATGAGTGTCAGTAAGTATATAGTGTGTCAACATGAGTGTCAGTAAGTATATAGTGTCAACATGAGTGTCAGTAAGTATATAGTGTGTCAACATGAGTGTCAGTAAGTATATAGTGTGTCAACATGAGTGTCAGTAAGTATATAGTGTGTCAACATGAGTGTCAGTAAGTCTATAGTATGTCAACATGAGTGTCAGTAAGTCTATAGTGTGTCAACATGAGTGTCAGTGAGTCTATAGTGTGTCAACATGAGTGTCAGTAAGTCTATAGTGTGTCAACATGAGTGTCAGTGAGTCTATAGTGTGTCAACATGAGTGTCAGTAAGTCTATAGTGTGTTAACATGAGTGTCAGTAAGTCTATAGTGTGTCAACATGAGTGTCAGTAAGTCTATAGTGTGTCAACATGAGTGTCAGTGAGTCTATAGTGTGTCAACATCAGTGTCATTGAGTCTATAGTGTGTCAACATGAGTGTCAGTAAGTCTATAGTGTGTCAACATGAGTGTCAGTGAGTTTATAGTGTGTCAACATGAGTGTCAGTGAGTCTATAGTGTGTCAACATGAGTGTCAGTAAGTCTATAGTGTGTCAACATGAGTGTCAGTAAGTCTATAGTGTGTCAACATGAGTGTCAGTAAGTCTATAGTGTGTCAACATGAGTGTCAGTGAGTCTATAGTGTGTCAACATGAGTGTCAGTAAGTCTATAGTGTGTCAACATGAGTGTCAGTAAGAATATAGTGTGTCAACATGAGTGTCAGTAAGTATATAGTGTGTCAACATGAGTGTCAGTAAGTATATAGTGTGTCAACATGAGTGTCAGTAAGTATATAGTGTGTCAACATGAGTGTCAGTAAGTCTATAGTGTGTCAACATGAGTGTCAGTAAGTCTATAGTGTGTCAACATGAGTGTCACTAAGTCTATAGTGTGTCAACATGAGTGTCAGTAAGTCTATAGTGTGTCAACATGAGTGTCAGTAAGTATATAGTGTGTCAACATGAGTGTCAGTAAGTATATAGTGTGTCAACATGAGTGTCAGTAAGTCTATAGTGTGTCAACATGAGTGTCAGTAAGTATATAGTGTGTCAACATGAGTGTCAGTAAGTATATAGTGTCAACATGAGTGTCAGTAAGTATATAGTGTGTCAACATGAGTGTCAGTAAGTATATAGTGTGTCAACATGAGTGTCAGTAAGTATATAGTGTGTCAACATGAGTGTCAGTAAGTCTATAGTGTGTCAACATGAGTGTCAGTGAGTCTATAGTGTGTCAACATGAGTGTCAGTAAGTCTATAGTGTGTCAACATGAGTGTCAGTAAGTCTATAGTGTGTCAACATGAGTGTCAGTAAGTCTATAGTGTGTTAACATGAGTGTCAGTAAGTCTATAGTGTGTCAACATGAGTGTCAGTAAGAATATAGTGTGTCAACATGAGTGTCAGTAAGTATATAGTGTGTCAACATGAGTGTCAGTAAGTATATAGTGTGTCAACATGAGTGTCAGTAAGTCTATAGTGTGTCAACATGAGTGTCAGTAAGTCTATAGTGTGTCAACATGAGTGTCACTAAGTCTATAGTGTGTCAACATGAGTGTCAGTAAGTCTATAGTGTGTCAACATGAGTGTCAGTAAGTATATAGTGTGTCAACATGAGTGTCAGTAAGTATATAGTGTGTCAACATGAGTGTCAGTAAGTATATAGTGTGTCAACATGAGTGTCAGTAAGTATATAGTGTGTCAACATGAGTGTCAGTAAGTATATAGTGTGTCAACATGAGTGTCAGTAAGTATATAGTGTCAACATGAGTGTCAGTAAGTATATAGTGTGTCAACATGAGTGTCAGTAAGTATATAGTGTGTCAACATGAGTGTCAGTAAGTATATAGTGTGTCAACATGAGTGTCAGTGAGTCAAAAGTGTCAACATGAGTGTCAGTGAGTCTATAGTGTGTCAACATGAGTGTCAGTAAGTCTATAGTGTGTCAACATGAGTGTCAGTAAGTATATAGTGTGTCAACATGAGTGTCAGTAAGTCTATAGTGTGTCAACATGAGTGTCAGTAAGTCTATAGTGTGTCAACGTGAGTGTCAGTAAGTATATAGTGTGTCAACATGAGTGTCAGTAAGTATATAGTGTGTCAACATGAGTGTCAGTAAGTATATAGTGTGTCAACATGAGTGTCAGTAAGTCTATAGTGTGTCAACATGAGTGTCAGTAAGTATATAGTGTGTCAACATCAGTGTCAGTAAGTCTATAGTGTGTCAACATGAGTGTCAGTAAGTCTATAGTGTGTCAACATGAGTGTCAGTAAGTCTATAGTGTGTCAACATGAGTGTCAGTGAGTCTATAGTGTGTCAACATGAGTGTCAGTGAGTCTATAGTGTGTCAACATGAGTGTCAGTGAGTCTATAGTGTGTCAACATGAGTGTCAGTGAGTCTATAGTGTGTCAACATGAGTGTCAGTAAGTCTATAGTGTGTCAACATGAGTGTCAGTAAGTCTATAGTGTGTCAACATGAGTGTCAGTAAGTCTATAGTGTGTCAACATGAGTGTCAGTGAGTCAAAAGTGTGTCAACATGAGTGTCAGTGAGTCTATAGTGTGTCAACATGAGTGTCAGTGAGTCTATAGTGTGTCAACATGAGTGTCAATAAGTCTATAGTGTGTCAACATGAGTGTAAGTGAGTCTATAGTGTGTCAACATGAGTGTCAGTGAGTCTATAGTGTGTCAACATGAGTGTCAGTGAGTCTATAGTGTGTCAACATGAGTGTCAGTGAGTCTATAGTGTGTCAACATGAGTGTCAGTAAGTTTATAGTGTGTCAACATGAGTGTCAGTAAGTCTATAGTGTGTCAACATGAGTGTCAGTGAGTCTATAGTGTGTCAACATGAGTGTCAGTGAGTCTATAGTGTGTCAACATGAGTGTCAGTGAGTCTATAGTGTGTCAACATGAGTGTCAGTGAGTCTATAGTGTGTCAACATGAGTGTCAGTAAGTCTATAGTGTGTCAACATGAGTGTCAGTAAGTCTATAGTGTGTCAACATGAGTGTCAGTAAGTCTATAGTGTGTCAACATGAGTGTCAGTGAGTCTATAGTGTGTCAACATGAGTGTCAGTGAGTCTATAGTGTGTCAACATGAGTGTCAGTAAGTCTATAGTGTGTCAACATGAGTGTCAGTGAGTCTATAGTGTGTCAACATGAGTGTCAGTAAGTCTATAGTGTGTCAACATGAGTGTCAGTAAGTATATAGTGTGTCAACATGAGTGTCAGTAAGTCTATAGTGTGTCAACATGAGTGTCAGTGAGTCTATAGTGTGTCAATATGAGTGTCAGTAAGTCTATAGTGTGTCAACATGAGTGTCAGTAAGTCTATAGTGTGTCAATATGAGTGTCAGTAAGTCTATAGTGTGTCAACATGAGTGTAAGTGAGTCTATAGTGTGTCAATATGAGTGTCAGTAAGTCTATAGTGTGTCAATATGAGTGTCAGTGAGTCTATAGTGTGTCAATATGAGTGTCAGTAAGTCTATAGTGTGTCAACATGAGTGTAAGTGAGTCTATAGTGTGTCAACATGAGTGTCAGTAAGTCTATAGTGTGTCAATATGAGTGTCATTGAGTCTATAGTGTGTCAATATGAGTGTCAGTAAGTCTATAGTGTGTCAACATGAGTGTCAGTAAGTCTATAGTGTGTCAATATGAGTGTCAGTAAGTCTATAGTGTGTCAACATGAGTGTAAGTGAGTCTATAGTGTCAACATGAGTGTCAGTAAGTCTATAGTGTGTCAACATGAGTGTCAGTAAGTCTATAGTGTGTCAACATGAGTGTCAGTAAGTCTATAGTGTGTCAACATGAGTGTCAGTAAGTCTATAGTGTGTCAACATGAGTGTCAGTGAGTATATAGTGTGTCAACATGAGTGTCAGTAAGTATATAGTGTGTCAACATGAGTGTCAGTAAGTCTATAGTGTGTCAACATGAGTGTCAGTGAGTCTATAGTGTGTCAACATGAGTGTCAGTAAGTATATATTGTGTCAACATGAGTGTCAGTAAGTATATAGTGTGTCAACATGAGTGTCAGTGAGTCTATAGTGTGTCAACATGAGTGTCAGTGAGTCTATAGTGTGTCAACATGAGTGTCAGTGAGTATATAGTGTGTCAACATGAGTGTCAGTAAGTCTATAGTGTGTCAACATGAGTGTCAGTAAGTCTATAGTGTGTCAACATGAGTGTCAGTGAGTCTATAGTGTGTCAACATGAGTGTCAGTAAGTCTATAGTGTGTCAACATGAGTGTCAGTAAGTCTATAGTGTGTCAACATGAGTGTCACTAAGTCTATAGTGTGTCAACATGAGTGTCAGTAAGTATATAGTGTGTCAACATGAGTGTCAGTAAGTATATAGTGTGTCAACATGAGTGTCAGTAAGTCTATAGTGTGTCAACATGAGTGTCAGTAAGTCTATAGTGTGTCAACATGAGTGTCAGTAAGTCTATAGTGTGTCAACATGAGTGTCAGTAAGTCTATAGTGTGTCAACATGAGTGTCAGTGAGTCTATAGTGTGTCAACATGAGTGTCAGTAAGTCTATAGTGTGTCAACATGAGTGTCAGTAAGAATATAGTGTGTCAACATGAGTGTCAGTAAGTATATAGTGTGTCAACATGAGTGTCAGTGAGTCAAAAGTGTCAACATGAGTGTCAGTGAGTCTATAGTGTGTCAACATGAGTGTCAGTAAGTCTATAGTGTGTCAACATGAGTGTCAGTAAGTATATAGTGTGTCAACATGAGTGTCAGTAAGTCTATAGTGTGTCAACATGAGTGTCAGTAAGTCTATAGTGTGTCAACGTGAGTGTCAGTAAGTATATAGTGTGTCAACATGAGTGTCAGTAAGTATATAGTGTGTCAACATGAGTGTCAGTAAGTATATAGTGTGTCAACATGAGTGTCAGTAAGTCTATAGTGTGTCAACATGAGTGTCAGTAAGTATATAGTGTGTCAACATCAGTGTCAGTAAGTCTATAGTGTGTCAACATGAGTGTCAGTAAGTCTATAGTGTGTCAACATGAGTGTCAGTAAGTCTATAGTGTGTCAACATGAGTGTCAGTGAGTCTATAGTGTGTCAACATGAGTGTCAGTGAGTCTATAGTGTGTCAACATGAGTGTCAGTGAGTCTATAGTGTGTCAACATGAGTGTCAGTGAGTCTATAGTGTGTCAACATGAGTGTCAGTAAGTCTATAGTGTGTCAACATGAGTGTCAGTAAGTCTATAGTGTGTCAACATGAGTGTCAGTAAGTCTATAGTGTGTCAACATGAGTGTCAGTGAGTCAAAAGTGTGTCAACATGAGTGTCAGTGAGTCTATAGTGTGTCAACATGAGTGTCAGTGAGTCTATAGTGTGTCAACATGAGTGTCAGTAAGTCTATAGTGTGTCAACATGAGTGTAAGTGAGTCTATAGTGTGTCAACATGAGTGTCAGTGAGTCTATAGTGTGTCAACATGAGTGTCAGTGAGTCTATAGTGTGTCAACATGAGTGTCAGTGAGTCTATAGTGTGTCAACATGAGTGTCAGTAAGTTTATAGTGTGTCAACATGAGTGTCAGTAAGTCTATAGTGTGTCAACATGAGTGTCAGTGAGTCTATAGTGTGTCAACATGAGTGTCAGTGAGTCTATAGTGTGTCAACATGAGTGTCAGTGAGTCTATAGTGTGTCAACATGAGTGTCAGTGAGTCTATAGTGTGTCAACATGAGTGTCAGTAAGTCTATAGTGTGTCAACATGAGTGTCAGTAAGTCTATAGTGTGTCAACATGAGTGTCAGTAAGTCTATAGTGTGTCAACATGAGTGTCAGTGAGTCTATAGTGTGTCAACATGAGTGTCAGTGAGTCTATAGTGTGTCAACATGAGTGTCAGTAAGTCTATAGTGTGTCAACATGAGTGTCAGTGAGTCTATAGTGTGTCAACATGAGTGTCAGTAAGTCTATAGTGTGTCAACATGAGTGTCAGTAAGTATATAGTGTGTCAACATGAGTGTCAGTAAGTCTATAGTGTGTCAACATGAGTGTCAGTGAGTCTATAGTGTGTCAATATGAGTGTCAGTAAGTCTATAGTGTGTCAACATGAGTGTCAGTAAGTCTATAGTGTGTCAATATGAGTGTCAGTAAGTCTATAGTGTGTCAACATGAGTGTAAGTGAGTCTATAGTGTGTCAATATGAGTGTCAGTAAGTCTATAGTGTGTCAATATGAGTGTCAGTGAGTCTATAGTGTGTCAATATGAGTGTCAGTAAGTCTATAGTGTGTCAACATGAGTGTAAGTGAGTCTATAGTGTGTCAACATGAGTGTCAGTAAGTCTATAGTGTGTCAATATGAGTGTCATTGAGTCTATAGTGTGTCAATATGAGTGTCAGTAAGTCTATAGTGTGTCAACATGAGTGTCAGTAAGTCTATAGTGTGTCAATATGAGTGTCAGTAAGTCTATAGTGTGTCAACATGAGTGTAAGTGAGTCTATAGTGTCAACATGAGTGTCAGTAAGTCTATAGTGTGTCAACATGAGTGTCAGTAAGTCTATAGTGTGTCAACATGAGTGTCAGTAAGTCTATAGTGTGTCAACATGAGTGTCAGTAAGTCTATAGTGTGTCAACATGAGTGTCAGTGAGTATATAGTGTGTCAACATGAGTGTCAGTAAGTATATAGTGTGTCAACATGAGTGTCAGTAAGTCTATAGTGTGTCAACATGAGTGTCAGTGAGTCTATAGTGTGTCAACATGAGTGTCAGTAAGTATATATTGTGTCAACATGAGTGTCAGTAAGTATATAGTGTGTCAACATGAGTGTCAGTGAGTATATAGTGTGTCAACATGAGTGTCAGTGAGTCTATAGTGTGTCAACATGAGTGTCAGTGAGTATATAGTGTGTCAACATGAGTGTCAGTAAGTCTATAGTGTGTCAACATGAGTGTCAGTAAGTCTATAGTGTGTCAACATGAGTGTCAGTGAGTCTATAGTGTGTCAACATGAGTGTCAGTAAGTCTATAGTGTGTCAACATGAGTGTCAGTAAGTCTATAGTGTGTCAACATGAGTGTCAGTAAGTATATAGTGTGTCAACATGAGTGTCAGTAAGTATATAGTGTGTCAACATGAGTGTCAGTAAGTCTATAGTGTGTCAACATGAGTGTCAGTAAGTCTATAGTGTGTCAACATGAGTGTCAGTAAGTCTATAGTGTGTCAACATGAGTGTCAGTAAGTCTATAGTGTGTCAACATGAGTGTCAGTGAGTCTATAGTGTGTCAACATGAGTGTCAGTAAGTCTATAGTGTGTCAACATGAGTGTCAGTAAGAATATAGTGTGTCAACATGAGTGTCAGTAAGTATATAGTGTGTCAACATGAGTGTCAGTAAGTATATAGTGTGTCAACATGAGTGTCAGTAAGTCTATAGTGTGTCAACATGAGTGTCAGTAAGTCTATAGTGTGTCAACATGAGTGTCACTAAGTCTATAGTGTGTCAACATGAGTGTCAGTAAGTCTATAGTGTGTCAACATGAGTGTCAGTAAGTATATAGTGTGTCAACATGAGTGTCAGTAAGTATATAGTGTGTCAACATGAGTGTCAGTAAGTATATAGTGTGTCAACATGAGTGTCAGTAAGTATATAGTGTGTCAACATGAGTGTCAGTAAGTATATAGTGTCAACATGAGTGTCAGTAAGTATATAGTGTGTCAACATGAGTGTCAGTAAGTATATAGTGTGTCAACATGAGTGTCAGTAAGTATATAGTGTGTCAACATGAGTGTCAGTAAGTCTATAGTATGTCAACATGAGTGTCAGTAAGTCTATAGTGTGTCAACATGAGTTTCAGTGAGTCTATAGTGTGTCAACATGAGTGTCAGTAAGTCTATAGTGTGTCAACATGAGTGTCAGTGAGTCTATAGTGTGTCAACATGAGTGTCAGTAAGTCTATAGTGTGTTAACATGAGTGTCAGTAAGTCTATAGTGTGTCAACATGAGTGTCAGTAAGTCTATAGTGTGTCAACATGAGTGTCAGTGAGTCTATAGTGTGTCAACATCAGTGTCATTGAGTCTATAGTGTGTCAACATGAGTGTCAGTAAGTCTATAGTGTGTCAACATGAGTGTCAGTGAGTTTATAGTGTGTCAACATGAGTGTCAGTGAGTCTATAGTGTGTCAACATGAGTGTCAGTAAGTCTATAGTGTGTCAACATGAGTGTCAGTAAGTCTATAGTGTGTCAACATGAGTGTCAGTAAGTCTATAGTGTGTCAACATGAGTGTCAGTGAGTCTATAGTGTGTCAACATGAGTGTCAGTAAGTCTATAGTGTGTCAACATGAGTGTCAGTAAGAATATAGTGTGTCAACATGAGTGTCAGTAAGTATATAGTGTGTCAACATGAGTGTCAGTAAGTATATAGTGTGTCAACATGAGTGTCAGTAAGTATATAGTGTGTCAACATGAGTGTCAGTAAGTCTATAGTGTGTCAACATGAGTGTCAGTAAGTCTATAGTGTGTCAACATGAGTGTCACTAAGTCTATAGTGTGTCAACATGAGTGTCAGTAAGTCTATAGTGTGTCAACATGAGTGTCAGTAAGTATATAGTGTGTCAACATGAGTGTCAGTAAGTATATAGTGTGTCAACATGAGTGTCAGTAAGTATATAGTGTGTCAACATGAGTGTCAGTAAGTATATAGTGTGTCAACATGAGTGTCAGTAAGTATATAGTGTCAACATGAGTGTCAGTAAGTATATAGTGTGTCAACATGAGTGTCAGTAAGTATATAGTGTGTCAACATGAGTGTCAGTAAGTCTATAGTGTGTCAACATGAGTGTCAGTGAGTCTATAGTGTGTCAACATGAGTGTCAGTAAGTCTATAGTGTGTCAACATGAGTGTCAGTGAGTCTATAGTGTGTCAACATGAGTGTCAGTAAGTATATATTGTGTCAACATGAGTGTCAGTAAGTATATAGTGTGTCAACATGAGTGTCAGTGAGTCTATAGTGTGTCAACATGAGTGTCAGTGAGTCTATAGTGTGTCAACATGAGTGTCAGTGAGTATATAGTGTGTCAACATGAGTGTCAGTAAGTCTATAGTGTGTCAACATGAGTGTCAGTAAGTCTATAGTGTGTCAACATGAGTGTCAGTGAGTCTATAGTGTGTCAACATGAGTGTCAGTAAGTATATAGTGTGTCAACATGAGTGTCAGTAAGTCTATAGTGTGTCAACATGAGTGTCAGTAAGTATATAGTGTGTCAACATGAGTGTCAGTAAGTATATAGTGTGTCAACATGAGTGTCAGTAAGAATATAGTGTGTCAACATGAGTGTCAGTAAGTATATAGTGTGTCAACATGAGTGTCAGTAAGTATATAGTGTGTCAACATGAGTGTCAGTAAGTCTATAGTGTGTCAACATGAGTGTCAGTAAGTCTATAGTGTGTCAACATGAGTGTCACTAAGTCTATAGTGTGTCAACATGAGTGTCAGTAAGTCTATAGTGTGTCAACATGAGTGTCAGTAAGTATATAGTGTGTCAACATGAGTGTCAGTAAGTATATAGTGTGTCAACATGAGTGTCAGTAAGTATATAGTGTGTCAACATGAGTGTCAGTAAGTATATAGTGTGTCAACATGAGTGTCAGTAAGTATATAGTGTCAACATGAGTGTCAGTAAGTATATAGTGTGTCAACATGAGTGTCAGTAAGTATATAGTGTGTCAACATGAGTGTCAGTAAGTATATAGTGTGTCAACATGAGTGTCAGTAAGTCTATAGTATGTCAACATGAGTGTCAGTAAGTCTATAGTGTGTCAACATGAGTTTCAGTGAGTCTATAGTGTGTCAACATGAGTGTCAGTAAGTCTATAGTGTGTCAACATGAGTGTCAGTGAGTCTATAGTGTGTCAACATGAGTGTCAGTAAGTCTATAGTGTGTTAACATGAGTGTCAGTAAGTCTATAGTGTGTCAACATGAGTGTCAGTAAGTCTATAGTGTGTCAACATGAGTGTCAGTGAGTCTATAGTGTGTCAACATCAGTGTCATTGAGTCTATAGTGTGTCAACATGAGTGTCAGTAAGTCTATAGTGTGTCAACATGAGTGTCAGTGAGTTTATAGTGTGTCAACATGAGTGTCAGTGAGTCTATAGTGTGTCAACATGAGTGTCAGTAAGTCTATAGTGTGTCAACATGAGTGTCAGTAAGTCTATAGTGTGTCAACATGAGTGTCAGTAAGTCTATAGTGTGTCAACCTGAGTGTCAGTGAGTCTATAGTGTGTCAACATGAGTGTCAGTAAGTCTATAGTGTGTCAACATGAGTGTCAGTAAGAATATAGTGTGTCAACATGAGTGTCAGTAAGTATATAGTGTGTCAACATGAGTGTCAGTAAGTATATAGTGTGTCAACATGAGTGTCAGTAAGTATATAGTGTGTCAACATGAGTGTCAGTAAGTCTATAGTGTGTCAACATGAGTGTCAGTAAGTCTATAGTGTGTCAACATGAGTGTCACTAAGTCTATAGTGTGTCAACATGAGTGTCAGTAAGTCTATAGTGTGTCAACATGAGTGTCAGTAAGTATATAGTGTGTCAACATGAGTGTCAGTAAGTATATAGTGTGTCAACATGAGTGTCAGTAAGTATATAGTGTGTCAACATGAGTGTCAGTAAGTATATAGTGTGTCAACATGAGTGTCAGTAAGTATATAGTGTCAACATGAGTGTCAGTAAGTATATAGTGTGTCAACATGAGTGTCAGTAAGTATATAGTGTGTCAACATGAGTGTCAGTAAGTATATAGTGTGTCAACATGAGTGTCAGTAAGTCTATAGTGTGTCAACATGAGTGTCAGTGAGTCTATAGTGTGTCAACATGAGTGTCAGTAAGTCTATAGTGTGTCAACATGAGTGTCAGTAAGTCTATAGTGTGTCAACATGAGTGTCAGTAAGTCTATAGTGTGTTAACATGAGTGTCAGTAAGTCTATAGTGTGTCAACATGAGTGTCAGTAAGTCTATAGTGTGTCAACATGAGTGTCAGTGAGTCTATAGTGTGTCAACATCAGTGTCATTGAGTCTATAGTGTGTCAACATGAGTGTCAGTAAGTCTATAGTGTGTCAACATGAGTGTCAGTGAGTTTATAGTGTGTCAACATGAGTGTCAGTAAGTCTATAGTATGTCAACATGAGTGTCAGTAAGTCTATAGTGTGTCAACATGAGTTTCAGTGAGTCTATAGTGTGTCAACATGAGTGTCAGTAAGTCTATAGTGTGTCAACATGAGTGTCAGTGAGTCTATAGTGTGTCAACATGAGTGTCAGTAAGTCTATAGTGTGTTAACATGAGTGTCAGTAAGTCTATAGTGTGTCAACATGAGTGTCAGTAAGTCTATAGTGTGTCAACATGAGTGTCAGTGAGTCTATAGTGTGTCAACATGAGTGTCAGTAAGTCTATAGTGTGTCAACATGAGTGTCAGTAAGTCTATAGTGTGTCAACCTGAGTGTCAGTGAGTCTATAGTGTGTCAACATGAGTGTCAGTAAGTCTATAGTGTGTCAACATGAGTGTCAGTAAGAATATAGTGTGTCAACATGAGTGTCAGTAAGTATATAGTGTGTCAACATGAGTGTCAGTAAGTATATAGTGTGTCAACATGAGTGTCAGTAAGTATATAGTGTGTCAACATGAGTGTCAGTAAGTCTATAGTGTGTCAACATGAGTGTCAGTAAGTCTATAGTGTGTCAACATGAGTGTCACTAAGTCTATAGTGTGTCAACATGAGTGTCAGTAAGTCTATAGTGTGTCAACATGAGTGTCAGTAAGTATATAGTGTGTCAACATGAGTGTCAGTAAGTATATAGTGTGTCAACATGAGTGTCAGTAAGTATATAGTGTGTCAACATGAGTGTCAGTAAGTATATAGTGTGTCAACATGAGTGTCAGTAAGTATATAGTGTCAACATGAGTGTCAGTAAGTATATAGTGTGTCAACATGAGTGTCAGTAAGTATATAGTGTGTCAACATGAGTGTCAGTAAGTATATAGTGTGTCAACATGAGTGTCAGTAAGTCTATAGTGTGTCAACATGAGTGTCAGTGAGTCTATAGTGTGTCAACATGAGTGTCAGTAAGTCTATAGTGTGTCAACATGAGTGTCAGTAAGTCTATAGTGTGTCAACATGAGTGTCAGTAAGTCTATAGTGTGTTAACATGAGTGTCAGTAAGTCTATAGTGTGTCAACATGAGTGTCAGTAAGTCTATAGTGTGTCAACATGAGTGTCAGTGAGTCTATAGTGTGTCAACATCAGTGTCATTGAGTCTATAGTGTGTCAACATGAGTGTCAGTAAGTCTATAGTGTGTCAACATGAGTGTCAGTGAGTTTATAGTGTGTCAACATGAGTGTCAGTAAGTCTATAGTATGTCAACATGAGTGTCAGTAAGTCTATAGTGTGTCAACATGAGTTTCAGTGAGTCTATAGTGTGTCAACATGAGTGTCAGTAAGTCTATAGTGTGTCAACATGAGTGTCAGTGAGTCTATAGTGTGTCAACATGAGTGTCAGTAAGTCTATAGTGTGTTAACATGAGTGTCAGTAAGTCTATAGTGTGTCAACATGAGTGTCAGTAAGTCTATAGTGTGTCAACATGAGTGTCAGTGAGTCTATAGTGTGTCAACATCAGTGTCATTGAGTCTATAGTGTGTCAACATGAGTGTCAGTAAGTATATAGTGTGTCAACATGAGTGTCAGTAAGTATATAGTGTCAACATGAGTGTCAGTAAGTATATAGTGTGTCAACATGAGTGTCAGTAAGTATATAGTGTGTCAACATGAGTGTCAGTAAGTATATAGTGTGTCAACATGAGTGTCAGTAAGTCTATAGTGTGTCAACATGAGTGTCAGTGAGTCTATAGTGTGTCAACATGAGTGTCAGTAAGTCTATAGTGTGTCAACATGAGTGTCAGTAAGTCTATAGTGTGTCAACATGAGTGTCAGTAAGTCTATAGTGTGTTAACATGAGTGTCAGTAAGTCTATAGTGTGTCAACATGAGTGTCAGTAGGAATATAGTGTGTCAACATGAGTGTCAGTAAGTATATAGTGTGTCAACATGAGTGTCAGTAAGTATATAGTGTGTCAACATGAGTGTCAGTAAGTCTATAGTGTGTCAACATGAGTGTCAGTAAGTCTATAGTGTGTCAACATGAGTGTCACTAAGTCTATAGTGTGTCAACATGAGTGTCAGTAAGTCTATAGTGTGTCAACATGAGTGTCAGTAAGTATATAGTGTGTCAACATGAGTGTCAGTAAGTATATAGTGTGTCAACATGAGTGTCAGTAAGTATATAGTGTGTCAACATGAGTGTCAGTAAGTATATAGTGTGTCAACATGAGTGTCAGTAAGTATATAGTGTCAACATGAGTGTCAGTAAGTATATAGTGTGTCAACATGAGTGTCAGTAAGTATATAGTGTGTCAACATGAGTGTCAGTAAGTATATAGTGTGTC
This sequence comes from Coregonus lavaretus, assembly GCF_964263955.1. Classification (NCBI taxonomy): domain Eukaryota; kingdom Metazoa; phylum Chordata; class Actinopteri; order Salmoniformes; family Salmonidae; genus Coregonus; species Coregonus lavaretus. The sequence continues at coordinate 346,419 of NW_028164474.1, read as the reverse complement.
AACATGAGTGTCAGTGAGTCAAAAGTGTCAACATGAGTGTCAGTGAGTCTATAGTGTGTCAACATGAGTGTCAGTAAGTCTATAGTGTGTCAACATGAGTGTCAGTAAGTATATAGTGTGTCAACATGAGTGTCAGTAAGTCTATAGTGTGTCAACATGAGTGTCAGTAAGTCTATAGTGTGTCAACGTGAGTGTCAGTAAGTATATAGTGTGTCAACATGAGTGTCAGTAAGTATATAGTGTGTCAACATGAGTGTCAGTAAGTATATAGTGTGTCAACATGAGTGTCAGTAAGTCTATAGTGTGTCAACATGAGTGTCAGTAAGTATATAGTGTGTCAACATCAGTGTCAGTAAGTCTATAGTGTGTCAACATGAGTGTCAGTAAGTCTATAGTGTGTCAACATGAGTGTCAGTAAGTCTATAGTGTGTCAACATGAGTGTCAGTGAGTCTATAGTGTGTCAACATGAGTGTCAGTGAGTCTATAGTGTGTCAACATGAGTGTCAGTGAGTCTATAGTGTGTCAACATGAGTGTCAGTGAGTCTATAGTGTGTCAACATGAGTGTCAGTAAGTCTATAGTGTGTCAACATGAGTGTCAGTAAGTCTATAGTGTGTCAACATGAGTGTCAGTAAGTCTATAGTGTGTCAACATGAGTGTCAGTGAGTCAAAAGTGTGTCAACATGAGTGTCAGTGAGTCTATAGTGTGTCAACATGAGTGTCAGTGAGTCTATAGTGTGTCAACATGAGTGTCAGTAAGTCTATAGTGTGTCAACATGAGTGTAAGTGAGTCTATAGTGTGTCAACATGAATGTCAGTGAGTCTATAGTGTGTCAACATGAGTGTCAGTGAGTCTATAGTGTGTCAACATGAGTGTCAGTGAGTCTATAGTGTGTCAACATGAGTGTCAGTAAGTTTATAGTGTGTCAACATGAGTGTCAGTAAGTCTATAGTGTGTCAACATGAGTGTCAGTGAGTCTATAGTGTGTCAACATGAGTGTCAGTGAGTCTATAGTGTGTCAACATGAGTGTCAGTGAGTCTATAGTGTGTCAACATGAGTGTCAGTGAGTCTATAGCGTGTCAACATGAGTGTCAGTAAGTCTATAGTGTGTCAACATGAGTGTCAGTAAGTCTATAGTGTGTCAACATGAGTGTCAGTAAGTCTATAGTGTGTCAACATGAGTGTCAGTGAGTCTATAGTGTGTCAACATGAGTGTCAGTGAGTCTATAGTGTGTCAACATGAGTGTCAGTAAGTCTATAGTGTGTCAACATGAGTGTCAGTGAGTCTATAGTGTGTCAACATGAGTGTCAGTAAGTCTATAGTGTGTCAACATGAGTGTCAGTAAGTATATAGTGTGTCAACATGAGTGTCAGTAAGTCTATAGTGTGTCAACATGAGTGTCAGTGAGTCTATAGTGTGTCAATATGAGTGTCAGTAAGTCTATAGTGTGTCAACATGAGTGTCAGTAAGTCTATAGTGTGTCAATATGAGTGTCAGTAAGTCTATAGTGTGTCAACATGAGTGTAAGTGAGTCTATAGTGTGTCAATATGAGTGTCAGTAAGTCTATAGTGTGTCAATATGAGTGTCAGTGAGTCTATAGTGCGTCAATATGAGTGTCAGTAAGTCTATAGTGTGTCAACATGAGTGTAAGTGAGTCTATAGTGTGTCAACGTGAGTGTCAGTAAGTCTATAGTGTGTCAATATGAGTGTCATTGAGTCTATAGTGTGTCAATATGAGTGTCAGTAAGTCTATAGTGTGTCAACATGAGTGTCAGTAAGTCTATAGTGTGTCAATATGAGTGTCAGTAAGTCTATAGTGTGTCAACATGAGTGTAAGTGAGTCTATAGTGTCAACATGAGTGTCAGTAAGTCTATAGTGTGTCAACATGAGTGTCAGTAAGTCTATAGTGTGTCAACATGAGTGTCAGTAAGTCTATAGTGTGTCAACATGAGTGTCAGTAAGTCTATAGTGTGTCAACATGAGTGTCAGTGAGTATATAGTGTGTCAACATGAGTGTCAGTAAGTATATAGTGTGTCAACATGAGTGTCAGTAAGTCTATAGTGTGTCAACATGAGTGTCAGTGAGTCTATAGTGTGTCAACATGAGTGTCAGTAAGTATATATTGTGTCAACATGAGTGTCAGTAAGTATATAGTGTGTCAACATGAGTGTCAGTGAGTCTATAGTGTGTCAACATGAGTGTCAGTGAGTCTATAGTGTGTCAACATGAGTGTCAGTAAGTCTATAGTGTGTCAACATGAGTGTCAGTAAGTATATAGTGTGTCAACATGAGTGTCAGTAAGTATATAGTGTGTCAACATGAGTGTCAGTAAGTCTATAGTGTGTCAACATGAGTGTCAGTAAGTCTATAGTGTGTCAACATGAGTGTCAGTAAGTCTATAGTGTGTCAACATGAGTGTCAGTAAGTCTATAGTGTGTCAACATGAGTGTCAGTGAGTCTATAGTGTGTCAACATGAGTGTCAGTAAGTCTATAGTGTGTCAACATGAGTGTCAGTAAGAATATAGTGTGTCAACATGAGTGTCAGTAAGTATATAGTGTGTCAACATGAGTGTCAGTAAGTATATAGTGTGTCAACATGAGTGTCAGTAAGTATATAGTGTGTCAACATGAGTGTCAGTAAGTCTATAGTGTGTCAACATGAGTGTCAGTAAGTCTATAGTGTGTCAACATGAGTGTCACTAAGTCTATAGTGTGTCAACATGAGTGTCAGTAAGTCTATAGTGTGTCAACATGAGTGTCAGTAAGTATATAGTGTGTCAACATGAGTGTCAGTAAGTATATAGTGTGTCAACATGAGTGTCAGTAAGTATATAGTGTGTCAACATGAGTGTCAGTAAGTATATAGTGTGTCAACATGAGTGTCAGTAAGTATATAGTGTCAACATGAGTGTCAGTAAGTATATAGTGTGTCAACATGAGTGTCAGTAAGTATATAGTGTGTCAACATGAGTGTCAGTAAGTATATAGTGTGTCAACATGAGTGTCAGTAAGTCTATAGTATGTCAACATGAGTGTCAGTAAGTCTATAGTGTGTCAACATGAGTTTCAGTGAGTCTATAGTGTGTCAACATGAGTGTCAGTAAGTCTATAGTGTGTCAACATGAGTGTCAGTGAGTCTATAGTGTGTCAACATGAGTGTCAGTAAGTCTATAGTGTGTTAACATGAGTGTCAGTAAGTCTATAGTGTGTCAACATGAGTGTCAGTAAGTCTATAGTGTGTCAACATGAGTGTCAGTGAGTCTATAGTGTGTCAACATCAGTGTCATTGAGTCTATAGTGTGTCAACATGAGTGTCAGTAAGTCTATAGTGTGTCAACATGAGTGTCAGTGAGTTTATAGTGTGTCAACATGAGTGTCAGTGAGTCTATAGTGTGTCAACATGAGTGTCAGTAAGTCTATAGTGTGTCAACATGAGTGTCAGTAAGTCTATAGTGTGTCAACATGAGTGTCAGTAAGTCTATAGTGTGTCAACATGAGTGTCAGTGAGTCTATAGTGTGTCAACATGAGTGTCAGTAAGTCTATAGTGTGTCAACATGAGTGTCAGTAAGAATATAGTGTGTCAACATGAGTGTCAGTAAGTATATAGTGTGTCAACATGAGTGTCAGTAAGTATATAGTGTGTCAACATGAGTGTCAGTAAGTATATAGTGTGTCAACATGAGTGTCAGTAAGTCTATAGTGTGTCAACATGAGTGTCAGTAAGTCTATAGTGTGTCAACATGAGTGTCACTAAGTCTATAGTGTGTCAACATGAGTGTCAGTAAGTCTATAGTGTGTCAACATGAGTGTCAGTAAGTATATAGTGTGTCAACATGAGTGTCAGTAAGTATATAGTGTGTCAACATGAGTGTCAGTAAGTATATAGTGTGTCAACATGAGTGTCAGTAAGTATATAGTGTGTCAACATGAGTGTCAGTAAGTATATAGTGTCAACATGAGTGTCAGTAAGTATATAGTGTGTCAACATGAGTGTCAGTAAGTATATAGTGTGTCAACATGAGTGTCAGTAAGTCTATAGTGTGTCAACATGAGTGTCAGTGAGTCTATAGTGTGTCAACATGAGTGTCAGTAAGTCTATAGTGTGTCAACATGAGTGTCAGTGAGTCTATAGTGTGTCAACATGAGTGTCAGTAAGTATATATTGTGTCAACATGAGTGTCAGTAAGTATATAGTGTGTCAACATGAGTGTCAGTGAGTCTATAGTGTGTCAACATGAGTGTCAGTGAGTCTATAGTGTGTCAACATGAGTGTCAGTGAGTATATAGTGTGTCAACATGAGTGTCAGTAAGTCTATAGTGTGTCAACATGAGTGTCAGTAAGTCTATAGTGTGTCAACATGAGTGTCAGTGAGTCTATAGTGTGTCAACATGAGTGTCAGTAAGTATATAGTGTGTCAACATGAGTGTCAGTAAGTCTATAGTGTGTCAACATGAGTGTCAGTAAGTATATAGTGTGTCAACATGAGTGTCAGTAAGTATATAGTGTGTCAACATGAGTGTCAGTAAGAATATAGTGTGTCAACATGAGTGTCAGTAAGTATATAGTGTGTCAACATGAGTGTCAGTAAGTATATAGTGTGTCAACATGAGTGTCAGTAAGTCTATAGTGTGTCAACATGAGTGTCAGTAAGTCTATAGTGTGTCAACATGAGTGTCACTAAGTCTATAGTGTGTCAACATGAGTGTCAGTAAGTCTATAGTGTGTCAACATGAGTGTCAGTAAGTATATAGTGTGTCAACATGAGTGTCAGTAAGTATATAGTGTGTCAACATGAGTGTCAGTAAGTATATAGTGTGTCAACATGAGTGTCAGTAAGTATATAGTGTGTCAACATGAGTGTCAGTAAGTATATAGTGTCAACATGAGTGTCAGTAAGTATATAGTGTGTCAACATGAGTGTCAGTAAGTATATAGTGTGTCAACATGAGTGTCAGTAAGTATATAGTGTGTCAACATGAGTGTCAGTAAGTCTATAGTATGTCAACATGAGTGTCAGTAAGTCTATAGTGTGTCAACATGAGTTTCAGTGAGTCTATAGTGTGTCAACATGAGTGTCAGTAAGTCTATAGTGTGTCAACATGAGTGTCAGTGAGTCTATAGTGTGTCAACATGAGTGTCAGTAAGTCTATAGTGTGTTAACATGAGTGTCAGTAAGTCTATAGTGTGTCAACATGAGTGTCAGTAAGTCTATAGTGTGTCAACATGAGTGTCAGTGAGTCTATAGTGTGTCAACATCAGTGTCATTGAGTCTATAGTGTGTCAACATGAGTGTCAGTAAGTCTATAGTGTGTCAACATGAGTGTCAGTGAGTTTATAGTGTGTCAACATGAGTGTCAGTGAGTCTATAGTGTGTCAACATGAGTGTCAGTAAGTCTATAGTGTGTCAACATGAGTGTCAGTAAGTCTATAGTGTGTCAACATGAGTGTCAGTAAGTCTATAGTGTGTCAACATGAGTGTCAGTGAGTCTATAGTGTGTCAACATGAGTGTCAGTAAGTCTATAGTGTGTCAACATGAGTGTCAGTAAGAATATAGTGTGTCAACATGAGTGTCAGTAAGTATATAGTGTGTCAACATGAGTGTCAGTAAGTATATAGTGTGTCAACATGAGTGTCAGTAAGTATATAGTGTGTCAACATGAGTGTCAGTAAGTCTATAGTGTGTCAACATGAGTGTCAGTAAGTCTATAGTGTGTCAACATGAGTGTCACTAAGTCTATAGTGTGTCAACATGAGTGTCAGTAAGTCTATAGTGTGTCAACATGAGTGTCAGTAAGTATATAGTGTGTCAACATGAGTGTCAGTAAGTATATAGTGTGTCAACATGAGTGTCAGTAAGTATATAGTGTGTCAACATGAGTGTCAGTAAGTATATAGTGTGTCAACATGAGTGTCAGTAAGTATATAGTGTCAACATGAGTGTCAGTAAGTATATAGTGTGTCAACATGAGTGTCAGTAAGTATATAGTGTGTCAACATGAGTGTCAGTAAGTATATAGTGTGTCAACATGAGTGTCAGTAAGTCTATAGTGTGTCAACATGAGTGTCAGTGAGTCTATAGTGTGTCAACATGAGTGTCAGTAAGTCTATAGTGTGTCAACATGAGTGTCAGTAAGTCTATAGTGTGTCAACATGAGTGTCAGTAAGTCTATAGTGTGTTAACATGAGTGTCAGTAAGTCTATAGTGTGTCAACATGAGTGTCAGTAAGTCTATAGTGTGTCAACATGAGTGTCAGTGAGTCTATAGTGTGTCAACATCAGTGTCATTGAGTCTATAGTGTGTCAACATGAGTGTCAGTAAGTCTATAGTGTGTCAACATGAGTGTCAGTGAGTTTATAGTGTGTCAACATGAGTGTCAGTAAGTCTATAGTATGTCAACATGAGTGTCAGTAAGTCTATAGTGTGTCAACATGAGTTTCAGTGAGTCTATAGTGTGTCAACATGAGTGTCAGTAAGTCTATAGTGTGTCAACATGAGTGTCAGTGAGTCTATAGTGTGTCAACATGAGTGTCAGTAAGTCTATAGTGTGTTAACATGAGTGTCAGTAAGTCTATAGTGTGTCAACATGAGTGTCAGTAAGTCTATAGTGTGTCAACATGAGTGTCAGTGAGTCTATAGTGTGTCAACATCAGTGTCATTGAGTCTATAGTGTGTCAACATGAGTGTCAGTAAGTCTATAGTGTGTCAACATGAGTGTCAGTGAGTTTATAGTGTGTCAACATGAGTGTCAGTGAGTCTATAGTGTGTCAACATGAGTGTCAGTAAGTCTATAGTGTGTCAACATGAGTGTCAGTAAGTCTATAGTGTGTCAACATGAGTGTCAGTAAGTCTATAGTGTGTCAACATGAGTGTCAGTGAGTCTATAGTGTGTCAACATGAGTGTCAGTAAGTCTATAGTGTGTCAACATGAGTGTCAGTAAGAATATAGTGTGTCAACATGAGTGTCAGTAAGTATATAGTGTGTCAACATGAGTGTCAGTAAGTATATAGTGTGTCAACATGAGTGTCAGTAAGTATATAGTGTGTCAACATGAGTGTCAGTAAGTCTATAGTGTGTCAACATGAGTGTCAGTAAGTCTATAGTGTGTCAACATGAGTGTCACTAAGTCTATAGTGTGTCAACATGAGTGTCAGTAAGTCTATAGTGTGTCAACATGAGTGTCAGTAAGTATATAGTGTGTCAACATGAGTGTCAGTAAGTATATAGTGTGTCAACATGAGTGTCAGTAAGTATATAGTGTGTCAACATGAGTGTCAGTAAGTATATAGTGTGTCAACATGAGTGTCAGTAAGTATATAGTGTCAACATGAGTGTCAGTAAGTATATAGTGTGTCAACATGAGTGTCAGTAAGTATATAGTGTGTCAACATGAGTGTCAGTAAGTATATAGTGTGTCAACATGAGTGTCAGTAAGTCTATAGTGTGTCAACATGAGTGTCAGTGAGTCTATAGTGTGTCAACATGAGTGTCAGTAAGTCTATAGTGTGTCAACATGAGTGTCAGTAAGTCTATAGTGTGTCAACATGAGTGTCAGTAAGTCTATAGTGTGTTAACATGAGTGTCAGTAAGTCTATAGTGTGTCAACATGAGTGTCAGTAAGTCTATAGTGTGTCAACATGAGTGTCAGTGAGTCTATAGTGTGTCAACATCAGTGTCATTGAGTCTATAGTGTGTCAACATGAGTGTCAGTAAGTCTATAGTGTGTCAACATGAGTGTCAGTGAGTTTATAGTGTGTCAACATGAGTGTCAGTGAGTCTATAGTGTGTCAACATGAGTGTCACTAAGTCTATAGTGTGTCAACATGAGTGTCAGTAAGTCTATAGTGTGTCAACATGAGTGTAAGTGAGTCTATAGTGTGTCAACATGAGTGTCAGTGAGTCTATAGTGTGTCAACATGAGTGTCAGTAAGTCTATAGTGTGTCAACATGAGTGTCAGTAAGTCTATAGTATGTCAACATGAGTGTCAGTAAGTCTATAGTGTGTCAACATGAGTGTCAGTGAGTCTATAGTGTGTCAACATGAGTGTCAGTAAGTCTATAGTGTGTCAACATGAGTGTCAGTGAGTCTATAGTGTGTCAACATGAGTGTCAGTAAGTCTATAGTGAGTCAACATGAGTGTCAGTAAGTCTATAGTGTGTCAACATGAGTGTCAGTGAGTCTATAGTGTGTCAACATGAGTGTCAGTAAGTCTATAGTGTGTCAACATGAGTGTCAGTAAGTATATAGTGTGTCAACATGAGTGTCAATAAGTATATAGTGTGTCAACATCAGTGTCAGTGAGACTATAGTGTGTCAACATGAGTGTCAGTAAGTCTATAGTGTGTCAACATCAGTGTCAGTGAGTCTATAGTGTGTCAACATGAGTGTCAGTAAGTCTATAGTGTGTCAACATGAGTGTCAGTAAGTCTATAGTGTGTCAACATGAGTGTCAGTGAGTATATAGTGTGTCAACATGAGTGTCAGTGAGTCTATAGTGTGTCAACATGAGTGTCAGTAAGTCTAGTGTGTCAACATGAGTGTAAGTGAGTCTATAGTGTGTCAACATGAGTGTCAGTAAGTCTATAGTGTGTCAATATGAGTGTCAGTGAGTCTATAGTGTGTCAATATGAGTGTCAGTGAGTCTATAGTGTCAACATGAGTTTCAGTAAGTCTATAGTGTGTCAATATGAGTGTCAGTGAGTCTATAGTGTGTCAACATGAGTGTAAGTGAATCTATAGAGTGTCAACATGAGTGTCAGTAAGTCTATAGTGTGTCAACATGAGTGTCAGTAAGTCTATAGTGTGTCAACATGAGTGTCAGTAAGTCTATAGTGTGTCAACATGAGTGTCAGTAAGTCTATAGTGTGTCAACATGAGTGTCAGTGAGTCTATAGTGTGTCAACATGAGTGTCAGTAAGTATATAGTGTGTCAACATGAGTGTCAGTAAGTCTATAGTGTGTCAACATGAGTGTCAGTGAGTCTATAGTGTGTCAACATGAGTGTCAGTAAGTATATATTGTGTCAACATGAGTGTCAGTAAGTATATAGTGTGTCAACATGAGTGTCAGTGAGTCTATAGTGTGTCAACATGAGTGTCAGTGAGTATATAGTGTGTCAACATGAGTGTCAGTAAGTCTATAGTGTGTCAACATGAGTGTCAGTACGTCTATAGTGTGTCAACATGAGTGTCAGTGAGTCTATAGTGTGTCAACATGAGTGTCAGTAAGTCTATAGTGTGTCAACATGAGTGTCAGTAAGTCTATAGTGTGTCAACATGAGTGTCAGTAAGTCTATAGTGTTTCAACATGAGTGTCAGTAAGTATATAGTGTGTCAACATGAGTGTCAGTAAGTCTATAGTGTGTCAACATGAGTGTCAGTAAGTCTATAGTGTGTCAACATGAGTGTCAGTAAGTCTATAGTGTGTCAACATGAGTGTCAGTGAGTCTATAGTGTGTCAACATGAGTGTCAGTAAGTCTATAGTGTGTCAACATGAGTGTCAGTAAGAATATAGTGTGTCAACATGAGTGTCAGTAAGTATATAGTGTGTCAACATGAGTGTCAGTAAGTATATAGTGTGTCAACATGAGTGTCAGTAAGTATATAGTGTGTCAACATGAGTGTCAGTAAGTATATAGTGTGTCAACATGAGTGTCAGTAAGTATATAGTGTGTCAACATGAGTGTCAGTAAGTCTATAGTGTGTCAACATGAGTGTCAGTAAGTCTATAGTGTGTCAACATGAGTGTCAGTAAGTCTATAGTGTGTCAACATGAGTGTCACTAAGTCTATAGTGTGTCAACATGAGTGTCAGTGAGTCTATAGTGTGTCAACATGAGTGTCAGTAAGTATATAGTGTGTCAACATGAGTGTCAGTAAGTATATAGTGTGTCAACATGAGTGTCAGTAAGTATATAGTGTGTCAACATGAGTGTCAGTAAGTATATAGTGTGTCAACATGAGTGTCAGTAAGTATATAGTGTGTCAACATGAGTGTCAGTAAGTACATAGTGTGTCAACATGAGTGTCAGTAAGTATATAGTGTGTCAACATGAGTGTCAGTAAGTATATAGTGTGTCAACATGAGTGTCAGTAAGTCTATAGTGTGTCAACATGAGTGTCAGTAAGTCTATAGTATGTCAACATGAGTGTCAGTAAGTGTATAGTGTGTCAACATGAGTGTCAGTAAGTGTATAGTGTGTCAACATGAGTGTCAGTGAGTCTATAGTGTGTCAACATGAGTGTCAGTGAGTCTATAGTGTGTCAACATGAGTGTCAGTGAGTCTATAGTGTGTCAACATGAGTGTCAGTAAGTCTATAGTATGTCAACATGAGTGTCAGTAAGTCTATAGTGTGTCAACATGAGTGTCAGTGAGTCTATAGTGTGTCAACATGAGTGTCAGTAAGTCTATAGTGTGTCAACATGAGTGTCAGTGAGTCTATAGTGTGTCAACATGAGTGTCAGTAAGTCTATAGTGTGTCAACATGAGTGTCAGTAAGTCTATAGTGTGTCAACATGAGTGTCAGTAAGTCTATAGTGTGTCAACATGAGTGTCAGTGAGTCTATAGTGTGTCAACATCAGTGTCATTGGGTCTATAGTGTGTCAACATGAGTGTCAGTAAATCTATAGTGTGTCAACATGAGTGTCAGTGAGTTTATAGTGTGTCAACATGAGTGTCAGTGAGTCTATAGTGTGTCAACATGAGTGTCAGTAAGTCTATAGTGTGTCAACATGAGTGTCAGTAAGTCTATAGTGTGTCAACATGAGTGTAAGTGAGTCTATAGTGTGTCAACATGAGTGTCAGTGAGTCTATGGTGTGTCAACATGAGTGTCAGTAAGTCTTTAGTGTGTCAACATGAGTGTCAGTAAGTCTATAGTATGTCAACATGAGTGTCAGTAAGTCTATAGTGTGTCAACATGAGTGTCAGTGAGTCTATAGTGTGTCAACATGAGTGTCAGTAAGTCTATAGTGTGTCAACATGAGTGTCAGTGAGTCTATAGTGTGTCAACATGAGTGTCAGTAAGTCTATAGTGTGTCAACATGAGTGTCAGTAAGTCTATAGTGTGTCAACATGAGTGTCAGTGAGTCTATAGTGTGTCAACATGAGTGTCAGTAAGTCTATAGTGTGTCAACATGAGTGTCAGTAAGTATATAGTGTGTCAACATGAGTGTCAATAAGTATATAGTGTGTCAACATCAGTGTCAGTGAGTCTATAGTGTGTCAACATGAGTGTCAGTGAGTCTATAGTGTGTCAACATGAGTGTCAGTACGTCTATAGTGTGTCAACATGAGTGTCAGTAAGTCTATAGTGTGTCAACATGAGTGTCAGTAAGTATATAGTGTGTCAACATGAGTGTCAGTAAGTCTATAGTGTGTCAACATGAGTGTCAGTAAGTCTATAGTGTGTCAACATGAGTGTCAGTAAGTCTATAGTGTGTTTGAGTCCACATGCCCTTCTCCCCCATAATGTTTCCTTACTTGGCAACTTGTGACCCAATCATCACGTCTCCCTCCTTCATCTTCGTCTGGCTGTAGGGTCTCATGTAGGGGTCCACACTAAGGAACACAGCCTCCAACAGCACCTAAACAGGGGTGTATTCATTAATGCACAACGTAGCGAAACGTTTTGCAACTGAAAATATTTTTTTACAAAAATGAATCATTGTTCAGGGGTGTATTCATTAGTGATTACCGTTTTGCAAAGAAAACACATTGTTTATATTGGACAAATTCAGATTAGTCCCTCCCTGTTTCGGCCCAGATAACCAGTTTCTAGTACAAATGTATTAAGCACAGGTTATCAAGTCATTTCACATGCCATGGAACATGTTGGAATTGCAAAAGGGATGTGTTAATTCTGTGTGAAATTTCCGGTAGGGCTATGTGTCCAAGACTATTTTTCCCCTCTGGGACATTAAAGGGTAATTACGCCACTTTTCAACTTCATATTCAATATCTCCAGCATCAATCCAGTGTCTACATATATGAAAACAGTGTGTGTCTATGATCTGTGCTTAAAAACATAAGAAGTCCCTAAACAAATATTCTCTGTGACATCACAGGGTAGGATTAAAAGTTTAAAAAACTGTGATTTTCAAAACCTGCAAAGAGTTTCCCAGAGGTAAGGTGTTTTCTTGCTCTCCACTTCACCGCGAATCTCAGTGTTGGAAAACCACTGGGTTTTTTTTTTATGATGTCATCGGGTAGAACTTTGTAATGTTATATATGTTTTCTACAAAACATAGAAATGCACTGTTTCCAAATATGTAGACACTGGTATTGTGCTGCAGATAGTAAAAATAAGATTGAAAAGTGGTGGAATTGCCCTTCAAAGACTATCCTATCCTATCCTCACCTGTCCATTCCTGGGCTGCGGCAGCGTCTCCTCCCTCAGATGGAAGTCACTAGCCTTGGGGAAACCCTGGAAGTGCTGACGTAACGTCCAGGCCTTGGACACAACCATGGTGCTCTGCTCCTCTGGTCTAAAGCAGTAGATCTGTAGAGACTGGCTGGAGGGAAGATGAGGAGGAGGAGACAGGGGTCTGAGTGTATGAGAGAGAGAGAGAGAGAGAGAGAGATATAGAACATGTGTTGTGTGTCTTGGGTGGAAATCACAGTGTAAATATTTGCATTCCTTTGTGCATATCCTAATACATCCTATCACATCTATGTTTACACAGGGCAGGTCATGAAAATGACTTTGTACCAATGTTTCTCAGGGAAGGTCATGAAAATTATTGTTTACCAATGTTTACTCAGAACAGCTCATGAAAACTATTGTTTACCAATGTCTACTCAGGGCAGGTCATGAAAACTATTATTTACCAATGTTTACTCAGGGCAGGTCATGAAAACTATTGTTTACCAATGTCTACTCAGGGCAGGTCATGAAAACTATTATTTACCAATGTTTACTCAGGGCAGGTCATGAAAACTATTGTTTACCAATGTTTACTCAGGGCAGGTCATGAAAACTATTGATATGACATAAAAACAGATTAAGCTACTTTGGGTTCGGAGCAAAAATACATTTTCATTCTCTACTGCAAGATAATGGACAATAAAGTATTCTTCTTGTACAATACCGGTCAAACGTTTTAGAACACCTACTCATTCAAGGGTTTTTCTTAATTTTATATTTGAGATTCTTCAAATAGCCACCCTTTGCTTTGATGACAGCTTTGCACACTCTTGGCATTCTCTCAACCAGCTTCATGAGGTAGTCACCTGGAATGCATTTCAATTAACAGAAGTGCCTTCCGGTCTGATCAATTTGTAATACGTTTCTTTCCTTCTTAATGCGTTTGAGCCAATCAGTTGTGTTGTGACAAGGTAGTGGGGGTATACAGAAGATAGCCTTATTTGGTAAAAGACCAAGTCCATTTTATGGCAAGAACAGCTCAAATAAGCAAAGAGAAATGACAGTCCATCATTACTTTAAGACATGAAGGTCAGTCAATACGGAAAAACTGCAGTCACAAAAACCATCAAGCGCTATGATGAAACTGCCTCTCATGAGGACAGCCACAGGAATGGAAGACACAGAGTTACCTCTGCTGCAGAGGATAAGTTCATTAGTGTTACCAGCCTCAGAAATTGCAGCCCAAATAAATGCTTCACAGAGTTCAAGTAACAGACACATCTCAACATCAACTGTTCAGAGGAGACTGTGTGAATCAGGACTTCATGGTCGAATTGCTGCCAAAAAAAACACTACTAAAGGACACCAATAACAAGAAGAGACTTGCTTGGGCCAAGAAACACGAGCAATGGACATTAGACCGGTGGAAATGTGTCCTTTGGTCTGGAGTCCAAATTTGAGATTTTTGGTTCCAACCACCATGTCTTTGTGACGCAGTGTGGGTGAACGGATTATCTCTGCATGTGTATTTCCCACCGTAAAGCATGAAGGAGGAGGTGTTATGGCGTGGGGGTGCTTTGCTGGTGACACTGTCTGTGATTTATTTAGAATTCAAGGCACACTTAACCAGCATGGCTACCACAGCATTCTGCAGCGATACGGCATCCCATCTGGTTTGGGCTTAGTGGGACTATCCTTTGTTTTTCAACAGGACAATGACCCAACACACCTCCAGGCTGTGTAAGGGCTATTTTACCAAGAAGGAGAGTGATGGAGTGCTGCATCAGATGACCTAGCCTCCACAATCCCCCGACCTCAACCAAATTGAGATGGTTTGGGATGAGTCGGACCGCAGAGTGAAGGAAAAGCAGCCAACTAATGCTCAGCATATGTGGGAACTCCTTCAAAATTGTTGGAAATGCATTCCAGGTGAAGCTGGTTGAGAGAATGCTAAGAGTGTGCAAAGCTGTCATCAAGGCAAATGGTGGCTATTTGAAGAATCTTAAATATATTTTGATTTGTTTAACACTTTTTTGGTTACTACATGATTCCATATGTGTCATTTCATAGTTTTGATGTCTTCACTATTATTCTACAATGTAGAAAATAGTAAATATAAAGAAAAACCCTTGAATGAGTATGTGTTCTAAAACGTTTGACCGGTAGTGTAATTCAAATGATTCTACTTCTTTACCTAAATATGCTGATTACTGCAGCATAAAACTGAAGAACTATGTCCAGCTATCCTGGGCCTATTCTTCAGGTTTTGAGATCAAATATATGCGCTTGTTTGAAGCAGACGACCAAGCTATTCTATGCTAGCCGTTATGCTTAATGCTAAACTGATATCAATATGTGTTGTTAATTCAATGTTTCTCAGGCGTCAACATGCGGAATAGACATCCTTCAGCAACAACAACAAAAAGTACATTCCTTACCTAGCTATATTTCACGGTGTAAAGCTGATGAACTAATGCCATCTATGTTTTTCATTAAAGTATTTGGTAATTGAATGGAATAGACATCCAAGCACTGCCACTGTTGATTTCAGAAAACGTAATTACAGATACTTTGCAACAGTGTTGCTATGGGTTGCTATATGGGTGGCAGTAAAGACTTTGATCTCGAATGCGTCCACTTCACGCAGAGAAATGACACCCCGGCAATGAACTAAAGCAGCCGTTCAGAATGAAATCTAGTTGTGATGAATTGGCTTTTATGGAATGCAATATATGCACTTGTTCAGACAAGATTACAAAACCCAAGGCTGGTCCCAAATGTGTTTGTATGCCTACTGTAGCCTACATACAACCAACTCGTATTCCTATAGTCGGTGTCTGTGGTTGAAGTTTAATTATTGGTTTGAAGCAGACGACCAAGCTACTCTATGATAGGCGTTATGCTTAATGCTAAACTGATATCAATATGTGTTGTTAATTCAATGTTTCTCAGGTGTCAACATGCTGAATATACCTACTTCAGCAACAACAACAAAAAGGCGAGGAGCGGAAGAACCCGCCCGTAGGCTACATGCGTGCTGGTAAACATTTCATCCAAGCAGCCAGATAACGGATTGGGACGAGTCCTACTTTTAGCTAAGCCGAATCCTCACTCGTACGAAATCCGTTAGTAAATGCGTAATTACGCAGTGTTCACATTTCCCACCACAAAATCGACTGAATGAGTGTAGGCCTACGTCTCCTAAACGCGGAACTTGTAAATTCGATAAACATTTGGACTAAACAAACACGGAACATTAGGGTAGAAAAGTGTGCAATGTCTGTATACTTTACCTGCTTCAGTTCAGGGTCGCCCACGACTGCTGGAGAAAGTTGCCTTGTCGGTGGATCTCAGGATTGGATATAGTAATCGATCTGTCGCAGTGTCCGGAAAGTAACTGTGGACTTTGTTACTGGAGTTTGAGTTATAACGTTGCCTAACCTTTCACCCGAATATTTCCTCACCGACCGAAAAAGCGGAATCAGTCAAACCGCACGCGCTGCGCCTAATAGTGCGTTTATAACCAAGTAGGATGGTGGTATTTACCATGTCTGTTGAACGCCCCCCCCCCCCCCCAACTGGTAATAGAGGGAAACTCGTCTATCATCCCTGAGCTCAGACTTCTCCCACATGCTGACCTCAGACGTCACCTAATAAGGAAATGACCTCCAGAACAGCATTTTCAGCAGTTAAATGCAACAACAAAACATTATTTATAAAAAGCAATCTATTATTATGTTTTTGTAACACTATAATTCGTTTACAAGCATGATATCCATACTTTTAGGTACGCCTGGTATGGCAACTGCTCGGCCTCCGACCGCAAGGCACTACAGAGGGTAGTGCGTACGGCCCAGTACATCACTGGGGCCAAGCTTCCTGCCATCCAGTACCTCTATACCAGGCGGTGTCAGAGGAAGACCCTCAAAATTATCAAAGACTCCAGCCACCCTAGTCATAGACTGTTCTCTCTGCTACCGCCAAGTCTAGGTCCAAAAGGCTTCTCGACAGCTTCTACCCCCAAGCCATAAGACTCCTGAACAGCTAATCATGGCTACCCGGACTATTTGCACCCCCACCCCATCTTTTTACGCTGCTGCTACTCCGTTAATTATTTATGCATAGTCACTTTAACTCTACCCACATGTACATATTACCTCAACTACCTCAACTAGCCGGTGCCCCCGCACATTGACTCTGCACCGGTACCCCCCTGTATTCAGCCTCCCTACTGTTATTTTATTTTACTTCTGCTCATTCTCTCTCAACACTTTTTTGTTGTTGTTGTTTTATTTTACTTTTTTATTAAGAAATAAATGCATTGTTGGTTAAGGGCTGTAAGTAAGCATTTCACGGTAATGTCTACACCTGTTGTATTCGGCGCATGTGGCAAATCAAATTGGATTTGATTTGATTTGGTTGATGCAGCTTGTTGGCTTTTAGCCAATTGCAGTTTCTCAATGAGTTCAAAGCATGTGAATGCACCCAACTGGTATTTACGACGTCATAAATGATACTTACCACCTTCTCACTCTGTTATGAACGCAGCATTACTCCATCAATTTATGCTGCCTTCATAACCAAGTGGGAAGGTGGTAATTACTAGAGGTGTGCCGAGTAGTCGGACAAACGGGTATAGTAACGGATATGGGCAATTTTCTTGATACGATTATGATCAGAGTATTTTTTTAATAATCCGTGATCGGAAAAAAAGTAATTTTCGGGTGCCAATATGCGTCTTTCTCATGTCAGTCAGTCAAGTGAGGCGCTACATTGTCTAAAAAGCTCAGCTGGCTAGTTTGCCTGTCTTTAAAGAGAAGGGCGGGCTGTATATTGATCCTGCTGCTCTGATTGCATAGAGTGAAGCTGTATTTCTCTGTCCACTCGCTTCATGATTTCACCCGATCACTTTCACTTCTGTTTCGGTCTGATCATTCATGTTAGCCTGCTACTATGATAAATGAAATGTCAAGGACGTTTGCTATCAAGCTATCAATGTGCATAATATCTAACAAACGGGCGAGGATAGGGAAAAAAGATGAAACGCCAACGTGCATTCTGACTGATAGCAAAATTATCTGCCCTCCGCAAATTGAGGACACAGACATAGGTCAGACACACACACCCCTCCGCGGCTCCTAATCTGCAGGTTGTTTGGTCTATAAACGTGCAGGGAGATAGGTATTTGCCAACATCTACTTTGGCATGTTAAAACATTTACGTTTTTTACGATCACGAGTATCATCCGATCCGACTATCAACTGTCAATTTACAGATATGATAACGAATATGAGTATGGCCATGTCGACACACCCCTAGTAATTACCAGTTGTGAAGTCGTAAATACTAGTTGGATGCATTCACATGCTTTGACCTCATTGCGAAATACCGATTAGATAATGGCCAACAAGCTGCCTCAACCATTAACTTAAAGTACAGCCATCATGCTTGTAAACTAATTATAGTATTCAAAAACCATATTAATATATCGTTTTTTATAATATATATATATATTTTTTTATAAATAATGTTTTGTTGTTAAATGTAACTGACGAAAATGCTCTTATCGAGGTCATTTCCTTAGTAGGTGGCATCAGAGGTCAACATGTGGGAGAAGTTGAAGCTCAGGGATTTCCCATTAGTAATTACGAGTTGGAGGGGCATTAAAGTGGATTTTTCCCAGTCGTATGTGACCCCGTGTAGCTCAGTTGGTAAAGCATGGCGCTTGCAACGCCAGGGTTGTGGGTTCGATTCCCACAGGGGGCCAGTATGAAAAAAATAAACATGTATGCACTCAATAACTGTAAATCGCTCTGGATAAGAGCGTCTGCTAAATGCCTAAAATGTAAATATATAAATACCACCTTCCACTTGGTTTTGAACGTAGCATAACATTAAACAACATACCAAATTAATGATATTTATTTGGATATTGTCTTTTTTATTGAAATGTTTATTATTAGTATCATAAATTCGCATACTATTTATAGGGATAGTGGCAGAATATTGTAGCACATTTTTCTTTTGATGTAGCAATGTCTTCCACCTCCACGTGAATCGATTATTCACTTTTTTTTTTAGTAGCTGATAGCCATAGGCCTAGCTCTGGTCCAGGGCGTTAGTGCGATTTTCACTTCCAAGAGAATATTAATTTGAAGAGGAATACACACTAACGCCCTGGACCAGAGCTATGGAAGGAGGAACTGAAGTGCAAGCTCCAATCTATTTCGCCAGGTGGCGACAATAGTCCAGACAAAGTAACAAGGATTTTCTACACACCCATACACCAAGGCTTTTGCCCTATTCTAATATTACCAGTGTGCATACATGGTCTATACTGACCTATTATATTACCAGTGTGCATACATGGTCTATACTGACCTACTATATTACCAGTACAGCATACATGGTCTATACTGACATAATATATTAACAGTACAGCATACATGGTCTAAACTGACATAATATATTAACAGTACAGCATACATGGTCTATACTGACCTACTATATTACCAGTGTGCATACATGGTCTATACTGACATAATATATTAACAGTACAGCATACATGGTCTAAACTGACATAATATATTAACAGTACAGCATACATGGTCTATACTGACCTACTATATTACCAGGCTTTTCCAACAGTCTTGAAGGAGTTCCCACATATGCTGAGCACTTGTTGGCTGCTTTTCCTTCACTCTGCGGTCCGACTCATCCCAAACCATCTCAATTTGGCTGAGGTCGGGGGATTGTGGAGGCCAGGTCATCTGATGCAGCACTCCATCACTCTCCTTCTTGGTAAAATAGCCCACACACAGCCTGGAGTTGTTTTGGGTCATTGTCTTGTTGAAAAACAAATGAAAGTCCCACTGAGCCAAACCAGATGGGATCGCATATTGCTGCAGAATGCTTTGAATTCTGAATAAATCACAGACAGTGTCACCAGCAAAGCACCGCCACACCATAACACCTCCTCCTCCATGCTTTACGGTGGGAAATATACATGCGGAGAGCATCCGTTCACCCACACTGCGTCTCACAAAGACACAGCGGTTGGAACCAAAAATCTCAAATTTCGACTCCAGACCAAAGGACACATTATAACCAGTCTAATGTCCATTGCTCGTGTTTCTTGGCCCAAGCAAGTCTCTTTTTCTTATTGGTGTCCTTTAGTAGTGGTTTCTTTGCAGCAATTTGACCATGAAGGCCTGATTCACACAGTCTCCTCTGAATAGTTGATGTTGAGATATGTCTGTGACTTGAACTCTGTGAAGCATTTATTTGGGCTGCACAAATGAACTTATAAGAAATGAACTTATAAGAAGGCACATCTGTTAATTGAAATGCATTCCAGGTGACTACCTCATGAAGCTGGTTGAGAGAATGCCAAGAGTGTGCAAAGCTTTCATGAAAGCAAAGGTGTCTATTTCAACAATCTCAAATATATTTTGATTTTTACATATGATTCCATATGTGTTATTTCATAGTTTTGATGTTGTCACTATTATTCTACAATGTAGAAAATAGTAAAAATAAAGATAAACCCTTGAATACTTGTTCTAAAACTTTTGACCGGTACTGTATGTGCGAAATCAAACTGTGTTAGCCCACCAAGCTAAGATAAGGGTCATGTTACCTATGTTTTTTTCCCAATTACTTTGGCAAATTTTCATAAGAATGAGCTTAGCACAAAAACAAAAAACAGATCATCAAAATGTCTCGTTTCAAAACTCTAAACACATAATTACAATGTGGACACCATCTTCTCGCACACCCAGTGGATTTTCGTTGTGCATGGTATGTCATTCCAACTCTTTAGTGGGTCTGATTCCTTATTTGAGAGATGAGCGCAGTCTTCATCCTGATTTGTATTGTTTGGTTCCCCATCCCTCCAATACCTATAAACAAGACACCAAAACAGACGGTAAAAAATTAAAAAGCAATTAAACAGGCTACAGCACAGATAGACGGTAAAAAGTCACATGGAACAACACAGGGAAACAGACGGTAAAACGACATCCAACACATACATATGACATTTACATTTTAGTCATTTAGCAGACGCTCTTATCCAGAGCGACATACAGTTAGTGCATACATCTTAAGATAACTAGGTGGGACAACCACATATCACTGTCATAGCTACTTTATTGAGGAAAAATGTACTTACTATCAGCAAAGTCAGAGCTAGTAAAGGGGGAGAAAAGTCAATTGTGAGTGTTAGTTCAGAAAAGGCTTTTGGGGGTGTGGAGGGGGGTTCTGTGGGATGATTTAAGATACTTTTTGAAGAGGTAGGCTTTCAGATGTTTTCGGAAGATTGGCAGGGACTCTCCTGTCCTAGCTTCAGGTGGAAGAGCTTGGACTGGGCTCCCGTAGGGGTGGGAGGGCTAAGAGACCAGAGGTGGCAGAACTGAGTGCTCGGGTTGGGGTGTAGGGTTCGAGCATAGCTTGAAGGTAGTGAGGGGCAGTTCCTCTTGCTGCTCCGTAGGCAAGTACCATGGTCTTGTAGTGGAGGCGAGCTTAGACTGAAAGCCAGTGGAGTGTGCAAAGGAGCAGGGTGATATGGGAGAACTCTGGAAAGTTGAACACCAGGCGGGCTGCAGTGTTCTGGATAAGTTGCAGGGGTTTGATGGCACAAGTGGGGAGCCTAGCCAACAGCGAGTTGCAGTAGTCCAGACGGGAGATGACAAGTGCCTGGATTAGGACCTGCGCCGCTTCCTGAGTGCGGTAGGGTCGTAGTCTACAAATGTTGTAGAGCATGAACCAGCAGGAGCAAGTCACTGCTTTAATGTTTGCAGAGAACGACAGGGTGGTGTCAAGGGTCCCGCCAAGGTTCTTTGTACTCTGGGAGGGGGACACCGTGGAGTTGTCAACCATGATGGAGAGGTCTTGGAGCTGGCAGGCCTTCCCCGGGAGGAAGAGCAGCTCCATCTTGTCGAGGTTGAGCTTGGGGTGGTGGGCCAACATCCAAGTTGAGATATCTACCAGGCATGCAGAGATGCGTGTCGCAACTTGGGTGTCAGAAAGGGGGGGGGGGGGGGGGGGGAGAAAAGTAGTTCAGTGTCATCCGCATAGCAATGATAGGAGAGACCATGTGTGGATAAGAAGGAGCCGAGTTACTTGGTGTATAGAGAGAAGAGCAGAGGGTATAGAAACAAGCCCTGGGGGACACCAGTAGTGAGAGTACGTGGTGCAGACACAGATCCTCTCCATGTCACTTGGTAGGAGCAGCCAGGTAAGATGCAATCCAAGAGTGTGCAGATCCTGAGATGCACAGCCCTGAGAGGATGGATAGGAGATTTCTGATGGTTCACGGTGTCCAAGGCAGCGGATAAATCTAGGAGGATGAGAAAACAGAGGAAGGAGAATCAGCTTTGGCAGTGCTGAGATCCTCTGTGACAGAGAAGAGCAGTCTCGGTTGAATGACCCGTTTTTAAGCCTGACTGGTTAGGGTCAAGAAGATCATTCTGAGAGAGCTAACGAGAGAGTTGGTCAGAGACCGCACGATCAAGTGTTTTGGACAGAAAAGAGAAATAGGATAACGGTCTGTAGTTTGATGTCAGAGGAGTCGAGTGTTTGTTTTTGGTGGAGGGGAGCGAATCAGGTCATTTTGAAGTCAGAGGGGATGCAGCCTGTGGTCAGGGATGAGTTGATGAGGGATGTGAGAAGGTCTCCAGAGATGGTCTGGAGAAGGGAGGAGAGGATGGGGTCAGGTGGGCAGGTTTTCGGGCGGCCAGACCTCAGTCGCAGGAATTCATCTGGAGAGAGAGGGGAGAAAAAGGTCAAGGGTAGTTCTGTGTGAGTGAGACCAGTGGACTCAATAGGCTGAGTGAATGAGTAGCGGATGTCGTCAACCTTCTTTTCAAAGTGGTTGACAAAGTCATCCGTAGAGAGGGAGGAGGGAGGGGGACGGTGTGGAGGATTAAGGAGGGAGGAGAAGGTGGAAAATAGTTTCCTAGGTTTAGAGGCAGAAGCTTGACATTTAGAGTGGTAGAAAGTGGCTTTAGCAGCGGATACAGAGGAAGAGAAAGTAGAGAGGAAGAAGTGAAAGGATGATAGGTCCTCCGGAAGTTACGTTTTCTACATTTTTCGCTCAGATGCCCACAGCCCTGTTCTGTAAGCTCGCAATGAGTCACGGGGCAGGAGGGGAGGGCCGAGCCAGCCGGGAGGAAAGGGGACAGTGGGAGTCATAGGATGCGGAAAGAGTAGGGTCAAAAAGGCAGAAACAGGAGACGGGAGGGAGAAGGATTTAGCAGAAGGGAGAGATGATAGGATAGAAGAGGAGAGAGTAGTGAGAGAGAGCGAACACATTGACCATCAACAGATTGCGACGGCACATGACCATCTGGGTAGGAGCTGAGTGGCTAGGGTTGGAGGAAAGGGAGACAGAAAAGGAAACAAAGTAGTGATCAGAGACCTGGAGGGGGGTTGCAGTGAGATTAGTAGGTGAACAGCCTCTAGTAAAGATGAGGTCAAGCGTATTGCCTGCCTTGTGAGTGGGAGGGGACTGGGGAAGGGTGAGGTCAAGAGGCAAGGAGGGAAAATAATGTATAATAAATAAAATAAATACATTTAAAAAAATAGAGCGATAGAAAGAAATGAATCGAAGGCGGACAACAAGAGGTGTAAGTCTTCAAGTATAAAGAGCGCTGAGCCATTGTCAGGAAATTAGCTTTAAGGTGTCAGGCTGATTGAGGAACTCTCTAAGGGCACGTGATGGGCGATAGATAACAACAACGTTAAGCTCGAGTGGACAATTGACAGCAAGGAATTCAAATGAGGAGATGGACAGGTGAGTGAGGGAGAAAATAGAACATCTCTGCTTAGGAGAAATGAGTAGCCCTGTGCCACCACCGCCACGACCAGATGCTCTCGGACTATGAGAGAAAACGTAGTCAGATGAAGAGAGAGTAGCTGGAGTAGCAGTGTTCTCTGGGGTGATCCATGTCACCGTCAGGGCCAAAAAGTCAAGGGACTGAAGGGCAGCATAGGCGGAGATGAACTCTGTGTTCTTGACCGCAGATCGGCATTTCCAAACGCTGCCAGAGACCAAGAATTCCAAATGGGTTGTGCACACAGGGTACATTAAATTAGAAGGGTTGCAGACAAGGGGTGGGGAGTGTCTGTGAAGCCTACAAAGAGAGGAGCGAACAGGTATAGAACACACACAAATAGTTGCCGAAGCTACAAAAGAGCAAAATTAGATCAGAAAATAACTACGTAAGACACTCAAGTGAGAGAGTGGTGTGACTCCTTCCTTGAACAACTCGGCAGAACCGTCTTTGTTTCAGCGACGGTCTTAGTTTTGTCGACAAGACCACCACTGACATGACCGCTGCTTACAGCTGTCGCTGAGAAAGCAGGGGAGACTGAAGTACTAACACTAATTGCTAATTGCCTTGCAAAGGTGAAGAGCACACCTCCCGGTACTAATTTATAATTGCCTAGGAGAGTAGGACCACTCCCCCTCCAATACAGCCACTGATTACCAAAACAACAACAGTCACAAATTGCCCTGCCCCTTGATCCTGGTTGATGTGTCAACAATCATCTGGAAGTTATGAGCAGTCAGCAGTTCACACACCAAGTAGGATACTGGGATGACAGGCAGCACTTAATGTAGATGGTCCTAGCTAGCAAAAAGACAGCACTAGACAACAACAGATTAAGACAAATTATACTTATCACTCCTGGAGATATCAGGAGTCCTCTAGCTATAAAATGAATCACACTGAGATGGAGCCTGAGAAGCTGGTTATATACACTCAGAAAAGATGTGAAACCACTCCCCCTCCAATTCAGGAGTCCTAACTATAGAATGAAGCACATAGAAACGGACAGCAAAAAGTCATCCAATACAAACACAGATAATCAGACAGTAAAAAGGAATTTGTTACAAATTAGATGGTAAAATATAATCCAGAACAGGTCCACTCACGTAGTTCCAGGAGCTGATGATTGGCCTGATTGGCCATCGTTAATCCACTCCCAAACCCCCTCTTTATTGGTGTCATGGAAACCAAGGTAGATGTTCAGGCATCTAACCCATTGATGGATAAATTCCTATTGTTTTGTCACAAAGAAAAGATCACATAATTTTATCACCTACAAACATGCTTTTGTGTCAGGATTATTAATATTTTCTATTTTGGGGGGGCGGGGAATGGGGGGTAGGCAAACAGAGTTGAAATAGTAACAAAATGTTGAAATTATCAAAAATATAATTGACTAACTCTCTCTCCTCTCTCTCACCTGTTCAGCTCTGCTGTTAATGATCACCAGGTGTGCGCCTCTCGCCAGACAGTCCTGCCTGCTCTCAGTCCAGGATTTCTTCTCAGTAGAGCGGAAGTACCAACTGGAACTGAACTTCCTCCATCCTTGGGGACAGGACCGTAGAGGTTATTTAATGACAAACCCATGATAGCGATCACATTTGTCCACATCAGGGACAAAATAGCACCTTATTCCCTATGTAGTGCACTACTTTCGACCAGGACCCAAATGGCATGGTCATTTGGAAACAACAGAGTCCTCGGTGACTTTCAGTGGGAATAGAAGCTTGTCCCTTCTGTTCCCAAAAATATTTAGACCTAGATTCAATCAGATCAAGTGTTAAGGCGATAGCAGACAGCTGTATAGCAGATGTTTTGGTGGTGTTGGAGGTGGAACTGTGTTAGATTCATGAGTAGCTGCTCTTGCGATCAATGTCATGAAGCCACACCCACCCTACTTGTGTGTCACGCCCTGGCTCTGGGGACTATTATATGTTGAGCCCGGGTGTTAGTTTCTATGTTTAGTGTTCTATGTTCTTGTTCTAGTTCATGTGTTTCTATGTTGACCAGGGTGGTTCCCAATCAGAGGCAGCTGTGGCTTGTTGTCTGATTGGGAACCATACTTAGGCAGCCTGTTTTGCACTTGTCATTTGTGGTATCTTGTTCCGGAGAGGTTTGTGTTTGTTAACCTTAGGACTTCACGTATCGTTTTGTTGTTGGTCAAGTACTCATTAAAAGATGTACGCCTATCACGCTGCGCCTTGGTCCGGTTCTTACGACGATCGTGACATTGTGTTAGAAGTTCAGAACGAGAAAGTGTAAAGAAATAGAAATAATAATGCTCAAATGGAAAAACCATTCATGGAAATAATGAAGATTTCTATCATCCTAATCACAGTCCAGCATTCGAACTTGTAAACAAGGCTGCATGGGATCTCTTAATGCGAATGGCAATATCTGCTTTATGTACACTGAGTGTACATTAGGAACACTTGCTCTTTCCATGATATCGACTGACCAGGTGAAAGCTATGATCCCTTATTGATGTCACCTGTTAAATCCACTTCAATCAGTGTAGATGAAGGGGAGGAGACAGGTTAAAGAAGGATTTTTAAGCCTTGAGACAATTGAGAAGTGGATTGTGTATGTCTGCCATTCAGAGGGTGAATGGGCAAGACAAAAGATTTACAGTGAGGGAATAAAGTATTTCATCCCCTGCTGATTTTGTACGTTTGCCCACTGACAAAGAAATGATCAGTCTATAATTTTAATGGTAGGTTTATTTGAACACTGAGAGACAGAATAACAACAACAAAATCCAGTAATGTTATAAATTGATTTGCATTTTAATGAGGGAAATAAGTATTTGACCCCTCTGCAAAACATGACTTAGTACTTGGTGGCAAAACCCTTGTTGGCAATCACAGAGGTCAGACGTTTCTTGTAGTTGACAACCAGGTTTGCACACATCTCAGGAGGGATTTTGTCCCACTCCTCTTTGCAGATCTTCTCCAAGTCATTAAGGTTTCGAGGCTGACGTTTGGCAATTCGAACCTTCAGCTCCCTCCACAGATTTTCTATGGGATTAAGGTCTGGAGACTGGCTAGGCCACTCCAGGACCTTAAGGTGCTTCTTCTTGAGCCACTCCTTTGTTGCCTTGGCCGTGTGTTTTGGGTCATTGTCATGCTGGAATAACCATCCACGACCCATTTTCAATGCCCTGGCTGAGGGAAGGAGGTTCTCACCCAAGATTTGACGGTACATGGCCCCGTCCATCGTCCCTTTGATGCGGTGAAGTTGTCCTGTCCCCTTAGCAGAAAAACACCCCCAAAGCATAATGTTTCCACCTCCATGTTTGACGGTGGGGATGGTGTTCTTGGGGTCATAGGCAGCATTCCTCCTCCTCCAAACACGTCGAGTTGAGTTGATGCCAAAGAGCTCCATTTTGGTCTCATCTGACCACAACACTTTCACCCAGTTCTCCTCTGAATCGTTCAGATGTTCATTGGCAAACTTCAGACGGGCATGTATATGTGCTTTCTTGAGCAGGGGGACCTTGCGGGCGCTGCAGGATTTCAGTCCTTCACGGCGTAGTGTGTTACCAATTGTTTTCTTGGTGACTATGGTCCCAGCTGCCTTGAGATCATTGAAAAGATCCTCCCATGTAGTTCTGGGCTGATTCTTCACCGTTCTCATGATCATTGCAACTCCACAAGGTGAGATCCTGCATGGAGCCACAGGCCGAGGGAGATTAACAGTTATTTTGTGTTTCTTCCATTTGCGAATAATTGCACCAACTGTTGTCACCTTCTCACCAAGCTGCTTGGCGATGGTCTTGTAGCCCATTCCAGCCTTGTGTAGGTCTACAATCTTGTCCCTGACATCCTTGGAGAGCTCTTTGGTCTTGGCCATGGTGGAGAGTTTGGAATCTGATTGATTGATTGCTTCTGTGGACAGGTGTCTTTTATACAGGTAACAAGCTGAGATTAGGAGCACTCCCTTTAAGAGTGTGCTCCTAATCTCAGTTCGTTACCTGTATAAAAGACACCTGGGAGCCAGAAATCTTTCTGATTGAGAGGGGGTCAAATAGTTATTTCCCTCATTAAAATGCAAATCAATTTTCAACATTTTTGACATGCGTTTTTCTGGATTTTGTTGTTGTTATTCTGTCTCCCACTGTTCAAATAAACCTACCATTAAAATTATAGACTGATCATTTCTTTGTCAGTGGGCAAACGTACAAAATCAGCAGGGGATCAAACACTTTTTTTCATCACTGTAAGTGCCTTTGAATGAGGTATGGTAGTAGGTGCCAGGCGCACCGGTTTGAGTGTGTCAAGAACTGCAAAGCTCCTGGGTTTTTCACACTCAACAGTTTTCTGTGTGTATCAAGAATGGTCCACCACCCAAAGGACATCCAGCCAATTTGACACAACTGTGCATTGGAGTCAACATGGCCCTGGCGAGTTGAGGCTGTTCTGAGGGGGGGGTGCAACTCAATAATAGGAAGGTGTTCCTAATGTTTTGTACACTCAGTGTATAGTGGCAGGAGCTACTTGTGGATTTGACAGCTCTAACGCAGGTTCACCAAAACAACTGCTATGTGGCTGTCGGCTAAAAAAAGTCTGACCCCACTTACTGAGAAATGAACCATCATACATTTCATCAGGAACAAAAGGTCATTGTTTATTAATCAACACATCTCCATCCTGTTTACTTTCCAAACACTGGGAAGACACACGACAAACAAGATGCCTATTCAGCAGCCTGGTATCAACTGATAAGCATCCACAGCCAGCTGCCTTCTCAGAATTCTGATATCAACTGATAAGCGACCAGAGCCATCAAAGTACACAAAAAAATCTGTCTTTGCTGACAGATCTAAATGTTTTTGCCAACTCTTTGAATAGTGTACATCAACGGTTCTTAACGTTTTTTTGCTCAAGAACCAAATTAGAAATTGACCTCACTCCTTTTATCTAAATTGTCCTCCAATGACCCAAATTATGATGAAATAGTGTTTAGATGTATTCTCATAATGTGCAACCCACCTCTCACATGCCCAGGGCCCACTTTGGGTCCCGACACATAAACCCTGGTCTACATCCAGAGTATTGCACAATTGATTGTCCAACTAATGAAATTATCAGATTTCTCTTGTATCCGTTACCTGTCAATTTACGTTAAAAAAATATATTTTGTTGGATGGGCAGAGCATACGTTAAAAATAAAACGTCACTCATTTCGAGTAATCCAATGGATTACATAAAATTCTATTATTATTGTTGAGAGATTTTTTTTTACCCCCTTTTTCTCCCAACTTTTCGTGATATCCAATTGGTAGTTACAATCTTGTCTCATCGCTGCAACTCCCTAACGGGCTCGGGTGAGGCGAAGTCGAGTCATGCGTCCTCCGAAACATGACCCGCCAAACCACGCTGCTTCTTAACCCAGAACCCAGAAGCCAGCCGCACCAATGTGTCAGAGGAAACACTGTTCAACTGACGACTGAATTCAGCTTGCAGGTGCCCGGCCCGCCACAAGGAGTCGCTAGAGCGCGATGAGCCAAGGAAAGCCTCCCCGGCCAAATCCTCCCCTAAACCGGACGACGCTGGGCCAATTATAGCCGCCCTATGGGACTCCAGGTCATGATGGGATCTAAATTATATTACTTTTATTGTAATCCATCCAACCCTGATCGGTAAAGTCAAGCGCACCTAAAATATTAAAGAAAGAAAACAAATAGGCTACTATTTGGATCTAGCCAGGCCCCCAATGTCCGGTCTGGAGCGTGAAGTCAAGAGCTCTGCTGGTTGGCTACTGCATAGCAACCTAGCGGTGCCCAAAAACAACCTGGTCTGTCCATTACGATCGCCAGAACGGCACCACATCTTTTTTAGATGCCGTTTAGGCCTTTAAAATTAGTTTACTATGATAAATAAATAAAATAAATTGGTCATTTAGCAGACGCTCTTATCCAGAGCGACTTACAGGAGCAATTAGGGTTAAGTGCCTTGCTCAAGTGCACATCGACAGATTTTTCACCTAGTCGGCTCGGGGATTAGAACCAGCAACCTTTCGGTTACTGGCACAACGCTCTTAACCACTAAGCTACCTGCCGCCCTGATCACGTTCGATCGCCACAGTGAATTATTTTAAAGTTCTCTACAAATCAGGAAATGTAATTAAATAGTGATACATTCTGACCACTACATTTGTCGTCACACAGGACCACGTGCTGACACAGACTAATCATGGGCCAGCAGGCTACGAGGCTCGCGACCACATGCTGACACCAACCAATCACAGGCCGGTAGGCTACGAGGAGTCTCCCGTCCTCAAGCACGCTCACTCAGGCAGGATGGAAACAACTACATCGACCATGATCCTTTGCTAGTTACGGCTGAATTCAACATGATCCTTAGCGATTTTTTTGGTGCCATTCAGCCACATTCAGCAATATGGCATGCTTCAAATTAAAATACTTCCGGCTTCATTTGCCATCGGGAGTTTTCCATTGGAAATATGTGGACGACGTCAGCGCTATCACTGTGTACTCGTTTTAATGTCTATGGATATAGCAGGTCTGGAGTACCGTGAAAAAGTCAAGTGATCTAGCAGATCTGGAGTACCACAAAACAGTCAAGTAATTTGCCTGTTTCTTACCACTGTTCTGTTTGTTTAGCTCTTCCTTCAAGTGGTCTCTCTCTTTAGTCAGGGTGTTGTAACTGGTCTGTAGCTGGTCTCTCTCTTTAGTCAGGGTGTTGTAACTGGTCTGTAGCTGGTCTCTCTCTTTAGTCAGGGTGTTGTAGCTGGTCTGTAGCTGGTCTCTCTCTTTAGTCAGGGTGTTGTAACTGGTCTGTAACTGGTTTCTCTCTTTACTCAGGGTGTTACAACTGGTCTGTAGCTGGTCTCTCTCTTTAGTCAGGTTGTTGTAACTGGTCTGTAGCTGGCCTCTCTCTGTAGTCAGGGTGTTGTAACTGGTCTGTAGCTGGTCTCTCTCTTTAGTCAGGGTGTTGTAACTGGTCTGTAACTGGTTTCTCCCTTTACTCAGGGTGTTACAACTGGTCTGTAGCTGGTCTCTCTCTTTAGTCAGGTTGTTGTAACTGGTCTGTAGCTGGTCTCTCTCTTTAGTCAGGTTGTTGTAACTGGTCTGTAGCTGGTCTCTCTCTTTGGTCAATGTGTTGTAACTGGTCTTTAACTGGTCTCTCTCTTTAGTCAGGGTGTTACTACTGGTCTGTAGCTGGTCTCTCTCTTTAGTCAGGGTGTTATAACTGGTCTGTAACTGGTCTCTCTCTTTAGTCAGGATGTTGTAACTGGTCTGTAACTGGTCTCTCTCTTTAGTCAGGGTGTTATAACTGGTCTGTAACTGGTCTCTCTCTTTAGTCAGGGTGTTACTACTGGTCTGTAGCTGGTCTCTCTCTTTAGTCAGGGTGTTATAACTGGTCTGTAACTGGTCTCTCTCTTTAGTCAGGTTGTTGTAACTGGTCTGTAACTGGTCTCTCTCTTTAGTCAGGGTGTTATAACTGGTCTGTAACTGGTCTCTCTCTTTAGTCAGGGTGTTGTAACTGGTCTGTAGCTGGTCTTTCTCCTTAGTCAGGGTGTTATAACTGGACGCCTGGGATCTCTCTGCAGAGTAGTAATGACCAATGACTCGGTTATCTGTCGGAATAGAAACATATAGATTTGTTTGACAATTTTATAAAACAAAATTCAGCCACACAAGTGGATATAGTATACACAATAATTTCCCTATTGTGGTCCTTTGAACATCTAAGTATTAAACTACTGATGATGAAGAATGTATTAGTGAAAACATCATAAACTTATAAACTTACAGTAGACAGACAGGCCTATGATCTCAGCCAGTAGGAGAACACACAGCAGCCCCAGACACACTGCAGCAACTCCAGAGGGTCTCCTCCACCACTGAAAATTAGCTGAATCACAGGGTATTATAAACTCTCTTGCGTAATGCTATAAAATATATATATATATAATCCAGAATTGTGAGGGGACAAATAGGTACTCCTCTGAGTAAGTGGTTTGTGTGTCTGTTTCTCTGTCTGTGTGTACTTGCATTGATACCTGAAAATGTAACACCAACGCCATCCATTTTTCTGGGCTTGTTGACATATTTTCCTTCATCAATATCCATGGTCTGCATTGTTGGATTCTCCACCTGTGTTTGTATAGATTTTTCTCTTACATTTTTACACTCAAAATGTGTATCTGTGCCTTATG
The DNA here is from genome assembly GCF_964263955.1 of Coregonus lavaretus. Taxonomy (NCBI): domain Eukaryota; kingdom Metazoa; phylum Chordata; class Actinopteri; order Salmoniformes; family Salmonidae; genus Coregonus; species Coregonus lavaretus. The sequence continues at coordinate 315,026 of NW_028164474.1, read as the reverse complement.
TATTGTTATATGAAATACTAGTTAGTTTATTTACCCAGTACAGAGGAAACAATAGGATGGTCCCAAAAGTGCAAACTCAATTAGTGACACAATAGTCTGCTTAGGTAAAATATTAATATTTTAAATTGTCACGACTTCCTCCGAAGCTGCCTCCTCTCCTTGATCGGGCAGGCGTCGGCGTTCGTCGTCACTGGCCTTCTAGCCACTGCCGCTCCTCATCTCATCATTCCATTTGTTTTGTCTTGTTTATTACTCACACCTGGTTCATATCCCCTCATCAGTACCTGTATAAGTGTTCCCTCTGCCCCCTTGTCTTTGTGTGTGATTGTTTATCGTGGAGGTTAGAGTAGCTCGGTGGAGCTCTTTGTATGTTGTATCGCCGGGTTATTTCACTTGTGTGCCTCGTTGTTTTCCAGTGCGCCTGTTTTCCGCACTTTAGTGTTTGACGCATTGCTGCGTACTACTGTGTTTTTTGAATAAACCTTTTATTCTGTGATTTGCCCTCTTGCGCCTGACTCCTTCAAATCACTCACCACATCAATATAAAGTTGTATAACATTAGCATGTATTAATCAGGTGAAATAAAGAAGAAGAAAATCTTACCACGGTCTTTGAGAGTTGAAAAGAGATGCATCCAAATATGTTGCATTGTTGTGTAAATAAGACCAACATAACCAGATGTACTGAGTGAGCACGAAATGTAAGATTGGAGTTGTGTGTTTTTTTGTCCACTGCACATTTTCTGTCAACATCAGCATATCCTTTGCATATCTATATCCTTTACAGTAGCTAAAATGGGGAGAAGTCTGTCAATAACAAAGCGCTACTCTGCCTTCTTAACAACACTATCAACAAGGCAGGTCCTACAGGCCCTAGTTTTGTTGCACCTAGACTACTGTTCAGTAGTGTGGTCAGGTGCCACAAAGAGGGACTTGGGAAAATTGCAGCTGGCTCAGAACAGGGCAGCACGGCTGGCCCTTAAATGTACACGGAGAGCTAACATTAATGACATGCATGTCAATCTTTCATTGCTCAAAGTAGAAGAGAGATTAACTTCATAGTCACTATGTAATTAGGTTATTTCGCTGTCTTTTTCATGTCGGCCATCTTTTAGGAAATTGTATTAGGCGTGTCATTCCTACAATGTGGTGTCTTTTGGACCTCATAACTTCTGGAGAAAAAATATATATATATTTTGTAGTATTCTATCAGCAAAAGGACATGTCTGACTTTCAGAAAAACATATTGGTGCATTTTCCAACTTGATAGGTGCATAATGCTAACAGGGTTGAAACTAACAAGGTGGACATTTGTTTGCTAAATTAGCCATAGTTTTGTGAGTGAGCAAGTTTGAGCTAGAATAATAGTGGACACTTGAACAGGATTTTAACATTTTGTTAATTTTCTCTATAATTTAGCCTAACAGTGTGGAAATGTATGAGTGGGACATACAGATTTGAGTGAGACATACAGATTTGAGTGGGACATACAGATATGAGTGGGACATACAGATTTCAGTGGGACATACAGATATGAGTGGGACATATAGATTTGAGTGGGACATACAGATATGAGTGGGACATACAGATTTGAGTGGGACATACAGATATGAGTGGGACATACAGATTTGAGTGAGACATACAGATATGAGTGGGACATACAGTGGGACATACAGATTTGAGTGGGACATACAGTGGGACATACAGATATGAGTGGGACATACAGATTTGAGTGGGACATACAGATTTGAGTGGGACATACAGATATGAGTGGGACATACAGATATGAGTGGGACATACAGTGGGACATACAGATATGAGTGGGACATACGGATATGAGTGGGACATACAGTAGGACATACAGATATGAGTGGGACATCCAGATATGGCTCCCGAGTGGCGCAGCGGTCTAAGGCACTGCATCTCAGTGCTTGAGGCATCACTACAGACCCCCTGGTTCGATTCCAGGCTGTATCATAACCGGCCGTGATTGGGAGTCCCATAGAGCGGCGCACAATTGGCCCAGCGTCGTCCGGGTTTGGCCGGTGTAGGCCGTCATTGTAAATAAGAATTTATTCTTAACTGACTTGCCTAGTTAAATAAATAAAAATAAATGAGTGGGACATACAGATATGTGTGGGACATACAGATTTGAATGGGACATACAGTGGGACATACAGATAAACATCATAAAACAGTATTTCTGTAGCTTTAGACCATTGTTTTTCCACCAAAGAAATTATGCCACTTCCTGAATGTGGTGTCACTGTAGGAAAAGGTTGTTTTCTTAAATGGAGATTTACAACAAACTAACAGGTTGGAAAGTGATATCAGGGACACACAGAACATCTTAAATACAATAATAATTAATACAATAATATAAATCATTTAAATAAAAATAAACATTATTGATGAGAGAATTTAACTAGGACTATAAAATAATGAAGAAATATTTTATGGCTTCTAGTTATTGTGGAAGTTGATGGAAAACCGGGGACATGACAAAAACACCTACATCCACTGAAGAAATGTGTTTAAAATACATAAAATTCCCTTTCAAGATCCATATTTTTGTGGATTTAAGGACACCGGACCTTATATTTAAAGCTTTTCCACATTTTAAACTAAATAAGAAGTGATATTTCCTGGAGACAGAAAACGCACCGCATTGTAGAAATGATGCAGGCTGGACACCAATTCGACCTAACCTGGTCATGGCTAGACGGGATACAGTTTATGTCTAATTGACATCATAAATTAATTTCCTTTTGCGTTCAAGTTAACCCTAACCCGTTCCTAACCTTGACCTAATTATCCTAACCTTCTACGTTAAATATCCTAACTTGCTGCATAATTTCTCCTAACCTACCTGCTACGAAAAGTCATTCCTGGTCATTTCTGGAAACTGTATCCCTTCTAGCCCAAACAGAGATGCTAAATGGAATAGATACAAAGATGAGTCCTCTATCAATCTCCATGGTCCCAACTTAGACCCAAAGTGGCTGTGTTTTTACGCTATGGAACGCCGTTTGGGTCTTTGCGTTTCAAAAAACATACACGTCAAAATAACACTATTTGACGCGTTAAATAAGCTGTTAATTTGACACGTCAAATAACACAATTCCATTATAGAATGTTGTGTGCAGAATTTGCACGTTTAGGCCAAGCGCCACAACCACTATCAGCAGCACTGTCAAATCTGTAAAAAAAAGAAGAAAGTCTGCAAACAAGAACACACCGGCCACGAACGATGTGTTTACAATACCGCGTTGGTAATTAGCCATTATTTGTTCGACCGCAACTTCTGGGGTAGCTAGCTAGCTTTAGCTTGGTACCTAGCTAACACCAATGCAACCAGCCTGAAAACAATGACCATTATTAGCAATGATTTAGGAATCCTTGTGAGTAAGTATTAGCTAGGTAGCCACTTGTTGTTCGCCTATTGAAATTGAACTTCAGTTCATGAAAATAAATAGCTAGCCAGTTGCCAAAAGCTAACGTTATATTGCCAAAAGCAAACGTTATATTATAAGCAGCCAGCTAGCCTCAACTGGGGAGTGAAGCCGGGGCTCGACCGGACCCGGTAATGTGTTGTGAAGCTAACCACAATAAGGATTAGCCACAATAGTGGAATTTGCGGCTCGCCTTCAAAATAAAAGTCCCTCCTTGAAAGTGATGCAGAAGTTTACAATTGGTGGAATCATGGCATATTTAGACGAGATAATGTTTAACAAGGTTGGAATGTGGAGCAATGAAATGGGGTATCAGTCTACTTGGTGACACCCACAGAACACAACTGTGAAGAGTTTACGCAAATATTAGCGTTGTAGCTCTTATCGCAGGACTGTGACCGTGTGAAATCACCTCCCCAGTCAGCCTATTGTGCATATTGACATCCATATCGCACTGTACAGCTTTACCTAAGGATTGGAGATCAATAAAATGGGGTATCAGTCTATTCAGTACCCAATAGCTTTTTTCCCAACGTCCTCCTCAGAGTTATTAGACTCCAAAACATCCACATTGTATTGTTTTTCCTCTGGAATAGTGTTCAATACACATAGTAGGTTGACAATAAATGTGGCTCGATTCAGTTTTTTCAGAGTCCTGCAATAAGAGCTACGGCGCTAATGTTCTCTGGGTGTCACTGAGTGGACTAATACCCTATGACATTGATCCACAATCCATAGGTAAGGCTTTACAGTAATAATAATAATAATATGCCATTTAGCAGACGCTTTTATCCAAAGCGACTTACAGTCATGCGTGCATACATTTTTTGGGGGGTTTTGTTTGTTTTTTGTGTATGGGTGGTCCCGGGGATCGAACCCACTACCCTGGCGTTACGGGCGCCGTGCTCTACCAGCTGAGCTACAGACAGTGAAATACGTATGCCCACAATGCCATTCTAAAGTCTAATACATCCAGTGTGATTATTCTCAAATTAACAAATTATTGTCTTTTGTTGATTTTATATAGCAACATTCCAACCTCGTTTAGCATGATCTATTCAATTATACCATAATTCTACTAACTGTATTCATTTGCATCACTGTCAATTACATACTTTTATTTTGAAAGCTAACTTTAAAGTCCACTATTGTGGCTAATCTTTATTGTGGCTAGCTTCACTTAGATGGGTCCGACCACCATCAATCAAATAATAACTGTATTATAAATTAGGGTTATTTTAGAAGATGTCACCTAGCTAGGTAGTTAGCTAGTTAACTATAGCAACTGAAACAGATTATTTCGTTTTGCTATGTTTTTGTGGAAGAACATTGTTTGCATCCATCAGCTAGCTAGCTTTTTTTATGACCAGTATCATAGCATACATATCGATGAATCGTTGTGACATATGAAATATGAGTGATAGTGTAATCTATGTGTAATAACTTCGTAAAAAATTAATGAACGCCTTAAATTATTATGTGATGTGCAGTCATATTCTGGTCCTGATTGGTCAAAAAGCTTATTTGACACGTCAAATAGTGTTATTTGATGTGTATCTTTTTTGACACGCAAAGACCCAAACGGCGTTCCATATTAGGCCATGTCTTAAATCTGCATTGCCCACTACTTACTAAAACTACACAGTCTACTAATCGTACTAAATACTATTTAGAAAGTACTGTTTAGTAAAAAATTAATGCAGTAAGTACACTGCATCCCCTCAGCTGATAACCATCTGTCAAAAACCGGAGTCTGTAAAGACGATTATCTTCCTTAAGTGTGGAGCGAATTCTACCAAAGCCGAAATGGCAAATATGAATGCCTCATTGTCTTGCCACATATAAATTATGTCATGAATTATTCTTATTGTTATTTTATTTTATTTTTTATTTTTTGGGGGGGTGTTTTATTATTTTTATTTTGTCATTGTATTGATGTGTAATATTGTTATTATTGTTGCAATAATAATAAAAAAAATTGTTGGCATTTAAAGCACTCAATTTTCAAAATCTTACATTATTTTCTAAATGTCACATAATATAAAAAACGCCCTATTTTCGCATACCTAAAATGCCTACTAATTAAACGCAAGTATGGGTATAGGGACACCGACACTGTAAAATGTAACTTAACTCAATTAGGCCTATATCGCACTCAATGACATGACCGCCTATAAAAGTTTGGAAGAAATACACTGCATGTATTATTTTAGGATACATATATCAGCTTAATAGATTACATGTCAGCGTCAGATCGCTGTGTAAAAGACAACACCTTTCGTAGACTTCCTTGTGCGCACTCCGCCGTAGTTGGCCTAGTTGGGTATTTGATATTTTTACCTGCCATTTATTAGAAAGAGAAGTTGAAAACCGGGACTTATTATGTTCACGTTTTGTTGGGATAAATAAGAATTGACTCCTAAAGAATCTTACACCTGACTTATTTAATAAAAATATTAACCTACCATTTCTCCTGCTGTCGAGAAGCCTCTGGTGAAGCCACATAAAATAGTTGTCGAATTTACTTTCAGTTTCTTACAGGAAAGAACAAAAACAGGTCTACGTTTTCTAAGAGGCAGAGTATGTAGTTCTGATATTTGTCATTTGTGTGGTGTCAAACATTGATGGAGTCAAATTAATTAAAAACATCTGGAAATAACAACACATCTGATAAATATTGGTATATGCCAGTATAAAAAATATGTATTCACTAACTGTAAGTCGCTCTGGATAAGAGCGTCTGCTAAATGACTAAAATGTAAATGTAAATGTATATGCCGCAAACTTTATTTTAAATATTTATTCTCCATTAAAATATTTGATCAAGTTGAAATGTCTTCAACTCGTGGTTAAATGCTGTTAACATACAAACAAACAGACCAGAAAACATACAGTGTTCTTATTAGCTTTTTGTCAACCCTGTGACAGTTGTAATCCCTCCTTTGTTCCTCTAGGTGAAAGCAGAGGTCTTTGTGGATCTGATGGTCCTAAATGTTGTCAAAAAGCAGACATGATAAGAGTGAAGGAGCTCATGGATGATTTCAAAGCAGTACAGAGACTCAATAATCATTAAATTCGATGCGTTTATGATATAAAGAGATTGGTCACAGAGATTAAAATAGAGAAGTTATTTTCTCTCAACCTGCTCTTTCTACACCTTTCTCCCTCTCTCTTTCACCTCTCTCTCTCCCTCCATCCTTTTACTTTCCATTCCCTCTCTGTGTTCATACTTATTGTAGTTTATTTGGGAAGAATCACCACAATTAAAAATAATGTTCATTCAATGAGTTGTATTTATTTTTTATGTGTTCATTTCTTTTCCTATAAACAATTGTTAATGATAAATTGTGTACATCTTTGTTTGTTTAATCGAAATATGCTGCATCAATTTTTCTACAATAAAAGAATGCTGAGATTTTGAAAATGAATCAGGAGTCATTCTTTACATTGTGTATCTTTGACAAAGATGTAATCCACTTTTCTCTCCCGTACTGTATAGTTGTGTCATTGTGTTTATATGAATGAGTCCTTGCAGCAATAATCAGTATATGCAAACAGCTCAGTGATTGTAGTGCTATGATACCAAACACAGTTGTGCCTTCAGAAAGTATTCATATCCCTTTTTCCACATTTTGTTATGTTACAGCCTGAATTTAAAATCGATTAAATTAAACAAAAATCCTCAACAATGTACACACAATACCCCATAATGACAAAGTGAAAACATGTTTTGAGAAATATATGCTAATATATTATTGAAAATGAAAGACAGAAATATCGAAATAACGTAAGTATTTTCACCCCTGAGTCAATACATGTTAGAATCCCCTTTGGCAGCAATTACAGCTGTGAGTCTTTCTAGTTAAGTCTCTAAGAGCTTTGCACACCTGGATTGGACAATATTTAAAAATATATATTTAACAAATTCTTCAACCTCTGTCAAGTTGGTTGTTGATCATTGCTAGACAGCCATTTTCATTTCATGTCTTGCCATAGATTTTCATGCCGATTTAAGTCTAAACTAACTAGTCCACTCAGGAACATTTGATGTCATCTTGGTAAGCAACTATAAATATATTTGGACTTATTGTCCTGCTGAAAGGTAAATTAATCTCCCAGTGTTCTGTGGAAAGCAGACTGAGCCAGGTTTTCCTCTAGGATTTTTCCTTGTGCTTTGCTCTATTCCATTTATTTGTATCATAATCATAATCATAAAAAAACTCACTAGTCCTTGCAGATGACAAGCATACCCATAACATAATGCAGCCACCACCATGCTTAAAAATAAGAAGAGTGGTACTCAGCGATGTGATGCGTTGGATTTGCCCCAAACATAACGCTTTGTATTGAGGACACAAAGTACATTTCTTTGCCACATTTTTAGCAGTATTACTTTCGTGCCTTGTTACAAACAGGATGCATGTTTTGGAATATTTTGTATTCTGTACAGGCTTCCTTCTTTTCACTCTGTCATTATGGTTAGTTATCATAACCATTAAACTCTGTAACTGTTTTAAGTCACCATTGGCCTCATGGTGAAATCCCTGAGCGGTTTACTTCCTCTCTTGCAACTGAGTTAGGAAGGACGCCTGTATCTTTGTAGTGACTGTGTGTACTGATACACCATCCAAAGTGCAATTAATAGCTTTACCATGCTCAAACGGATATTCAATGTCTGCTTTTTTATTTATTTTACCCATCTACCAATAGGTGCCCTTCTTTGCGAGGCATTGGAATACCTCCCTAGTCTTTGTGGTTGAATATGTGTTTGAAATTCACTGCTCGACTGAGGGACCTTACAGATAATTGTATGTGGGATACAGAGATGAGGTAGTCATTCAAAAATCATGTTAAACACTATTATTGCACACTGATGAGTCCATGCAACTTATGTGACTTGTTAAGCAAATGTTTACTCCTGAACGTATTTAGGCTTGCCATAACAAAGGGCTTGAATACTTATTAACTCAAGACTTATAACTGACACCATTTAGAAGTGAAACACTGGTGTTACTATAGTATTAGTACATTAAAACACTTAGTAGTACAGCATACATACAGTGAGGGAAAAAAGTATTTGATCCCCTGCTGATTTTGTACGTTTGCCCACTGACAAAGAAATGATCAGTCTATAATTTTAATGGTAGATTTAATTGAACAGTGAGAGACAAAATAACAACAAAAAAATCCAGAAAAACGCATGTAAAATTTTTTATAAATTGATTTGCATTTTAATGAGGGAAATAAGTATTTGACCCCCTCTCAATCAGAAAGATTTCTGGCTCCCAGGTGTCTTTTATACAGGTAACGAGCTGAGATTAGGAGCACACTCTTAAAGGGAGTGCTCCAAATCTCAGTTTGTTACCTGTATAAAAGACACCTGTCCACAGAAGCAATCAATCAATCAGATTCCAAACTCTCCACCATGGCCAAGACCAAAGAGCTCTCCAAGGATGTCAGGGGCAATATTGTAGACCTACACAAGGCTGGAATGGGCTACAAGACCATCGCCAAGCAGCTTGGTGAGAAGGTGACAAAAGTTGGTGCGATTATTCGCAAATGGAAGAAACACAAAATAACTGTCAATCTCCCTCGGCCTGGGGCTCCATGCAAGATCTCACCTCGTGGAGTTGCAATGATCATGAGAACGGTGAAGAATCAGCCCAGAACTACATGGGAGGATCTTGTCAATGATCTCAAAGCAGCTGGGACCATAGTCACCAAGAAAACAATTGGTAACACACTACGCCGTGAAGGACTGAAATCCTGCAGCGCCTCCAAGGTCCCCCTGCAAAAGAAAGCACATATACAGGGCCGTCTGAAGTTTGCCAATGAACATCTGAATGATTCAGAGGAGAACTGGGTGAAAGTGTAGTGGTCAGATGAGATCAAAATGGAGCTCTTTGGCATCAACTCAACTCGCCGTGTTTGGAGGAGGAGGAATGCTGCCTATGACCCCAAGAACACCATCCCCACCGTCAAACATGGAGGTGTAAACATTAAGCTTTGGGGGTGTTTTTCTGCTAAGGGGATAGGACAACTTTATCGCATCAAAGGGACGATGGACGGGGCCATGTACGGTCAAATCTTGGGTGAGAACCTCCTTCCCTCAGCCAGGGCATTGAAAATGGGTCGTGGATGGGTATTCCAGCATGACAATGACCCAAAACACACGGCCAAGGCAACAAAGGAGTGGCTCAAGAAGAAGCACATTAAGGTCCTGGAGTGGCCTAGCCAGTCTCCAGACCTTAATCCCATAGAAAATCTGTGGAGGGAGCTGAAGGTTCGAGTTGCCAAACGTCAGCCTCGAAACCTTAATGACTTGGAGTGGAACAAAATCCCTCCTGAGATGTGTGAAAACCTGGTGGCCAACTACAAGAAACGTCTGACCTCCAAGTACTAAGTCATGTTTTGCAGAGGGGTCAAATACTTATTTCCCTCATTAAAATGCAAATCAATTTATAACATTTTTGACATGCATTTTTCTGGATTTTTTGTTTGTTATTCTGTCTCTCACTGTTCAAATAAACCTACCATTAAAATTATAGACTGATCATGTCTTTGTCAGTGGGCAAACGTACAAAATCAGCAGGGGATCAAATACTTTTTTCCCTCACTGTACATCTTTAATCACATGATATAGATGTTCTGGTAGTTGTCTACAAGGTGGAATAACAAGTTAATCACATATTAAATAAGCATAACTTCCTCATGTTTCCCCAACTGCAGTGTATGATATAACATTTTGAAGCTTTGAGTCTGTACTTTTATCAAATATACAAAAAGCCAATCTTGGAAATGGTACATAAGACTGAAAGGGGAAATGGTTCAACACCCCCCCAAAACAATCCCATTTAATAAGTAGAATGCACAAACGTTACATACAATAGAATGAAAGTAAAAACTTATTAAATGTATTATTTACAAAAAACTTAGATGAAAATGGTGTGTTGTTAAATGCAGACTTAAGATCATTAAACCACAGTTAACCCATAACACTCGTGGGAATTGGTCTATATGGATATAGCTAAATGAAATGTTACATATAAATGAAATATGGAACTCCTATGCATAACCATGGTAACAATCAAAAGGGAACAGTTTGCAGATTATGGAGAAATTAGACTAAAGGAGACAAATATAAGGTGCTTTTCTGAGCTCTCCTAGCTGTGCCATTGAGGAACTATAGCAAGCAAACTTGTCGTTTTGTTTGGAACACAGCAATCACATAATTACTGTTGTTGTTGTTCTTGCTTACGCAATTCAAAAACAGCCCATTATAAATCACAATCTGTGCCAGGTGGGCATAATTTGAAAGTTTGTTCAATTGCTGTTGGTGCTGTCAACTTCAGGACAGGAATACCGGCTTACTTAACGGAGGAATAAACACACATGTTCATCGTTGGTGTTTCAACCAGAACGGGGGAATGCCCTTTCTTTATTTGCGCACATGCGCAGTTGTACATCTCTCATAGGGCATGACTGTACCAGTGTAAGAACACAATTTATAACATATTAGTCTATATGTTAACAATTGCCAACATGACTAGCTAAATTATAAAATACTATCTTACAGTGTTAGGCTTTCATTAAGGCAATGCAGAGAAACATTGTATTTTGGTGCGCATATAATGGAGTCATGAGTGCATTCAGATGCGTAGTCTGCGTCAAACCTTCTTCACTATACAATACTCATTCTGTTCAGAACAACTCGGGGTATAACGCCATGTCATCTTGTAACTGTACATCAAACATAGTGATCATAAACGTTGACACTATACTACATGATTTTTATGATATGAAAATGTGAAGTGCAGATTTGGACTCAAGTTTTTGGCTTGCTTGTATGACATAGAGGTATTTATTATAATCCTCAACGTTTCATCTTTCAAAATACACAAAAACAATTTCAAAAACAGCATTTCTCTCACTCAGACAACAAAACATTTTCAAAGTTGCCCAATTACCTGGAGGGATGGGGTCAACTTCTTGTGGCATGCAGTGCACAAGTTCAGAACAGCTGTCTGTCAAAACCCATACAGAACTGTGAAGTGGAGACCCTGAGCTCTGACATGTATAGCATGTTACTTTACAGCCACTACGTTCCAATTTAGGCACTTAGTGTCCAAATCTGCCATTTTAAACCCATATATGGGTACGAGTGTAAAGGGCTACATACTGGGATTCAATGCAAGGCGTGTTATAGCGTGGAGCGCTATACAGCCGTGACAACGTCTTTCAAATGCGTTTTCTCCGACGTTCAGAAATTGCATTCATAGGCGCTGTGCATATCGGCTCAAAAGTTGCCTATATTGTGTCGTGCTGTAGACCATGTCTAATGGAGTTGTATTGATTATCCATGTGAGAGTTAACCTGTTTTTGTTTCTATTTGTAACTAAATTGAAATAAGTATTTAATGTCTTTAAAGAGACAAGAGCTATGTGGAGTTTGTCTAACGTTCAGGGGAGTGGAACTGTGGTCTAATATGCTGTGGTTGAAATATCAACATTTAACATTATGGTGCGCAAATAACAATTTAACCACATACTGTTTTCATTTGTACGTTTTTACAGTTATTAATACATTTAAATGACAGCCATTGTATATGGACCACGTGTTCATTCTACTTATGAAATGAGAAAGTGCGTGTGTTGGCAGTGTTGGAGTAGTGAACCACATGTAGTTCAACTAGTTGAAATCTTGGTAGTGATTTTACTAGTTAATTACTATTTTCAATGTAGCAGTGTAGCCAACTACCATAACTGCACCACTTCTAAGCAAAAATATGGGTGAAGTAGACAAGAATCATCTTTCTTTTTTTATCTCAGACCCAATTCCCAGTTGAAACATTTGTGTGTTTAAGCCTATGGATCATTTAGCTATTTAAGTTGGAATTTTATGACCCCTTTAAGTATTAAAACAATTATTTGATAAAATATTGAATTTGGCATTTACTACTATAGCCCATAGAAACGCATTGAATAACACATTCATAAATGACAAAAAACAAACAAAACAAAAAAATCATAAGGAATGAGGTTTTGAAGTGTGTCCTATATCTAGGAGCAGTCGTGGAAAAGGTACTCAATTGTCATACTTGAGTAAAAGTAAATATACCTTAATAGAAAATGACTCAAGTAAAAGTGAAAGTCACCCAGAAAAAACTACTTTAGTAAAAGTCTAAAAGTATTTGGTTTTAAATATACTTAATTATCAAAAGTAAAAGTATAAATAATTTCAAATTGCTTATAATAAGCAAATCGGACATCACAATCCTCTTGTTTTTTTTATTTACAGACAGCCAGGGGCATACTCCATCACTCAGACATAATTTACTGTTACGGATACAGGTATCCTGTTGGTGTGTTTTGTGTTTTTCCTCTCCTTCTGCCCTAATCACAGGTGTCCTTTGTGTTCCTGATTGGAGGTCGTTGGTGTGTCCCACCTGTCAGTCATCAGTTCATCTGCTGATTGCTGAGGTGGACCAAGCAGTGGCCACTTCTCCTGATTGCACCACCTGTTTCTGGTTTTCATACCTAATCACATCACACATCCCCTTGCTTTAAAAGCCAGTCAGTTGTGTTTTCTGACAGAGACTCTTTTCCTTTGTGAGTATGGATACAGTGGTAACTTGGTTTTTGTGTACGCACTCATTTGCTGTTTACTCCATATGGTAACTATGTTGTTTGTTTGTTGCTGGGAAAAGGGGAGTTTTAGCAAGTCGCCCTTGGGCATACACTACCCGTAGGACAACTTTGTCTAAAAACACTAGTTAGACCTGAGCGGACCACCCACTGTATTTTTGTGTAGTAAGCTTAGCGGTACTTGAGGCAGGCAAGATCAGTTTAGTTTTTTTTATTACATTGTTTCATTCCTTGGGTCCTGCTCAGCCCCCTTTCCCCAAACCTTTACCATGTGTTTATAATAAACATTTTTGTGATTGACGGTAGCTTTTTGGTTGTCAGTGTATTTTTTTGTTCTCACTGTTCCCTGGCAATATTCTAATTCGCATGAGTTATGTTACGGGTCTCTTTTCCATCCGCCCTAGACTTTTAAGCCACGGGGTTCGTAACATTTACAAACTAAGCATTTGTGTTTAGTGAGTCTGCCAGATCAGAGGCATTAGGGATGACCAGGGATGTTCTCTTAATAAGTGAGTGAATTGGACAATTTTCCTGTCCTGCTGAACATTGTAAATGTAACGAGTACTTTTGGGTGTCAGTGAAAATGTAGAGTAAAAAGTACATTATTTTCTTTAGGAATGTAGTGAAGTAAAACTAGTTAGAAATACAAATAGTAAAGATACCTAAAAAAAAAAACGTAAGTAGTACTTTAAAGTTTTACTTAAGTACTTTACAAAGGCGTTTAACAGATATAAGAAAGTTCAGGAAATATGCAGTGTATTTGGACCCCTTGACTTTTTCCACATTTTGTTACGTTACAGCCTTATTCTAAAATGGATTCAATTGTTTTTCCCCCCTCATCAATCTACACACAATACCCCATAATGACAACGCAAAAACAGGTTTTTAGAAAATGTCGCTAATTAATTTCAGTTTGGCCCGGCAGCCAGCTCTAGGAAGAGTCATGTCAGAACACTATACCATCACCAGATAACTGACCTGTTATAGTAGTGTAGATGTCAGAAGAACTGGAGAACAATGACGGTGTTGAGCCCAGAGATGTGTGATGACTAGTTGAGATTAAAGAGAGTTGAACTAGTAGTAGAACAAGTGGCAGGGACGCTGTTGTTTGTCAAATCCCAGAATGTAGCTTTAATTATTAAACCAAGGACTACTTATTTAATTCAACAACACAGCACAGCCACACTAACTTCATACACTTGGGCTCTTTCTCAGTCATCTAAAAAATGTGTCCTCCTTCACTGATCTGAAAGAAGTGACCAGGTGAAAAGCTAAGCCAGCCTAATGATGAGCTTCCTTCCACCATATTGTTTTCACCTATGAAGTATTTTCCAAGCAGTTGAAGGGGAGGAGACGAGGGATTTTTTAAGCAGTTGGTTGTGGTCACATTTCCAAAGATGCTATACCAACATAATCTATTGGTCAATTCTGGTGTTTATGATCACCAGGGACCTAATAATATATCAAGCATCTCAGAGTAACATTGCTGATTTAGGATCAGTTTAGCCTTTTAGATCACATTAAATCGGACTACATGGACAGGGAGGACCTGATCCTAGATCAGCAGTCCTACTCTGAGACGCTTGAGAATGGCTGCCGTTTTACAGGTTCCTAACCAATTGTGCTATTGTGTGTTTTTTCGCGTTATTTGTAACTTATTTTGTACATAATGTTTCTGCCATCGTCTCTTATGATCGAAAAGAGCTTCTGGATATCAGGAACCCGAATACTCACCTCGTACTGGAAGAATATTTTTTATTTAACGAGTCGGACAATAATACTTTTCTTCAGACACCCGACAAGGCCCAAATATATTGTAAACAACAGCTGGTGCATGAAATCTAATATTAATAAAGTCTCAAGGTTTTTCGCACCTGAGGTAGATTATCTCATGATATGCTGTAGACCACACTATTTACCAAGAGAGTTTTCATCTATATTTTTCGCAGCTGTCTATTTACCATCACAAACCGATGCTGGCACTAAGACCACACTCAATGAAATGTATAAGGCCATAAGCAAACAGGAAAACGCTCATCCAGAGGTGGCGCTCCTAGTGGCCGGGGACTTTAATGCAGGGAAACTTAAATCTGTTTAACTTCATTTCTACCAGCATGTTAAATGTGCAACCGGAGGAAAAAAAAAAAAACTCTAGACCACCTTTACTCCACACACAGAGACGCGTACAAAGCTCTCCCTCGCCCTCCATTTGGCAAATCTGACCATAACTCTATCCTCCTGATTCCTGCTTACAAGCAAAAACTAAAGCAGGAAGCACCAGTGACTCGGTCAACACAGAAGTGGTCAGATGACGCAGATGCTAAGCTACAGCACTGTTTGGTAGCACAGACTGGAATATGTTCCGGGATTCTTCCGATGGCATTGAGGAGAACACCACATCAGTCACTGGCTTCATCAATAAGTGCATCGATGACGTCGTTCCCACAGTGACCGTATGTACATACCCCAACCAGAAGCCATGGATTACAGGCAACATCCGCATCGAGCTAAAGGGTAGAGCTGCCACTTTCAAGGAGCGGGACTCTAACCCGGACGCTTATATCCCGATATGCCCTCTGACGAACCATCAAACAGGCAAAGCGTCAATACAGGACTAAGATTGAATCGTACTACACAGGCTCTGACGCTCATCGGATGTGGCAGGGCTTGCAAACTATTACAGACTACAAAGGGAAGCACAGCCGCGAGCTGCCCAGTGACACAAGCCTACCAGACGAGCTAAATTACTTCTATGCTCGCTTCGAGGCAAGCAACACTGAATCATGCATGAGAGCATCAGCTGTTCCGGACGACTGTGTGATCACGCTCTCCGTGGTCGATGTGAGTAAGACGTTTAAACAGGTCAACATTCACAAGGCCGCAGGGCCAGACGGATTACCAGGACGTGTACTCAGAGCATTCGCTGACCAACTGGCAAGTGTCTTCACTGACATTTTCAACCTGTCCCTTAGTTTGTAATACCAACATGTTTCAAGCAGACCACCATAGTCCCTGTGCCTAAGAACACTAAGGTCACCTGCCTAAATGACTACCGACCCGTAGCACTCACGTCTGTAGCCATGAAGTGCTTTGAAAGGCTGGTCATGGCTCACATCAACACCATTATCCCAGAACCCTAGACCCATTCCAATTTGCATACCGCCCCAACAGATCCACAGATGATGCAATCTCTATTGCACTACACACTGCCCTTTCCTACATGGTCAAAAGGAACACTTACTGTACGTGCGAATGCTATTCATTGACTACAGCTCAGCGTTCAACATCATAGTGCCCTCAAAGTTCATCACTAAGCTAAGGACCCTGGGACTAAACACCTTCCTCTGCAACTGGATCCTGGACTTCCTGACGGGCCTCCCCCAGGTGGTAAGGGTAGGTAACAACACATCTGCCATGCGGATCCTCATCACGGGGGCCCCTAAGGGGTGCGTGCTCAGTCCCCTCCTGTACTCCCTGTTCACCCATGACTGCATGGCCAGGCACGACTCCAACACCATCATTAAGTTTGCCGACGACTCAACAGTGGTAGGCCTGATCACCGACTACGATGAGACAGCCTATAGGGAGGAGGTCAGAGACCTGGCCGTGTAGTGCCAGGATAACAACCTCTCCCTCAACGTGATCAAGACAAAGGAGATGATTGTGGACTACAAGAAAAAGAAGAGGACCGAGCACGCCCCCATTCTCACCGACGGGGCTATAGTGGAACAGGTTGAGAGCTTCAAGTTCCTTGGTGTCCACATCACCAACAAACTATCATGGTCCGAACACACCAAGACAGTTGTGAAGAGTGCACGACAAAACCTATTCCCCCTCAGGAGTCTGAAAAGATTTGGCATGGGTCCTCAGATCCTCAAAAAGTTATACAGCTGCACCATCGAGAGCATCCTGACTGGTTGCATCACTGTCTGGTATGGCAACTGCTCGGCCTCCTACCGCAAGGCACTACAGAGGGTAGTGCGTACGGCCCAGTACATCACTGGGGCCAAGCTTCCTGCCATCCAGGACCTCTATACCAGGCGGTGTCAGAGGAAGGCCCTAAAATTGTCAAAGACTCCAGCCACCCTAGTCATGGACTGTTCTCTATGCTACCGCATGGCAAGCGGTACCAGAGAGCCAAGTCTAGGTCCAAAAGGCTTCTTAACAGCTTCTACCCCCACGCCATAAAACTCCTGAACAGCTAATCAAATGGCTACCCATTTTACATTTTAGTCATTTAGCAGACGCTCTTATCCAGAGCGACTTACAGTTAAGTGAGGGAATACATTTTCATACTGGCCCCCCGTGGGAATCGAACCCACAACCCTGGCGTTGCAAACGCCATGCTCTACCAACTGAGCTACATCCCTGCCGGCCATTCCCTCCCCTACCCTGGACGACGCTGGCTAATTGTGCGCCGCCCTATTTGCATTAAACAAATATATATATATGTTGGCTTGTAAGTAAGCATTTCACTGTAAGGTCTACACCTGTTGTATTCGGTGCATGTGACAAATAACATTTTATTTGATACATATGGCCCCTAGATATGCACATTATGTGCCTTTATTTGTCTAATATTTGATTAAAACTGTCTACAACAGATTTCAAGTGAACAAGCAATACTGGTGTTCTATTGCTGGACAGTATTTCATGACACCAAATAATGTTTTTAATTGATTCGTTTTTAATCATTATTTCTATCAACAAGATAGTACACAACGGAAAGGCATTTTTACTTTCAATTTCAACAATTTGCATGATTTCACAATATGTCTGCAAAGTACAATGTATGTGTGTTTTCACAGCAGGCAAAATAACATTTGTAAGAGATCATAAACAATATCAATATATTTGAACAGTACAACTAAACTTTTTTTTGTTCTCATCATGGTGATAGTTTGGCCAACTGAAAGCCGTTCACTGCAGGCTCTAGAGAGTTCAATCCCACATCCTTAACTCCAAAAATAAAATCCCCCATCATCAACTACAAAAACAAAATCACCATCATCAACAACAAAAAAACATCATTATCAACACCAAAAAGAAAATCAACAATATAATCTTTATCAACCGCCAAATGTATAATCACCATTATCAACAAACATCATCATCATAATCATTAGCATTCAAAACAAACAGAGTGCAGTACTTCAAAACATACTGTATACACCAAGCATACCTGAAGATTATTAATGAAGTTACATTACTGATGGTCACTGAGCATTACTTCAAAACATACTGTATACATCAAGCACACCTGAAGAGTATTAATTAAGTTACATTACTGATGGTCACTGATTAGGAATTACACCTTATCGAAACTAATGTGTTCAAAGCAATGAAGTCATTGAACAAATCACTATTTGAAGGTGCGATCAATTAAAAACATTATATTTGAAGTCTACTTAGTAATCATTCTTGTTGAAGTAAATTATTTAAAAGACCCATGAATGTGTAATACCTGTATATGAAACAACAAATGCATATTCATTAAATAAAAAGTACATTAAGATGAACATGTAAAAGGTAAAATAAGAGAAACTAAATCCAAGCCAACCGTTTACCACTGAATGATGCAGTCTCTTCATAATCTGTGATTAAGGCATATCAAGCCATAGGTTAGATGGTAAAGTAAATGAGAGAAATTTAATTATTATAATTTAAAAGAAATAAACAATTAGTTACCTGTGTATTGTGTTTATCTATGGACATTATCAAGTAAAACTCTGAATCTGTTGGTTAACCTGTTGTGTTCACGTTTACTTTTCTTGCCTTTTGTGTGATTTCTGAATCATGTTAAAATGCTTTAATTACATTGACGTCATTATTTATTTATTTATTACTTGACTATATTGTATTCCTTTCCCATAAAACTCAAAGTGTTAGCTATTTCATTATGGAACATCAGATCTGTAAATTGCCAAGTTTTTATATAATTTATCAATGTATCCGTAACTATGACTTGTCTTGCTGCAGTTGTTCTTTTCAGAATTGCATTGGGTATTGACAGATCTGTACATTATTTCACATATTTTGATTCTGTGATATATCCATGTCATGAGAGTTAATTCTGGTTGTCAAGTCTGACATCTTTGAATGGTTG
The DNA here is from genome assembly GCF_964263955.1 of Coregonus lavaretus. Classification (NCBI taxonomy): domain Eukaryota; kingdom Metazoa; phylum Chordata; class Actinopteri; order Salmoniformes; family Salmonidae; genus Coregonus; species Coregonus lavaretus. The sequence goes on along the minus strand of NW_028164474.1, from coordinate 295,825 downwards.
TCATGTCGACAACTAGAGACTTCTTATAGCTAGTTTAATACTAGTCTTTCATGTTGAATGAGCCCTTCAAGCTCTTCATTGCATCATCAAATGTTAATGCCTTCCAGTCCTCTGGGATATCAGCAGGGAGTGCATCTGTGTCTGTAGCAATTCTCTCATTGAATGTAGCCATCACATACTTCCAGTAGTCTGACGCCTCAACGCTGGAATCTCCAGTTATGACCCAGTTAGGGTAATATGTCTGGTAGTCCTTGTAGGGATAAGATTCTTTTGCTGTTGAGGATATGTAAAATGAACGGCCACTTATCACAAGAGATGAACATATGTCAATAACTAGCACCTTTGTCACTCTACCCCTCCAAGCGCTGAGCCCGTTTGGACGGTGAATGGAGGTAAAGTGTTTGGCATGCTCCTTCCCCCCTGCTTCACAGGGTGCATGGCAGAAGGGGCATACCTCTCCACAGCCAAACAGACTGGTGAACATCTTGTCCTGAGGCATGAATGGCAGAGATCTGAGTCTCTCTTTGATGCCTCCTCCCTTATCGTACACAGCTGCCAGTGACTGCTCCAATTCTCCCACATAATCTATTAGGTAGTCAGCAAACTGTTCTGTATTTTCAGAGTAGTTCAGAGTCATGATCAAATCCAGATCATCCTTGGGGAAGACAAGCTTCTCTCCAAGGGCACAACACATTTTCTGAATGAAAGTATTGATATCTTTTATAGTGCTATGTGTTTTTCTGATGTTAGAAATTGTATCAGTGATTATCTCGACTATCTCTAAAAGATGTTTATTCTCCAATTTCTCCAGTCTGCTGTCCTTTGAGAGTTGTTCGACAATCTGGTCAAACAGCCAGTCCTTCACAAACCTTTCATAATGCTTGATGTATTCTCTGTATTTCTCATATTTCCCATCCATTAGGAGCTGTTCTAAAATGGAGAATTGGAAACGCATCCGTGTGCTGTAAGTCTCTGACCCTTTACCTGTCTTCATTTCATCAACTATATCAGGACCAATCATTTTGGTCACATAGTCCTGTACAGCTGGCCGTAAGAGCTTTGTGAACTCCTCAGCTTTCTTAAGGCACTGGTCTTTGTTATGAAATAAGTCTATGAAGTCAGTAAGGTACTTTTCCTTAGACTGTTCCAGACATTTTCGGGGGTCATTGACTGCAATTAAATCATCATGCTTCTTTTGAAATGTTATCGCTGCTATGCCACAGATGTGCAACTTCAGTTTAACCTCACATTCTTCACATTCTTCACTAACTTTACGTTTCTTGTTTTGTTGCAATGTTTCATCAATGTTGTTCAGCAGCTCTTTGATGTCAGTGTCATGGTAATCTGTTCTGCTTCTCACCTTCTGGGTTATCAAGTCCTGACAATGTGTTATGATGTCATCACACAACTTTTGTAGTTTCATCCTGTAATGGTCACTATCTCTATTCCAGTGCCTGACAAAGCCTTTAGTCTTCTTCCACCAATTACCTGACTCTACAACAAACGGTATCTTCCCACAATCAACCAAGCTGTTTCCAACCAACATACTTTTGACATAACCCGGCCTTGTAGAGAAATGGTCATGTAAAATGTTGAAGGCATCCTGAGCAACATCTCTTCTTGTGAGTCCTCTGAATTTGATCTCAGACAGAGTTTCCTTCCACATTCTTTCAAACTCTTCTATGAGGTCCTGTTCTGATAAATCAGATTTGTTCTGTCTACAGGTCTGCAGCAAAGCCAGTACCTTCTTCTCCATTGTATTTGCCTGTGAACTTTTTATGTCATCCAGTTTGGCCATTCCCTCTTTGATTTCAACAGCTCCATGTAGAGTGTTATTCACTGTGTTTTCTGTCTCTCGTCTCAGTGTTTTAGCACTGGCCACAAAGCCTTCCCTGTATTTTTACACCAGATTGACATGGCCATCTTGCTTTTTAAAGTATGTAATTAGATTGTTTTGGATTTCCTTTTTTCCCCCACTGACAGCTTCTCCGATGCTTCCCTCATCAGGTCATTAAGCATATCTCTTATGGAGATCTGGCGATTAAGAACTGTCATGTCAAAATTAGAAATGTTGGTTTCAGCACCAATCATCCAGTTGTACATGTCTTTCTGGAAGGCCCATTCCAAATCACTGTACTCAGTGCATAATCTGGAGTATGCATCTGCAACCAAGCTGTTTCTGAAACTGAAGATGAAGTTCTCAAATTTAACAGACTCCCACAAGCTTTGTGTCCACTTCATGAAATGCGTCAAGACATAATTTTTTCGGCATTGTCTGAAATCCTCCATCAAGCTCTTCTTGAAGTCATACACAGCCTCACTGTAGCCAGCATTGACTGGAGCCATCGGGGGAGTCCCATGCCAGAGTCCTGGGATGTAGCAGCTGCTTGTGTCTGGATCATACTCCATCACGTCAGTGAACTTGGAGATATTCTCCTTCTTCTCCATTCTGGCTGCTGCCAGGGTCATTTCATTCAACTGTTCCAACAACTTCTTCCTGTCCCTCATGTTGTTGTCATGAGCAGACATGTCTGAGACATTCTGGTGCACAAAATGACACACTGGCTTCTTCCCCACTTCCTTCATCCTGATAAAAGCATGAACAACAATCTGTAGAATGTCTTTCATCTCTGTGGAGTTCTCCATGGCGATGTTGATAATAGTGACATCACTGAGTCCTATCACCAGTGTGGCCAATTCATTGTCATGTTCATAGCTATCATCGAGTTGAGCCAGCTCTGGTGATTTCAACCCCTCTGTGTCAATGATCATGATGAAGTCACATTTCAGTTCCTCCTTGAGTTCTTTGTTGACTTTAATCAGTAGCATGAAGGCCCCTCTGGTGCATCTTCCACTGCTGACAGCAAACTGGACCCCAAACATGGTGTTGAGGAGAGTGGACTTCCCAGTGCTTTGGACCCCTAAAACTGTGACCACCCGGATCTTGCTGTTGGATTGGACAAGAGTATGAAGCTGAGTCAGTACAGCTGATATCCATTTTAGAGGGATATTTGATGCATCTCCATCCACAAGCTCAACAGGGGAGCCATCCAACAGCATCTGAGCACACAAACCAAGGAGATGCTCCATCTGTTCCCTTTGTAGGCTACCTTCAGGGAGGGAGCAGGCAGCTTCATAAAACTGGCCCAACTCACGCAGGAAGTGTTCAAGTCCTAAGGAACAGTCAGATAATTGCTTATCCAAATCTTTAATGTTGTCTTTTTTCTCCGGAGAATGTTGGCAGAGATCTTTGTACCGGTCCCGCAAAGCAGACAGGTTCTGCAGTGACAGATTGTCCAGATTTATGCGCATCCATTTGAGGAAATAGGATCGCTCAGCTCCTGAACTTGACAATCCTGAAATGAAGCTTGCCATTGCATCTGACATTTCAAATTGATTTAGCTTCTTTCTCAATTCCTCCTCCTTTTTCTTCAGAGGGCTCTTGTATTGTTCAATGTCTGCATCCCCTGCTTTTCTCAGCCTACACCTCTCCTTTTCCAACTGGGAAAGCTCTTTCCAGATTTGCCCTTGTAAGGGTAGCTGTTCATCTTTGAATTTAATGGTGTCTGTGATGTTCCTGGTGATTTCATATGCCATCGTCCTGGCACTCTGACACGCATCACTGTCTTCATCAACCAGAATCCCAAACTGATGAGCCACGTCAGCCATGTTTTCAATTGTCAATCTGTTTTTACTTTTTTCGATGATGTCACCCACAGATGACTGCAGGGTTTTGACAAATTCTGCATCATTCTGCTTCTTTTTCACAATCACATTTGTTTCTTTGATACTGTATTGTGTAATCATTTTCTTCAATGTGTCCACCTTGAATGTTTTTCTCTGAGAGTTGACAACCAGAAATAACTCTGCTTTTGTGCTTTTTCCTTCCAAAACCTTGAGATCTGCCTCAAAGTCGTCAATGAAAATGTAAACTGCAGCTGATGTTTGACACAGAAAGGAGAACTGTGTTTCAAAGGACCTGATGTCTCCTCTGAGATTGGCAACAGCCACAGGCTTAGTGAACATGTCTATGTTTCTGTTCCCACATGGAAAGTACCAGCTGATTTCAACTAGACCATCTGAGATTTGCCGAGGGACATCGCCACATTCCATATCATGATGAACAAATGTATCATGGTACTGTTGAGGGTTACTAAGCAACTTGTTCAAAATCTGAGACTTGGACAAGCTGCTCTCTCCTAGCCTAACAAAAGACACCATAGGAATATCAGAGAGAACTATTCTCTCCTCCACGAAAGCATTTGTGGCCGTTTGTGAAGAGGATCTAAACTTCTTCACTATGTCCCTCAAGGCCCACAGCATCAAAGTGCTTTGTTTTTTGTCACAGTTTGGCAGCAGGAGAGGAACAGCAAACTGACACATGGACATTTTCTGGACCATCTCCTGCTGCAGGAAACCATCTGAGCACAGAAACAGGGCAGTTATCAGGTCCAGTGGATGAATTACATTGCTGGTATCAGAGTCAGTGTCCAGGTTGTCTACACCATAATAGAAAACTTCCTGGTCAGTAGACATACATTTTACACTCCTAGCATTCACATTTGCCATCATTAATTTCTTAAGGAAGGCCCCTGGAAGTGACTGCATAGTGGTAAGTGGTTCATCTGATGTAGTATTATCATTTATCTCAAGGACAGTACTTAACGTCAGCTTGTTTTCATAATGATCTTCTAGTCCAGTCTTTGACAACAGCTCCATGAGACAGGGTTCTGTAAATAGAAAGGAAGATCAGGAAATAGGAAAGATCCAGGGAAATCACCATCATATATTTATCATCAGGGAAGATACTGTACCTTTACATCCCATGCTGACACATGCTTTATGATTAGTTCATAGATTCATTTTGATAACTACCCACTGGGCAAACCACATCATTTCAACATGGATAATTGGGTAGTATTTGGGTGAGACGTTGATCAATGAGATTACAACCTATATTCACCCACTCAAAAAGACAGCCAAAATGTAGTTTATATCCCAATGTGTTATCACTATGCTTTCAACCATCTAAAAGCACAACCAAACTCCAATGGGAATACAATGTCAGATATTTTGTTTATTTATTCAATGTGTTACTTATCACTGTGCTTCTCTAATAGCCGAACCTAATGACCTGAATTGCAGTTGAGATTACATTAAAAGTACATGGTGCAAGTGATCAATGCCATTCGAGATTCTACTAGATTATTACAGCAATTGTGAAGATCTCCACAGACCTGCGATGACCTTTGCATGCTATCTTAAACATGCAGACTTTATATGATTACATAAGAAGAAATGTATAGTTACAGTAACCTCAACATTACATTTACATTTTAGTCATTTAGCAGACGCTCTTATCCAGAGCGACTTACAGTTAGTGAGTGCATACATTATTTTTTATTTTTTTTATTTTTTTCATACTGGCCCCCCGTGGGAATCGAACCCACAACCCTGGCGTTGCAAACGCCATGCTATACCAACTGAGCTACATCCCTGCCGGCCATTCCCTCCCCTACCCTGGACGACGCTGGGCCAATTGTGCCATGGGTCTCCCGGTCGCAGCCGGCTACGACAGAGCCTGGATTCGAACCAGGATCTCTAGTGGCACAGCTAGCACTGCGATGCAGTGCCTTAGACCACTGCGCCACTCGGGAGGTGTGGCCATGAATGTGTTACTCATTTTAAGGTTGAACGTTACATTAAGATAATTTTAGGCTATTTACTGTATTACAAAAGTAATATTGAATTGTGTTTGGTTGACAACGCAACCAAATATCAACATTAAAGCTAGAATCCTTAGTTGCTACATCCATTTTGGGACTTTTAAAGTAATTATATATACCCATTGATTTTTGAAGAATACACATTATAAAAGCATCAAAAGCTTAGTTAAACTGTTGCACCCCATAATATCTAAAATATAAGCTTGTTTTACTCCAGTGTTTGAAAGCAATTTAAATGTAAACAAACTCTGTATAGCCTCAAAACATTGTCTATAATGTTGATGTCATGGATGGTCAGTCCTTGCATCCATAGCTTTGTCTATGAATTTGAATGGTTACATTTCTCCAGGCCCATCCCTCAGCTTTTTACTTAAACTGAGGCGGGCTGGTCTGCTTTGTTATTTTTTCAGTTAAGGATTCTAGCTTTAAAGGAGACGTAACTTGTTCCATTTGAACAAATGACTTAATCCCATCCTTTAACTTTTGTTTTTGGTAGAGTTAAAGACGTCAAGTTAATAGGCTATTTATTGTATTTCAAAAGGAATATTGAATTGTGTTTGGTTGTCAATGCAATCAAATAGCAACATTTCAAGGTGATTTATCTTCTTCCTGGATAGTTCCATCTGTGCCACTGTCTGGCTTTAATTCCAGTTTGTCTACAAATTAATAATTGATATGTTGGATTCACGTCTCCATCTCAACCAGAAATCTAAGTTAAAGTACATGACTAAATCAAACGTTAAATTCACTTTAAATAGAGTTTGATAAGATTTAGTCCTGTTTTTTTACTTCTATTTTTTGGTCAGTGACAAATATCACAGGGAAGAAGGTTAAAACCCTGGGAGACAAAAGGGTAGATCAATTCTCCAGTAGGAGGTGCTGCCCAGCCGATTGTTTATTTATTCTGATAGTGGATATTACATTGAAGATTACATCCGACGTTGTTTTAAAAGGTACAAATTCAACATATTTTACAAAAGGGTTATCTATGTTGAAATTTGGTTACCATGATGACAATCCTGTGGTATAGTTTTTTTCCTCAAAATAACAGATTGTTGATAACTTTTTTCAAATCCAATGTATTTTCCATGTAGATTCCATGTCACAATACATTGACAAATTATGTTTAAATACAGTTGATTAAACCAGTATTTTGCCCAGACAATACTTAAGTAGTGTACTTCCTTACTTGTGGTGAGGGTTGTTGACACCAGTTGACTTCGCTTTCCATTCTTCAGCATAGTGCAGACAGTGACAGAGTACTGAGTACCACCTTGCAGGTCAGAGAGAGTGATGCTGTGTGAAGATGTGGTAGTGATGTGTGGTTCTGTCCCTGGACAGCGGTAGGAGATCTGGTAATAATGTTGGGTTTGGTCTAATCCTGGTGGCTGGCTCCAGCTAACAGCAGCTGATGTGGTGTCCACTGAGTCAACAGTCAGCTGGTCTGGTGCAGGCAGTACTAAAGGAAAATACATTAATGTCAGGGTTACAGTTTATCTCCAGAAATATGCTACAGGAGGAAAGATGAATCAACCAATAGGAAGCTCTATTTTCTTTTTAACTCTGAGGTTCCTAGTTCCGACTAGCATGTGAATGTGGCATTATTTCCCACAATCCCGGGGTAATGCCTTTTAACAGTTCCATTTGAATGATCAATTTGCAGCCACTGTCCAACATCCTGGACAGTCAATTCATAAACTTAATCTTCCCTGGAAAAAAGCATCTAGAAATTATTATTTCCCCTTGCTACTGGGCTAGGATTTGGTTTGCAACAGTTGGGGGTTTGTCTAAACCAGGGGTGTCAAACGTCCGGCCCGCGGGCCGGATCAGGCCCGCAAACGGGTTTAATCCGGCCCGCGAGATGATTTTGTAAAGTATAAAAATGCGCTGCAATTTTTCAATAAAATAAACTGCTGTTCCAATTGCGTCCACTGGATGGCGCAATAGCAATTGTGTTAAGCAAGCAAACTGTTTATACCGGGGCAGAGCAAGTAGGTCAAGCACGTGCAGCCAATGAGCTACTTTGTTTTGCCCGCGATATTTATTACGGCTTCTACTTTTAACATTATGTGCTTTGGCACCCTCATTGCCCCAATATGTCTCTGTCAAAAAAGAGAAAAGTGGACGCAGAGTGCAGAGTGTTCCAAGAAAAATGGTCATCCTCCTATTTATTCACGGAATTGAATGGGAAAGCTGTATGTTTGGTGTGTTCACAGCATGTTGCAGTGCTGAAAGAATATAACCTTCGTCGCCACTATGTGAGTCTTCATGCCGACAAATATGACAACTTTCAAGGACAGCGGAGAAGAGAGAAGGTGAATGAACTGTTGGTGGGTCTGAAGAAACAGCAGTCTGTGTTTACTCACAGCCGAGACATCAGTGATGCTGCAGTGAAAGCTAGCTACCTCATTGCTAATGAAATCGCAGTGGCTTCAAAACCATTTAGTGAGGGTGAATTTGTAAAAACATGCATGATGAAGTCAGCGGAGATTGTGTGCCCTGAAAAGCGTCAGGCTTTTGTAAATATCAGCCTGACAAGAAACACAGTTGCAGACAGGATTTACGATCTTTCAGTGGATTTGGACAGCCAGTTGAAGCAAAAAGTAAAGTAATTTATTGCGTTTTCGGTTGCAATTGATGAAAGCACGGACATTACAGATGTTGCACAACTGGCCATTTTCATCCGCGGAGTTGATGACACATTGACCGTCACCGAGGAGTTCGTGGAGTTGGTGCCGATGACAGATACAACGACAGCAGCTGATATTTTTACCGCACTCGTCGGCACGCTGGACAGGGTCGGAGTGGACTGGTCCCGCGCTGTCAGCCTGGCTACAGATGGTGCGCCCTCAATGATCGGGAAAAAAGCAGGCGTTGTGACAAAGTTCAGAGAGAAAGTGCAATCTGCAAATGGAGGACGTGATTTTTTGACTTTTCACTGTATTTTGCACCAGGCTTTGTGTTGCAAGTCATTAAAAGATGGATAACGTCATGAAGGTGGTCATCCAAACTGTTAATTTCATCCGATCCAGAAGCCTGAATCACCGTCAGTTTGACAGCCTTCTCAGAGAGAAAGACCACATCTATGGCCTGCCATACCACACTGAGGTAAGATGGTTAAGCCGAGGTGCTGTGCTGAGGCGTTTCTTTGATTTACGAGAAGAAATTGAACAGTTCATGGAAGAAAAGGGCAAACCAGTGTTAGAATTTCATTCCGCAGAATGGATGCAGGACCTTGCATTTATGGTGGATGTTACAGAGCACCTGAATAACTTGAACAAACAGCTGCAAGGGCGCAACAAAGTTGTCACGCAGTATTATGACAGCATACGTTCTTTCAAGTTGAAGCCGTCATTGTGGGAGACGCAACTTGCCGGTGGTGATGCAGCTCACTTCCCCTGTCTGAAAAATTTGTAAAAGTGTGTAATTGATTTTATTTGTATATTTAACCTATTCTTGACTCTGTGGTTCTTGCACTTGTTTGGGGAACAGGATTTCATTATTTTTATCTACATTTCTGCCTGAGAAATGACACCCTGATATAGTTCTGTGATCTGTGAAACAGTTCTGTTAATCACTGAGGCATTGTGTGTTTGTGTGTTCTTTTTCATTAGAATTTTCAAATAAACTTGACGTGTTTTATGATTAATAGTGATGTTGTGCTTGTACTATTTTGGACACACTGTCCTCAGGCTCCAGCTTTATGTTGTATGTTGATCGTATTAAAACAAAGAAAACAATCTGAAGTTGTTGTTTTTAAGTTATACATACCATGATTTTTCCGGTCCGGCCCACTTGGGAATAGATTTTCCTCCATGTGGCCCCTGAGCTAAAATGAGTTTGACACCCCTGGTCTAAACCTTTTTGTCTGTCTTTACGACCTGTGCAACAGTATCTACATTTCCATGAACTTGTCCAGTGATTTTTTTAACGACATTTAGAAAGTTTGCATAGAAAATAGATGTGACATGTGCCTGCTAGGGTGTGTTTCCATTGAACGACCCTGTGTTGATATATCCAGCTTGACGAAATGACGTCACACATAAAACAAAATAGTTTAGCGAAAAACGAATAATGCCGTGTTCCCATGCTGGGAAGTTTTACTTGAATGACCCTCCATGTTGGAATTCCAAGTGGGGAAACTGCCCGAGTTGCTGAGTTGTGACGTTTCACCACTGACCTTTTAACTTTTCAACCAAAAGATGACAACAAAGAAAAAAATTGACAACTACAACCTTATCATATGGATAATGTAGCTAGTTTGACCAAATTGTCAACGTTAGGCATATAGCTGACTTTATTATTAGCAACGTTAGCTAGCTTATCAAGCTAGGTAAAATGTTATTGGTTGAAGAATTGTATGCCCTTTCGACATATCTGTTTCATGTCTCAGGTAGCCCGCTAAAGCCAGCATGGATAGAATGCAAGAATTTACTAATATTTTCTAATAATTATCACAGTCTATACCATGGTGAAACCATAGAATAGCAATAGAAATAGTAGTAATTTAATAGGATTTCTATCAGTGAAAATTGCAGTCCTGTAGCGTAGATCTGAAATAATTGGATGTTGAAACTTGCAACCAGCCAACCAGAAAAGCAAAGTGAAGCAATTCTGTCATTCTTGAAAGTTAAGACAATCCTTGTCCTGCAAAGAAACATTTTTATAGAAAAATGGATTTAGCAGTAAGCATTTAGAATTAAATGTAGACGGTGCTTTATAATTATGCGATGACATCACGTGCCCCGCGTACCTTCAAATGTATTCTGCAATCATTATTTTTTTCCCAAAAACACAGTTTCAATTAGAATGTTTTGCAATAAAGAAAGTTAGACAAAATAAAAATCCACCCGTCGAACGGATACAGAAGTTGTCTATCTTTAGAACATGTTTCCTATAGCTGATTCCATTACACATGTCGCTATGTTTTCATTTGCGACATTGCTTTTGTAGAATAAACACAGAACAATGCATTTTCTCATGTCAGATAGCGACTTGATTCTACCTGCACTGATCGATTGAGGGACGAGCATCCCGTAGGAGTGACGCCATCTGACATAAGACAATGGGGTCAATGCAAACCTGCCTACTGTTGAATTTTTTTTGTGATCTCCACCGTGCCGTAGTAGGCCAGCCTAGGGAATGAACATGAAACTAATAATTCACCTTGGAAACATGTAAATACTCAGAATTCTATTAATACATAGACCAGCGCAGTGCGGCTACTACAAACACAAACAAAACATGGAGGAGTTCATAATTCATTTTAACATTTGGGGAGACATGGATTTAAAAGTATGGTGGGAACAGGATATGGGAGGGGGAGGAAATCCCAAAATAACCAACTGGCACGCACAGGTGGAGATAAAGGGTTATGTATGTAACCACGGCTACAGTGGCTTGCGAAATAATTCACCCGCCTTGACGTTTTTCCTATTTTGTTGCCTTACAACCTGGAATTAAAATGGATTTTTTGGGGGGTATGTATAATTTGATTTACACAACATGCCTACCACTTTGAAGATGCAATATATTATTTATTCTGAAACAAAAAAACAGAACACTTGAGCGTACATAACTATTCACCCCCCCCCCAAAGTAAATACTTTGTAGAGCCACCTTTTGCAGCAATTACAGCTGCAAGTCTCTTAGGGTATGTCTCTATAAGCTTGGCACATCTAGCCACTGGGATTTTTGCCCATTCTTCAAGGGAAAACTGCTCCAGCTCCTTCAAGTTGGATGGGTTCCGCTGGTGTACAGCAATCTTTAAGTCATACCACAGACTCTCAATTGGATTGAGGTCTGGGCTTTGACTAGGCCATTCCAAGACGTTTAAATGTTTCCCCTTAAACCACTCAAGTGTTGCTTTAGCAGTATGCTTAGGGTCATTGTCCTGCTGGAAGGTGAACCTCCATCCCAGTCTCAAATCTCTGGAAGACTGAAACAGGTTTCCCTCAAGAATTTCCCTGTATTTAGTGCCATCCATCATTCCTTCAATTCTGACCAGTTTCCCAGTCCCTGCCGATGAAAAACATCCCCACAGCATGATGCTGCCACCACCATGCTTCACTGTGGGGATGGTGTTCTCAGGGTGATGAGAGGTGTTGGGTTTGCCCCAGACATAGCGTATTCCTTCATGGCCAAAAAGCTACATTTTAGTCTAATCTGACCAGAGTACCTTCTTCCATATGTTTGGGGAGTCTCCCACATGCCTTTTGGCGAACATCAAACGTGTTTGCTTGGCAGGTTTGTTGTGGTGCTATATTCTTTCCATTTTTTTATAATGGATTTAATGGTGCTCCGTGGGATGTTCAAAGTTTCAGATATTTTTTTATAACCCAACCCTGATCTGTACTTCTCCACAAATGGGTCCCTGACCTGTTTGGAAAGCTCCTTGGTCTTCATGGTGCCTCTTGCTTGGTGGTGCCCCTTGCTTAGTGGTGTTGCAGACTCTGGGGCCTTTCAGAACAGGTGTATATATACTGAGATCATGTGACAGATCATGTGATACTTGCACACAGGTGAAATTTATTTAACTAATTATGTGACTTCTGAAGGTAATTGGTTGCACCAGATCTTATTTAGTGGCTTCATAACAAAGGGGGTGAATACTTATGCACGCACCACTTTTCCGTTATTGATTTTTTATTTATTTTTTAAACAAGTTATTTTTTAAATTTTACTTCACCAATTTGGACTATTTTGTGTATGTCCATTACATGAAATCCAAAAAAAATTTGAATTCATGCTTTCCTCCATTCCTGTTAGTCATTATGTCAAGGAGTTGATCTGCCTCTGCTTGCTTAACTTTATCAGTAGTACAGTGTAAAACACTTATTGTGTAGAGGATTTCTAATCACACCATTCTTTTCATTTATGTTTAAGTAATAATGCATGAGAACCCAGGGACTATAGTGTGAATAACTCTATAGATAAACATGTCTTTGCAATCACTTATAATGTGGGAAGAAATAAGCTAAAAACAAAAGTCACTATAGAAGTTGATTTGTAATATAGCAAAATGTCTGTTCTGGTAGAGATGATGAACTGTAATAAGGTGAGGAGATCTCTTACTAGTGCAGATTGTTGTAGAGACAGGTTCACTCTGTTCCCCATTGTTCAGTACAGTTGAGACGCTGACGGTGTACTCAGTACCAGGCTGCAGGTTTGAGAATGTTTTGTGGCAGTCTTTAGTATTCTCTGCATGGAGGTCTGTTCTTGGGCTGCAGTAGGATATGAGGAAGCGCTGTGGGACTTTTTCCATTCCTTCAGCCTTGGACCAGTGGAGAGTGAAGGAGGTATCGTTCAAATGGTCTACCTTTAAGTCTCTGGGTGGAACCACTGGAACAAAAATCAAGATTTGTTGTAAGAAGATCTTTCCATGACAGATGAGTCCATAACAATATCGCTCTTAAAACACAACAAAGTATGTCAGTAAAACATGACTAAAACCAAACTCTCTACCTGTGGTTACAGATGCTGAGACACATCTGCTTTGTCTTCCATCTTCTCCTTCTGTAGCCACGTTGAACTGGTACTTTTCACCAGGTTGGAGACTGCTTATTTTAAGATGATACCCGCCTTTCACTTTTGATGAATCCGTTTCCCCCAGGTCACAGCCCCAGGTCACTCTGAACTTGTGTGGTGCCTTCAGCCCCTCAGGAGAACCCCAGCTCAGAGACACAGAGTCTGATCTCACTGACAGGACCTGGATCTTCCCAGGAGGAGGCAGCACTGGAGAAAAAACGGACTTAATTGGAACCACAAATGCATACTAATTTACTTATATCAGAATAGGAGTAACAAATTATATCTTAAATACTTTTTTACAAACGTTATGTACATCATTGTTCACAAGTTATGAGCTATCACTAAAGATCTCAAAGAACAACTTTTGGGTTAATTAATTATTGATTGTACATGCACTTACCGTCGACTGACTCTGGCCTTTGGCGTTGCTCTCCATCAAAAGTCTTGAGCAGTGGAAACAGAGTAAGAAACAATCTTTTCATTGAAAAAAAACTAAATGTTTATGTTGCAAAACAAGCAATGACAAAGCTTGTAGCATGAACTTGAATTAACAGTATTAGCAAATCTTCTGTAATAAGTACACTACATTGTCAATAGTATGTGGACACCTGCTCGTCGAACATCTAATTCCAAAATCATGTGATTTAATATGGAGTTTCCTCTAGATGCTGGAACATTGCTGCGGGGACTTGCTTCCATTCAGCCACAAGGGCATTAGTGAGGTCAGGCACTTATGTTGGGCGATTAGTCCTGGCTCGCAGTCTGCGTTCCAATTCATCCCAAAGGTGTTCGATGGAGTTGAGGTCAGGGCTCTGTGCAGGCCAGTCACGTTCCTCCACACCGATCTCGACAAACCATTTCTGCATGGACCTCGCTTTGTGAACGGGAGCATTGTCATGCTGAAACAGGAAATGGCCATCCCCAAACTGTTGCCACAAAGTTGGAAGCACAGAATCGTCTAGAATGTCATTGTATGCTGTAGCGTTAAGATTTCCCTTCAGTGGAACTAAGGGGCCTAGCCCGAACCATGACAAACAGCCCCAGACCATTATTCCTCCTCCACAAAACTTTACAGTTGGCACTATGCATTCGGGCAGGTAGTGTTCTCCTGGCATCCGTCAAACCCAGATTCGTCTTTTGGACTGCAAGATGGTGAAGCGTGATTCATCACTCCAGAGAATGCACTTCCACTGCTCCAGAGTCCAATGGCGGTGAGCTTTACACCACTCCAGCCGACGCTTGACATTGCACATGGTGATCTTAGGCTTGTGTGTGGCTGCTCTGCCATGGAAACTCATTTCATGAAGCTCCAGACGAACAGTTCTTGTGCTGGCGTTGCTTCCAGAGTTAGTTTGGAACTCGATAGTGAGTGTTGCAACTGAGGACAGACGACTTTTACGCTCTACGCACTTCAGCACTCGGCGGTCCCGTTCTGTAAGCTTGTGTGGCCTACCGCTTCGCGGTTGAGCCGTTGTTACTCCTAGACGTTTCCACTTCACAATAACAGCACTTACAGTTGACCGGGGCAGCTCTAGCAGGGCAGAAATTTGACGAACTAACTTGTTGGAAAGGTGGCATCCTATGACGGTGCCACGTTGAAAGTCACTGAGCTCTTCAGTAAGGCCATTCTACTGTCAATGTTTGTCTATGGAGATTGCATGGCTGTGTGCTCGATTTTATACACCTGTCAGCAACGGGTGTGGCTGAAATAGCCGAATACACTAATTTGAAAGGGTGTCCACATACTTTTGGGTATAATGAGGTGGGGGATCAACTACCTGTCTTCCAGTTTGTTTTATCTCTTCAATGATCAGGTCATGACCTTTGTGCTGTCACTGAACACTCCAAGCAGATCAGCATCTGGTCTGTCCTGCAGAACACCTCCAGATCTCTGTGGTGCTCCTGACAGAGTCTCTCCTCCAGGTCTCCAGTCACCTCCACCAGGGTGTGTGTCTGTAGTTTAGGTAATGTGTAGTGCTTCCTAACGTGGGTCTCACATTAGGACTGAGTGCAGGTCAGACAGAACTTCAAAGCTTGGACCTCAGAGCAGATATCACAGGGTACCTCTCCTGGCCTGGTTGGGAATTGGAAAATAACATTTATCAAATACATTGATCAAAAGAACCTGACCCATTCAGTTTAACACATAATGGCCTGATAATATTATTATATTTTAATATAACCTACCTATAACTATCTGTTATAATGGTAACCTACCTATAACTATCTGTTATCATGGTAACCTACTTATAACTATCTGTTATCATGGTAACCTACTCATCATATCGTTATGTGCATTTTTGTCTCACCTTAAGTCACAAATAATTAAGAAAATGTTATTATTATGACATAGGCTCAAAGGACTATGTAAAATATTACCCTTTGAAATGAAAAGGTTGATCCATGGATTGGTCACTCTTTATTGATAAAAAACCAGATGAAACAGACTCTGCCATCTCTGGTTGGGACCTGCAAGCAGCACAAGTCATACAACATAATACAACATTGAATATTGAGTCAGAATTCATAATTTTAGTTTAACTCATTTCTACAGACGTAAAATTATTCTGATCCTTTATCAAATATATTGATGAACAGAATATTTTCTGTGAAGTTTATTCTGCACTGCAACATTAACATGAAAATGTAAACCATGTGATAACTGAAGAATTACACTTATAGGTGGTTATTACTAAATTATACAACGGGTGGGTCTAATCCTGAATGCTGATTGGTAAAAACTGCATTCCAGCCGGTGTCTATTCCACAAGTTACCACCGGCTAAATCTATGATGTTAAAAAGCCTATTTACTCTGTTCCATCTGACTGCGCAATCCACTGTCTCATCAGCCCAGCCAGGCACTTTATACACTTGATCTCCACTATAAAAAGCATCTAGACATTATCTCACATTTCTTTTAGACTAACATTTAGTTTTCAACAGCGGAGATTTAGATAAACCTTGCTGTCTGTCTCTGATATTTGCAACATTGTTTCAATATTCAAATTCGATCTCCAGCTGTCCCATAGCAATGAACGTGTCGGGAGTCGGTACGAGACAGACAGGCAGGGTTTCTCAGCCAGTCGAAATCATGAATCAGCTGGCATCATTTTTATGGATATATACAAAGAAATGTCAATTGATAAAAGGTCAAATGAAACGAAGTGCAGCTAGTTTGCAGTCTTTCCAGCTTCAGTTTGAAGTGATTGTGTTACTGTAGCTGTGTTGTTGGCTAGCTCCTCTGAACAACAGTGTCCTGACGAGAGAGCACATTCTCTATGCCAGGCGAAATCGCGCCTCATTAGCTCATTGTTATGGATTTATCCGAATAAATGTCTCTAGAAAACAGCTTAAACAAATGCAAATACCGTTGTTATTCTGGCTGCACTGTTTGACTTACCTGTAAATTAGCTGTAGTTGGCTAGCTAGCAAGCAAGGGATAAAAGCGTTGCCAGACAGTATGGCAATGGAACATTTAGAACGAACGACTGGGTCATGTCTATAGATACAGAACAAAAAGACTGAATGACTGGGTCGCGTCTATAGATACAGAACAAAAAGACTGAACGACTGGGTCGCGTCCATAGATACAGAATAAAAAGACTGAACGACTGGGTCGCGTCCATAGATACAGAACAAAAAGACTGAATGACTGGGTCGCGTCTATAGATACAGAACAAAAAGACTGAACGACTGGGTCCGTCTATAGATACAGAACAAAAAGACTGAACGACTGGGTCGCGTCTCTGGCAACCGAACCGATAGAACGAACGACCAGCCGGTTTGGGTAGCAACCCTAGATTTGTGTCGGGACTATATCTTGTGGAAGGATGAAATAGTATGAATAAATTCATCAAAATAAAGTTTTTAATGAAAATATGTAAATCATTATTTGAATATGTTGGTAACCCATTGTATAAAAGTGATAATGCCCTCAAAGCCGGTGTTCGTGCCTAACAACATCCATGCCAATATATCCTCCAAACACCGGCTTCTCTGGCATTATCACTTAATTATAGAGATGGGTTACCAACATATTCAAATAATGATTTACATATTTTCATTAAAAACTTCAGTCCCACAGCGCTTCCTCATATCCTACCGTAGCCTCTGGCATTATCACTTCATTATAGAGATGGTTCTAAATTTCCTGGTAACATGTAGAAACTCACCCTTTTCTTTGTGAAGAGGCCCCCTCTTTGACATGAAGAGAGTGAACCATTGATGTACCACTCTTCATTGATAAACAACCAGCGGAAACAGACTCGGCTATCTCTGGATGGACACTGCAAATAATACAAGAAAGACATGCACATTTAGTAAATACTCAAATCACATGCAGCATTATAGAAGTGAACTACCTTTGGACTTGGTTTGTCCTCAGTCATTTACACTTACCAAATCTTTCATATTTTCTGTTAAATGTACTATGCAGTAACTCAGTATCCTTCTAAAAATGCATTACTTTTAAATAGGATACAGATCTAAAAGTCTTCAACAAGCAGTTGTGCGCGCGCACACAAACACACACACCTCTTCATATCAGGGTCCATGGTCTCATCAAGATCCTTGTTTGGTGACCCATCCTTCTGTCTGTCTTTAGGGATGGCTCCACCCTTAGCCCCCTGATGATAACTCATTATAACTCTCAGAGAGGAGGCCTCACAATCCTGAAGAGGACTGGTCTGGTCCCATATCAATCTGTAAATAAGAAGAGTAAATACCATTATATTAAAACGTTTAAACACAAAAGCAGAGTAGGCCTACTGTGCTGGGGATTTAAATTGACATTATAATGATATTCTGTAAAGCATTTTGTGCCGAATACAATTGTGAAAAGCAGTAAAGGCTGAATGTTTTTTTGTTTAAATTATTATTATTATAAAACAATAAAAAAAGATTTAACCTAGCAATGTAGCATAATTACATAGTGAATATGTAATTATGTTATTTAGTTGTCTTTTTCGTGTCAGTCCTCTTTTAGGAAATTGTATTATGCCTAGGCAGGACACCAATCCACCCCAACCTGGGCATGGCTAGATGGTGCACAGTTTGTCAAATTGACGTTAAAAGTTTGTTTTTGTATTTTAGTTAACCCTAACCCTTTACTTAACTTGAACCTAATTTTCCCAACCTACTACGTTAATTATACTAACCTGCGGAGTATTTCTCCTAACATGCTAGGAAAAGTCTATCCTGGTCAATTCTGACAAACTGTATTCCTTCTTGCCCCAACCTGCCCCACCATAGAGAATGATAGAGGCCTCTAGTGGCCAAAAGGCTGTATTAGCATGAGCAGCGGTTCCACCATTTCAACGTATTCAACTGTGTGGGGCTTCCACCTTCATTGGCTTATCCTTCCTGGTGACCCTGTTGTGTCCAGTCTGGTCATCGGGAGGGATCAGCCAGTGTACTACTTCAAAAAGGAGATAGCATCAATAAAGCTGCCTCTGCTGTATATCTCTATGGCCCAACGCAAAACCAAAGTGGCTAAGTTTTAATGAATCCATTTTGTCAAGGTTGGCTGGGAGTCATAGGTCGTATCCGAAATACTTACTAAAACGACATAATGTGTATTACTAATCGTAAAAATTTATGCAGTAACAACAAATATCAACATACTAGACTCACCGTTCATTTGGGTACAGTGCGTCCTTCCTCAACAGTGTGCAGCGAATTATAGCCGAAATTAGTATAACATCCTGGCACTTAAAGCTTAGTCGATTTTCCAAATGTCACATATAAAACGTTATATTTTCGCATACCTAAATGCCTACTATTTAGAACGCAAGTATGGGTATTCTGACACAACTGTAAAAATGTAACAGGACTCAATTAGGCCTATGACCGCCTATCAAAGTTAGGAAGAAATACACTGTATGTATACAATACACACAATTATTTCTTTCCTCATACGCATCTCTTATTTTAGGATAAATATAATAATATATCTGCTAAATATCTTAACTCTCAGCGTCAGGTAGCTGTGTAAAAGAGAACACGTTTCGTGGTCTTCCTTGTGCGCACTCACCATTATGCCAGTGGGCCTAGCGGGGTACTAGATTTTTGTACTTGCCATGTATTAGAAAGAAGTTGAAAAATCGGGCCTTTATTATAAGAAAGTTTCGTTGAGTAGAATAAGAATCGACTCCCAAAGAATCTAACACCTGACTTTCATAATAAAAATATTAACCTACCATTTCTCCTGCTGTCTTGCAAGTCGAAAAAACCTGGGTGTAGCCATAGAAATAGAGAAAGGTTGTCGAATTTACTCTCACTTTCTAACAGGAAAGCACTTCGACAAAACAACTCCCGCTTTAAAAAAAACACAACAGGTCTACGTTTTCTAAGAGGCAGAATATGTAGTTCTAATATTTGAAACGTTTGTGGTGTCAAATATTGATAGGGTCAAATTAATTAAAAACATCTGGAAATAACACGACACATCTTAGCATTGGCATACGCCGCAAACTCTATAAAGAAAATATTATTTGTCCATTCAAGTGATTTGATAATGTGGGAATGTGTCTTCAGCTCGTAGTTATTAAATGCAGTGAAAATACAAACAAGCATAGATCCGAAAACATTATACAGTATTGGTATCAACTTTTTGGCGTTCCTGTGATAGTTGTAATCACTCCTTTGTTCCTCTTGGTGGAGACAGAGGACTTTGTAGAGCTGATGGGTACTAAGACGATATAGCAGAAATACAATACACACGATTGTCTATCTCTTATTTTAGGATAAATATATTATTATACCTGCTAAATAGCTTAAATCTCAGCGTCAGGTAGCTGTGCGAACTCCGCCATTATGGTAGTGGGCCTAGCGGGGTACTAGATTTCTGTACTTGCCATGTATTAGAAAGAAGTTGAAAAATCGGGCCTTTATTATAAGACAGTTTCGTTGAGTTGAATAAGAATCGCCTCCCAAAGAATCTAACACCTGACTTTCATAATAAAAATATTAACCTACCATTTCTCCTGCTGTCTTGCAAGTCGAAAAAACCTGGGTGTAGCCACAAAAAGAGAGAAAAGTTGTCGAATTTACTCTCACTTTCTAAGAGGAAAGAACTTCGACAAACAACTCGCTTTAAAAAAACACAACAGGTCTATGTTTTCTAAGAGGCAGAATATGTAGTTCTAATTTTTGAAATGTTTGTGGTGCCAAATATTGATAGGGTCAAATTAATTAAAAACATCTGGAAATAACACGACACATCTTAGCATTGGCATACGCCGCAAACTCTATAAAGAAAATATTATTTGTCCATTCAAATGATTTGATAATGTGGGAATGTGTCTTCAGCTCGTAGTTATTAAATGCAGTGAAAATACAAACAAACATAAATCAGAAAACATTATACAGTATTCTATCAACTTTCTGGAGTTCCTGTGATAGTTGTAATTACTCATTTGTTCCTCTAGGTGGCGACAGAGGACTTTGTAGAGCTGATGGGTCCTGAGACGTTATAGCAGAGACAGCAGAAATTAAAGGAGTGAAGGGACGCTTTCAGATGTACAGAGACCATAGCCACGGGAAGTCGTTTGGGGGTGGAGGGGCTGCGATTTTTAGTTTGAACAGACAGCTCAGTGCATTCAACATGTTAATACTTCTTACAAAAATAAGTAGTGATGAAGTCAATCTCTCCTCCACTTTGAGCCAGGAGAGATTGACATGCAAATAATCAATTATCTCAGTTTACATTTAAGGACCAGCTGTGCTGCCCCGTTCTGAACCTATTTTAATTGTACATGGCTAAATAACAGTTGACAAGTTCCATTTTAAGCCCATCTCAAAATATATATATATATTTTAAAGCCCTCTGCTTTACACCTCTGAAGCCCTCCCGTGTCATGGTATATTTTCATAGAACTGTACAGTGCAGAGGAGCCTGGTGGGATGAGCTATAGGAGGATGGTCTCATTGCAATGGCTGGAATGGAATTCGTGGAATGGAGTCAAACATGTGGTTTCCATACGTTTGATGTGTTTGATACCATTCCATTCATTACAATGAGTCCATCCTCCTATAGCACCTCCCACCAGTCTTCTCTGGTACAGTGTCATTGAATATCCTTTACTGAATCAAAGTGTATCAATGTGAACAATCCCTCTGTAAATATTGAGGTACATGTTTACTTTCTACATTCTTTTTACAGTTTATGTTGATATTTTTACTGGGGAAAAGGTAGATATTCACAACTACATAGCCTCTATAGCTCATGAAGCATTGTGGGGATACATAGATACTGTGCATTGTTGTTCACTAACTCTGTAGACGAACTAGTGCATAAATAAAACATGGAATGGAGTCCTTAGTCCATCCGTTATCAGTGTAATGAAAACATGGACTGGACTAGCAGTAATGTTCACTAGTAGTTATCAGTATAATGAAAACATGAACTGGACTTAGGTAATGTTCACTAGTAGACTACACTACAGTAGTTATCAATATAATGAAACCATGGACTGGACTCTCAGTAATGTTCACTAGTAGACTACACTACAGTAGTTATCAGTATAATGAAACCATGGACTGGACTACAGTAATGTTCACTAGTAGGCTACACTACACACATAAATAAGAGTGTCTTAACAAATCGTGGTATCTGTCCACACTGCCTCAATACTCTCATAATATAATGCTGATGGCTGCTGTATTAGGCTAGTGTGATAAATCGGTTGATTTAGGATAGACTACTTGTAAAGGTGCACCATCATCATGTGATTTAGTTGATCCTTTTCTTGTCAGTCATTTCTAATGAAATTATAGTCAACAATTGTAGAGTTGAATTTGTTTCACACAGTTTATAGACTGTAGTATACAGCACTCCACCATTTTAGACCATTTATCTGACGGAGAACAGTGATTCATTAACCTCACAAGTAGCTAGTAACACCTGACCCATTTAATCGTTAATCGTTAATGTTTTTCTGCAGTTGCACTATGAACATTAGATCTCTTAACCAATGTTCCCTCTCATTTTTTCGGCACTGAGCAATTTTCAGGTCTGCTGAGTGCAAACTTGAACGTTGTGAAAATTCTGTGTAACTTCCGGTGTGCGTTTACTGTGAACACTGAGGATGTACCCGCTTTAAGTTACAGTTTTAACAGTGGCCAAGTAGGCTACTGTGGCTATTTGATCATAATGTAGGCCTACCAGAGTGGCCTACCATAAAAAAACAATGGAGAAAATGCATCCCATAACATTTGTAGTTTAATTTGTTTTAGACAGCCTACAGCGCCTTCAGAAAGTATACACACCCCTGAACTTTTTCCCCATTTCGTTGTGTTACAAAGTAGTATTAAAAAGGATTCAATTTCCATTTTAGGTCAACGATCTACATAAAATACTCCGTAATGTCAAAGTGGTAGAAAAATTCTAACATCTTTAAAAAATTTATGAAAAATAAAACACATATATCTTCATTAGATAAGTATTCACCCCCCTGAGTCAATACATGTTAGAAACAGCTTTGGCAGCAATTACAGCTATGAGTCTTTTGGGGATAGTCTCTAAGAGCTTTGCACACCTGAATTGTACAATATTTTATCATTATTATTTTGATTTGGTTGTTGATCATAATAATGGCCTGAATGGAGCAAATAGAATGGCATCAAACACATGAAAACCATGTGTTTGATGTATTTGATAACATTCCACTTATTCCGCTCCAGACATTACCACAAGCCTGTTCTCCCCAATTAAGGTGCCACCAGCCTCCTGTGCTAGACAGACATTTTCAAGTCTTGCCATAGATTTGCAAGCCGATTTAAGTCAAAACTGTAACTAGCCCACTCAAGAATTGTCCTGCTGAAAGGTGAATTCGTCTCACAGTGTCTGTTGGAAACCAGACTGAAACAGGTTTTCTTCTAAGATTTTGCCTGTGCTTAGCTGTATTCCGTTTCTTTTTATCCCAAAAAAACTCCCTAGTCCTTGTCGATGACAACCATACCCATAACATGATGCAGCCACAACAATGTTTGAAAATTTGAAGAATGGTACTCAGTGATGTGTTGTGTTGGATTTGCCTCAAACATAACGCTTTGTATTCATAACAAAAAGTGTATTTCCTAGCAACATTTTTTGCAGTATTACTTAAGTGTCTTGTTGGAAACAGGATGCATGTTTAAAACAGGCCCTGTCATGTAAGAGCGGCAGACCAAGATGGCGGACTGAACACAGCGATGAAGATCGCCTCAAGATAAAAACCTAATATTCAATATCTGTAACTTCGACTATACAGTACCAGTCAAAAGTTTGGACACAGCTACTCATTCAAAGGTTTTTCTTTATTTTTAAATTTTTTTACATTGTAGAATAATAGTGAAGACATCAAAACTATGAAATAACACACATGGAATCATGTAGTAACCAAAAAAGTGTTAAACAAATGAAAATAAAATGTTATATTTGAGATTCTTCAAATAGTCATCCGTTGCCTTGATGACAGCTTTGCACACTCTTGGCATTCTCTCAACCAGCTTCCATTCCTTTGGGATTCATTTGGGACTTCCATTCCTGTGGCGGTCCTCATGAGAGCCAGTTTGATGGTTTTTGCGACTGCACTTGAAATAACTTTCAAAGTTCATGACAATTTCCGTATTGACTGACCTTCATGTCTTAAAGTAATGATGGACTGTCGTTTCTCTTAGCTTAGCTTATTTGAGCTGTTCTTGGCATAATATGGACTTGGTATTTTACCAAATAGGGCTATCTTCTTTATACCCCCATAGTTTTGATGTCTTCACTATTATTCTACAAAGTAAAAAACAATGTCCAAGCTTTTGACTGGTACTGTATATTAGCACTTCATTCCACATACTCGGGGGTAATAACCTTCAATCTGGATAACTACACAAAACAAATTATAAGACAAATGTATCGACTAATATTACCAAAACAAACAACAACCAAACATGACAGAGAGTAAACATGGAGAACCAATCCCCAAAAGAAAACGTGACTCCAGACGATTTATGTTTTTCACCACCCGGAATGGTAAGGGTGGAAACCGATTTGTTGAAGTCGATAAATGATAAACTTGAATTAGTCAGTAAAGATATAAAGGAGATGAAGGCGAGCCTCAAGATGAGTGACGAAAAAGTTACGACAATGGAGAAAGAAACAGACAAGCTAAAAGGTGCAGTCAATACGACCGAAACGGACGTTAATGAACTTGAAAAGGAGAACATGTTTCTGAGAGAAGCCTTAATTGATATACAGACTAGATCTATGAGAGAAAATCTGTTATCCAATAAAAAGAAGGAAAAAGTCCTGAAATCGTGGTGAAATAATTATTTCATACAGCGATAAAGATCCCAGGCGATGTTGTCAACAAAATCCAACTCGAACGTGTAATCCGTTTAGGACAGAGATATGAGTGCCCAATCGTTAGCACATTTGCATTATTTAAAGATAAAATAATGGTTTAAGGCCTGTGTGAAAGACTCGCTGGCACGAAAATAGGAATTCATGATCAGTTCCCGAAAGAAATTGCAGAACGGCACAAAGTTATGTACCCAACTTTAAGGAGAATAGATTAAAAGGGAAATGTGTAGCTCTCGACTGTATCTTGATAACCAAATGTTCCGAGACACCAAGACCACTCCATGGCTATTCTAAATATTACAAAGTTCCCATAGAGGAGTCGAATAATGGAACACCCATACTGTCTATGGTAGGGATTGTAATGAAAAAAATATATATAGGAAAACAATAAAATACTACAATTGATAAAGAAATAAACTACAACTACACTGTACCATTCAAGACAGGGAATGTTGTAAAATAATTAGTATTCAGCTTTCTTTTTATAGTATTTTATAAATAGATAAGAAAGCATTAGAAGGATAATTATCTTCAAATATAAGGAACTGGAACACAACAGTACTCAGAATCAACACAGTTAAAAACACAGCAAACTGTCATGAACCCTGCATCCTGAGTCGGTTCCTGCCTGTGTTGCCATTTTTCTGCTCGGAATCTCCAGTTTCCTGAGGGTTCGTGAACGCTCCCGGCCTGGTTGCCGGGCGACGTTGCTAGGCGGGAGATCTCCCGATTAACCGCACCTGCATCTCATCAGCGGTCTGCACACCTGGTCCTGATCATCACTCTTCTTAAGCCCTGACCTGACATCCATTCCCTGCCGGATCGTTAGCCATGAACAGTATGTTTGTCAGTGTATCAGCCTTGGAGTTTCTAGCGTTAGTTTTGTTGTTTTGCACCTTGTTGGCTTGCCGTGTACTTACCTCCGTTTTGTTTCTATCTGCAGTCAATCTCCAGGAACCTTCACCCAACCCTGCCTGGTTGTCGGCGGCTGCCGAGCCATTCTTGGATCTACCACTGCACCTCCACCAACTCATCTCCGCCGTCCGCTCTGTCCCCTGGATTATTCTACATCGTTTTTTTGAATCTGTGAAATAAATACTCACCTTCGTTTCAGCTCACCTTGTCCTGGTCTGCTTCTGGGTTCTGGCTTAGTAAACCGTGACAGAACGATACGGCCAGAAATGAACCCAGCGGACCTGGACTCTGTTCGCCATGCCATTACCCATCAGGAGAAGATGTTGGGACAACATAGCACGGCGCTACAGGAGATCGCTTTGTCCGTTCGGAACTTTTCTACCAGTCTGACGAAGGTCCAGGCTCAGCTCAGTTTGCCGGTGAAGAATCCACAACCGGTTTCACCCATCTCGCCTGCCGCTTCTGGAGCTGTGCCCTTCCTGAGGGGGAGTTGGGAAGATGCCGTTCTTTCCTTATGCAGTGTGGATTAGTGTTCGATCTACAGCCCCACTCTTATGCCACAGACAAGGCTAGGATAGCCTTTGTCATTGAGTTGCTGCGTGGTCGAGCTCTGGAGTGTGCTTCAGCTGTTTGGGAACAACAGGACACCTGCATGGCCTCATACCAGGAGTTCACGGCCGAGATGAGGAAGCTATTTGACCATCCCGTTCGAGGTATGGACGCAGCTAGGCGCCTGTTTTCGCTTCGCCAAGGAACTCGCAGCGTTGCCGACTTCGTGATCGAGTTCAGGACTTTGGCTGTGGAGAGTGGGTGGAATGAGGAGTCTCTGCAAGCGGTCTTTTACCAGGGGCTGTCGGAGCAGCTCAAGGATGAGTTGATCTCCTATCCGGAGCCTAGTGACCTGGACAGCTTGGTAGCCTTGTCTATTCGGGTGGATAACCGAGTTCGAGAGAGAAGGAGGGAGAAGCAATGGGGCCCGTCCACTTGTTCCCGGCGGTCGTCAAACTGCTCGGCTCGCTAAAGTTGGGAGGACTTTTAGCGAGCCAGTATCAACCTCTCAATACCTCTGTCAGACCCCGTTTCCCGGCTACCCTCATGAACAGGAATCAGAGTCTAGCGATTAACGCTTTCGTCGATTCATGTGCCGATGGAAGCTTTATTGATGCCGAAGTGGTGGAACAGCTGGGGCTTTCCAAGGAGCGATTACCGGAAGCCATTGAAGCTACCACTCTGAACGGCAGTAGTCTGGCACGTATCACGATGAGGACTGAACCGGTTAAGATGCTGTTGTCAGGGAATCATTCTGAGGTGATCTCATTCTTCATTCTGCCTTCTTCCCATGTTCCTCTGGTCCTTGGATACCCCTGGCTGAAAGAACACAATCCCACGTTCGATTGGGTGACTGGCAAGGTAACTAGTTGGAGCCTTGAGTGTCATGCTAACTGCCTCAAGACTGCCTGTTCCCATTCTGTTCCCAGTCAGGTGATTTAGGCTAGACCCCCAGATTTGTCCCTGGTTCCCGAGACATATCACGATTTGGGGGAAGTGTTCAGTAAGCAGAGGGCTCTGTCACTCCCTCCCCACCGACCATATGACTGTGCCATAAACCTGTTCCCTGGAGCTGTCTATCCCAAGGGACGGTTATACAGCATCTCCCGACCTGAACGTGAGGCTTTGGAGACCTACATCAAGGAGTCCCTAGCGGCTGGTCTCATTCGTCCCTCATCATCACCCCTGGGGGCAGGATTCTTCTTTGTGGGTAAGAAGGATGGCTCTCTTCGACCGTGTATTGATTATCGGGGGTTGAATGATATCACGGTCAAGAACAAGTATCCCCTGCCCTTGATGAGCTCTGCCTTCGACTCCTTACAGGGTGCTACTGTGTTCACCAAGCTAGACCTACGCAATGCGTATCACCTGGTCCGGATCAGAGAGGGGGACGAGTGGTTGACGGGTTTCAATACACCGATGGGTCACTTCGAGTATCAGGTGATGCCGTTTGGACTGACCAATGCTCCAGCAGTGTTCCAGAGTATGGTGAATGACGTCCTGAGAGATATGATCAGTCTCTTTGTGTTTGTTTACCTGGATGACATTCTTATCTTCTCGAAGGAACCTTCCAGCCACGTCCAGCATGTCAGGCAGGTTCTGCAGCGATTGTTGGAGAATCGCCTGTTCGTGAAGGCCGAGAAGTGCGAATTTCACGGCCACACTACATCCTTCCTCGGGTACATCATCTCCAGGGGAGAGATCAGGATGGACCAGGAGAAGGTTAGGGCCGTTCTGGAATGGGCCCAGCCCGGTACGAGATTGCAGCTCCAGAGGTTTCTGGGGTTTGCGAATTTCTATCGCAGATTCATCCGGGATTACAGCCGTGTGGCCGCTCCTTTAACTGCCCTGACTTCCAGTACCAGGACCTTCAGTTGGAACCCTGAGGCGGACCGAGCGTTCCTGGATTTGAAGAGGCGATTCACCAACGCACCGATTCTCTCTCAACCTGACACGGCCCGTCAGTTCGTCGTGGAAGTGGATGCGTCTGATGTGGGGGTTGGCGCCATCCTGTCCCAGCGATGCTCCACTGACGGGAAACTCCATCCCTGCGCCTACTACTCTCGTCATCTTTCGTCTGCGGAGAGGAACTACGATGTGGGTAACCGGGAGCTTCTCGCGGTGAAGCTTGCCTTGGAGGAGTGGCGCCACTGGTTGGAGGGGGCGGAGCAACCGTTTATTGTCTGGACCGACCACAAGAATCTTGCTTACGTGCAATCGACTAGACGTCTCAACTCCCGTCAGGCCAGGTGGGCTTTGTTTTTCGGACGCTTTAATTTTTCCCTGACGTTCCGACCTGGGTCTAAGAACGGCAAGGCGGACGCCTTGTCCCGGATGTTCTCCAAGACGGAGGAGAGTGGGGCCAAGACCGAGACGATTCTTCCCCGGAACTGTGTCGTGGGAGCAGTCATGTGGAGGATTGAGGAGGAGGTTATGGCGGCCCTTCGGACGCAGCCCGGTCCCGGTAACGGTCCACCCGGTCGTTTGTTTGTGCCTGAGTCGGTTCGTTCTGCTGTCCTCCAATGGTCCCACGCCAGCAAGATGGCTTGTCGCCCTGGCGTGGCCCGGACGATGGCGTTACTTCGCAGACGATTTTGGTGGCCGGCCATGGGAGAAGATACTCGGAGGTTTGTTGCTGCCTGTCCAGTGTGTGCGCAGAATAAGAGTGCCAACCGGCCCAGCTCTGGACTACTTCACCCCCTCCCTATTCCCCGGCGACCATGGTCGCATCTGGCCCTGGACTTTGTCACTGGGTTGCCCTCTTCTGAGGGGAACACGGTCATTCTGACTATCGTGGACAGATTCAGCAAGTTCGCCCACTTTGTGCCCATTTCCAAGCTTCCCTCGGCCTCTGAGACGTCCGAGATCCTGGTTAGGGAGGTTTTTAGGGTCCACGGGTTGCCCAGTGACATAGTTTCCGACCGTGGCTCTCAGTTTACCTCTGCTGTCTGGAAGTCTTTCTGTTTGGCCATTGGAGCTACAGTCAGTCTCACATCTGGTTTTCACCCCCAATCTAATGGTCAGGCGGAGAGAGCCAACCAGAAGACGGAATCCACGCTACGCTGCCTTGTCTCCTCCAACCCCACCTCCTGGGTCTCTCAGTTGCCTTGGGTTGAGTATGCCCCCAATACTCTCCCTACATCTGCCACTGGGATGTCTCCCTTCCAGTGCCTGTATGGCTACTAACCTCCCTTGTTTCCATCTCAGGAGAAGGATCTCTCAGTGCCCTCTGTTCAGGCCCACATTCGTCGTTGCCACCGGACCTGGCATCGGGCCAGAAAGGCCCTCCTTAGAGTTTCTGACCGGTATCAGCTCCAGGCGAATCGTCGCCGGATTCCCGCCCCCACCTATACCATCGGAGATAGGGTCTGGTTGGCCACACAGGATCTTCCTCTGCGGACTGAGTCTAAGAAACTGTCACCGAAGTTCATTGGTCCGTTTGTGGTGGAGAAGGTGATCAATCCTGTGGCGGTTCGACTCAAGTTACCTAGAACGCTCAGAGTCCATCCCACCTTTCATGTCTCCTGCCTCAAGCCTGTTCTCCTCAGTCCTCTGTTACCCCCTCCGCCTCCTCCTCCTCCCCCTCGGATGATCGGAGGTGGTCCTGCCTACATGGTGCGCCGCATTATGGATTCCAGACGGCGGGGCCGGGGTTTCCAGTATCTCGTGGACTGAGAGGGGTATGGTCCTGAAGAGAGGAGTTGGATTCCTCGGCGCCAGATCCTGGATGCTGACCTCCTTCGTGACTTCTACCGCCTCCATCCTGGCGCTCCGGGTAGTCTGCCCGGTGGCGTTCGTCGGAGGGGGGGTACTGTCATGAACCCTGCATCCTGAGTCGGTTCCTGCCTGTGTTGCCATTTTTCTGCTCGGAATCTCCAGTTTCCTGAGGGTTCGTGAACGCTCCCGGCCTGGTTGCCGGGCGACGTTGCTAGGCGGGAGATCTCCCGATTAACCGCACATGCATCTCATCAGCGGTCTGCACACCTGGTCCTGATCATCACCCTTCTTAAGCCCTGACCTGACATCCATTCCCTGCCGGATCGTTAGCCATGAACAGTATGTTTGTCAGTGTATCAGCCTTGGAGTTTCTAGCGTTAGTTTTGTTGTTTTGCACCTTGTTGGCTTGCCGTGTACTTACCTCCGTTTTGTTTCTATCTGCAGTCAATCTCCAGGAACCTTCACCCAACCCTGCCTGGTTGTCGGCGGCTGCCGAGCCATTCTTGGATCTACCACTGCACCTCCACCAACTCATCTCCGCCGTCCGCTCTGTCCCCTGGATTATTCTACATCGTTTTTTTGAATCTGTGAAAGAAATACTCACCTTCGTTTCAACTCACCTTGTCCTGGTCTGCTTCTGGGTTCTGGCTTAGTAAACCGTGACACAAACAGAGCACCTAGAAAGTACAGTATGTGCGGATGTATTGTGATGGAAGGTGGGGTGTGTGTTTTTGTGTTTTGAAAAGTGTGGAGTTAAGTGAGTGAAAAAGGAAATGGTTGCGAATACCAGAGCCCATTGGTGTCTGCGAGCAGGGGTTGTGTGAGAGAGCTTTCAATTTTGTGCAGATATGGGATTTACATTTTAAAATAAATGATATAGTTGAGTTATTTCTTGTCCTATCATGATTGAATGGTCCCCAACCATTTACCCTAGACACCCACCTGAGCGACACATACACTACGTCTGATGTGGTTTCAACATCTGCTAGCCCCGGCCCGCTAGCACGCACAATCAACAGCCGTGCCTCCTGCTCGCCTGTGCTTTAGCAGCCTACGATCTGCTCCCGGACTTACATAGTGCTGTTCACTGGACCTTATGGTCCTCTGTAGCTCAATTGGTAGAGCATGGTGCTTGTAACGCCAGGGTAGTGGGTTCGATCCCCCGGACCACCCATATGTAAAAATGTATGCACACATGACTGTAAGTCGCTTTGGATAAAAGCGTCTGCTAAATGGCATATTATTATTATTGGCTACACAGCTAATGCCTGCTGGACTGTTCCTTTACACGGCACCCCATCCTGTTAATCTGTTTAGCCTCAGCCCAAACTTTCGTCGCCATTACCAGTTGTTGTCTTAGCCCTCTCGAATAACACCTGTCAGAGGTGTGGACTCGAGTCATGTGACTTGGACTCGAGTCAGACTCGAGTCATGAATTTGATGACTTCAGACTCGACTCGACAAAATGTACAAAGACTTGCAACTCGACTTGGACTTTAACATCAATGACTCGTGACTTCACTTGGACTTGCGCCTTATGACTCGAGAAGACTTGCTACTTCCCATGAAAACTGGGGAAAAAAAATTTCACACGGCCGCGCCGCTCTCCGTTTATCTGCATCTGTGAAAAAAATGTGCACCATCCACCTGTATGCATACAGAGAGCGCGCGCTGCCTGCACGTTATCCAATCACTGTAGTCCCACGTTGTTTTAATTCGACAGCATCTAAGCAGGCACATTGCAAGACAACCAATGAAGCACATCAAGCAACAACGCGCCAGTTGTCAAAATGATACCGAAGATAGTTTGGTTTGGCTATAAAAATTACGAGGTAGTCGACAAAAAACGAGTTGCAATCTGCAAAACATGCGGATCGAAGATTACAGACGGAGCTGCCACAACGTCCAACTTTGTTCGACACCTGAAGTTGCACAAAGAAAGGTAAGTTTTGAACGAATGCTACGCACCTTATCGGATGTACCGTAACTTACTAGCTAGCTGCTGCATATTTACTGTATCAACGAGACAAACGCACATCTCCCTTGCTGGTTCATGCTTACAAAAATATGGATTTTTGAACTGCTATTATATGGACATTCTAAAACGCTTTCGTGAAAAACGCTTAACGTTCTTTAATGTACTAAGACAGTGTTATTAAAAGACCAAACTCTGTAAATATCATATTAATAAAGTATACTATGTACAAAACATCAGATGAGCCCAGAATATGAACGCAAACACGTTTAATAACACGTTGCGTTTTCCTCCCATAGAAAACTATTATAAGAAAAGGCTTAACGTGTCTTAATATACTGAGACAGTAATATTAAAAGACCAAACTATAAATATCATATTAATAAAGTATACTAAATGTACAAAACATCAGATGAGGCCAGAATATGAACGCAAACACGTTTAACAACACGTTAAGTGTTTTCCTCCCATAGAAAACCATTATAAGAAAAGGCTTAACATGTCTTATGTAGGCTACTATGTATTCTGGGCTCATCTGATGTTTTGTACATAGTATGCTTTATTAATATGATATTTGCAGAGTTTGGTCTTATAATATTACTGTCTTAGTATATTAAGCATTAAGCAACGTTAAGCGTTTTTCACGTTAAGCGTTTTAGAATTCAGTTTCAGAGTTGCTGGTGTGCTGCCTCATTGAGGTCGTTTATGTAATTTTGGTTAATCACAACTAAGCTGAACTGTCGCTGAAGACAAAATATCACAATTAAACAATGAATGCACCCCCTTTCACAACTCGGATGTAGTTGGTGCATCCCTAAACCCATCCAAGTACAACAGGAAACATAGTAAGACGTATACATTGTAAAGAGGAAAATGATAACACAGTCACAGTAGATCCACCATTAGCCTTCCCTTTTCATATCATGCCCAAACAGCAGACAGCGCATGGACAGAGTGCTACCGTAGTCTACAGTAGGTCTGTGAGGCAGCGCACCACTGGGATATATACAGTATATAATAAAATAATAACGATTATAGTAGTAATGTTCAGAGATGCAATAGATTATTATAGTGCAGTTCTTAACTAATGGGAATATTGTTTAGCTTATTTTTGGTTTAATTTGGTTTACTTTAGTTATTTAATTTATTCAATTATTTTGTTTTTCTATACTTTTCATGCCAACTTGCCATGGCCCCCCTAGAACCCCCTCGCGGCACCCAAGGGTCCCCGTCCCCACTTTGAAAACCACTGCTATAAAGCATATGACTTCAGTTTCTTGAGGGAAAGGGCTTTCTTATGAATTTTGAAGCAGTGAAAATATTCTTAATATTGCATACACTGACACTGAAATGTATTATCGTAAACCGTAGTGTACAATAGGCAATGAATATTAACACAACAACATTGATATGAGTAAAGAGTAGTTTCAAATACAACATGTGTGGCTGTAAAGGATTTTCTGACATCTGTTTCATATTCTTCTCTGTTACAGGTATGAAGAATACCAGATGAACAAAATCATCGTAGATGAACCACAACAGCCTTCAATCTCACAATTCCTTGACACTCGTGTAGGGCGTTACAGCCTGACCCACCCACAGCAGAAGGCCATCTCCAATGCGATACTGTCTGACTTGATTATTGATTGCAATTTCCCTCTGTCTATTGTGGAAAATAAGAGCTTTCGTCACTTTCTGGCTGTGCTGGACAGCAAGTATACCCCAGTATGTCGCCGAACGCTGACCACAAAAACAGAGAGCCTTGCTGAGGAGAGACGGTCAAAGTTAAAAACTCAATTGAGCAACACTGACCATGTTTCAGTCACTGTGGACATTTGGTCTGATCGAAAGATGAGGGGATTCCTTGGTGTCACTGTGCACTGGATGGAGCGAGATGCAGAGAGGGTACAGCTAAAGACTAATCTCTTGGCCTGCAACCGCTTCAAAGGCTCTCACACAGCAGAGCGAATCTGTGACCAATTTGAGGCAATATGTGATGAATACAACATCAAAGCTAAATTGGACTATATAATTAGTGACAATGCTGCTAACATGCGCAAGGCATTTACAGTCTGCTTCCCCAGCGAACAGGAGGAAGATGAAGATGCTGGAGATAATCTTGATGATCCTGAGCTATGGCATGACTTAACCCAAGAAGACCAGCAAACCGTCGATGCTGCTATGGCAAAGAAACAGCGCCTGCAGTGTTTTGCACACACATTGCAGCTGGTTGTGGGAGACGGTTTGAAAGAAACAAAAGCGGCATGTCCTTCTCTCTCCAAGTTATCAAAACTTAGCTCCCTGCTCCACACAAGCACAACGTTTAAAGACATCTTCGATGGTGAATTTGGGGAGCACAGAGGCATCCCTGCTGCAGTGAGCACGAGGTGGAATTCCACACTGCGGCAGGTAAAAGCAGTCCTTCATTGTGATCAGCAAAAGCTCTGCGCAGTTCTTGAGAAGGCCGGGCATAAAGAACTGTCATTCACACCACGAGAGTGGAATCTGCTGAAGGAGTTGGTGGACATCTTAAAACCGTTCGGAGAAGCAACTGATTTGACACAGGGGGAGAAAGTCATTACAATCAGTGCAGTTGTTCCATCCATCTTGTCCCTCAATCACCATCTTGAGAAGCTGAAGCCTCAAGTTCGTTTCCTGAGTGGCCTGGTCAGAGGTCTGCAGGCATCCCTGAAAAAAAGATTTCTTGGGATCTTCATTAATGTAAAAATGGCCCAGTCTCAAGAAGGGATCACTGTCCCCTTTTCAGACACAGTCTACCTGAAAGCAGCTGCCTTGGATCCAGCCTTTTGTCTGCTGTGGATTGAGCCCCATGTGCTGGTCAACCGTGACATCAAGGCAGAGGTGGCACAACGAGTTAAAGGTAAATATTATTGACTTGCAATGCAACTTAAATGCAACGTACAATAATTTGATCTTAATCTGATATAGGATCTAATGTGATATTAATCTGACTTTAACAATAATAAAAAATTTCAGTCTTGAACAGTATCATCAACATCAGAAATAAGGGCTCTTTTGTTTCTGCTGTTGTGACACGTTTTTATTTTTATTTTTAGAATTGATCCTGCAAGATGCTGCAGAGACAGAGCAGCCTGTGCCGGTGCCTGCTGAAGAAGAACTAGAGGACATGGAAGGAGAAGGGCTGTTTGCTGCATACCATAAGAGGCAGAAAAGGGATGTTGGGACCCCACCAGCAGTACAGCTAAGTCACTACATTGACATGGCAGAAGGACAGAATGCCCTTTTGTTCTGGGCACTGAACAGTAAGACTCTTCCTTCACTCTTTCAAGTAGCCATCCGAGTCTTGGCAGTGCCTGCTTCTAGTGCTCCAGTGGAGCGAGTTTTCAGCCATGGTGGCATCATTCTGCGTCCCCATCGTGCACAAATGACTGACAGACTTTTGGCCAATTTGATCTTTTGCAAATGCAATGCAGTATAGGGGCCTCCCTCCACCTGTCCACAGCACGCATGCGCGCACACACACTCACTCTCTGCTCATCACCTGTCCACACAGCTCTCTCTCTCCTGTGGTAGGAGTTTCACATGGAGTAAGATCTGTTCATTTGCAGTGCAGGTTCCCACACTGTTTTTACTTCCAGAGCTTTGGTGTTTGTCCTTCCCCGTAAACCATTTTCTCTCTCTCTCTCTCTCTCTCTCTCTCTCTCTCTCTCTCTCTCTCTCTCTCTCTCTCTCTCTCTCTCTCTCTCTCTCTCTCTCTCTCTCTCTCTCTCTCTCTCTCTCTCTCTCTCTCTCTCTCTCTCTCTCTCTCTCTCTCTCTCTCTGCATTGTTCTAGTGCAATATGCTGTTCAAATACAAGCATTTTTTTTGTGAAAATTAAATGTTATGTTTTTTGCTGTATTTGATTAATGTTATTGTATAAAAAGGTTTAAATAAATACAAATCTTACAGACATACATGATTTGTATACATTTTATTTCTGTGGTAAGAGGACTTGAAATGACTCGAAACTAAAATGGTAGGACTTTGGACTCGACTTGAGACTTGATGGCTTTGACTTTTGACTCGACTTGGGACTTGCCTCATCTTTGACTCGACTTGACTCGGGACTCGAGGGCAAAGACTTGAGACTTACTTGTGACTTGCATAACAATGACTTTGTCCCACCTCTGACACCTGTGATTGCGTTATGCCTCTCTCCCCATGTCAATATGCCTAGCCTATTGCTGTTTGGGTTCGTTCTTATTATACAATTTCACTGTAGAGCCCCAAGTTCAGCTCAACCAGCCTCAGAGAGCTCCTTTGTCCCACCCCCCATACACGCGGAGACCGGCTCAATCGGTACCTCCAGTGATGCTATCTCTTTCATAGTTACCCAATGCTTAGGTGTACCTCCACTGTACTCATATCCTTTCATATCCTTGTCTGTCTACAACGCCCTGAATCTATTCTGCCCCCTTTCTCTGTACCCAACGCACTAGAAGACCAGTTCTTAAAGCCTTTAGCCATATCCTTATTCTATTCCTCCTCTGTTCCTCTGGTGATGTAGAGGTTAACCCAGGCCCTGTAGCCCCCAGTATCACTCCTATCCCCCAGGCGCTATCAT
Organism: Coregonus lavaretus; assembly: GCF_964263955.1. NCBI lineage: Eukaryota > Metazoa > Chordata > Actinopteri > Salmoniformes > Salmonidae > Coregonus > Coregonus lavaretus. The sequence continues at coordinate 259,491 of NW_028164474.1, read as the reverse complement.
TTGTTGACATCTGTAACCGTAAAAGCCTTGGTTTCTTGCATGTTAACATCAGAAGTCTCCTCCCCAAGTTTGAGTTATTCACTGCGTTAGCACACTCTGCCAACCCTGATGTTCTAGCAGTGTCTGAATCTTGGCTTAGGAAGGCCACCAAAAATTCAGAAATTTCCATTCCGAACTACAACATTTTCCGTCTAGATAGAACTGCCAAAGGAGGCGGAGTTGCAATCTACTGTAGAGATAGCCTGCAGAGCTCTATCATACTATCCAGGTCTGTGCCCAAACAGTTTGAGCTTCCACTTCTAAAAATCCACCTTTCCAGAAATAAGTCTCTCACTGTTGCCGCTTGCTACAGACCCCCCTCAGCCCCCAGTTGTGCCCTGGACACCATATGTGAATTGCTTGCCCTCCATCTATCCTCAGAGTTCGTACTGCTTGTTGGTGACCTAAACTGAGATATGCTTAACACCCCGGCCGTCCTACAATCTAAACTAGATGCCCTCAATCTCACACAAATTATCAAGGAACCTACCAGGTACAACCCTAAATCCAAAAACATGGGCACCCTCATAGATATCATCCTGACTAATTTAACCTCTAAATACACCTCCACTGTCTTCAACCAGGATCTCAGTGATCACTGCCTCATTGCCTACGTCCGTAATGGGTCCCCGGTCAAACGACCACCCTCATCACTGTCAAACGCTCCCTAAAACACTTCAGCAAGCAGGCCTTTCTAATTGACCTGGCCCGGGTATCCTGGATGGATATTGACCTCATTCTGTCAGTAGAGGATGCTTGGATGTTCTTCAAAGTGCTTTCCTCTCCATCTTAAATAAGCATGGCCCATTCAAAAAATTGAGAACTAAGAACAGATATAGCCCCTGGTTCACCCCAGACTTGACTGCCCTTGACCAGCACAAAAACATCCTGTGGCGTACTGCATTAGCATCGAACAGCCCCCGCAATATGCAACTTTTCAGGGAAGTCAGGAACCAATATACACAATCAGTTAGGAAAGCAAAGGCTAGCTTTTTCAAACAGAAATGTGCATCCTGTAGCACTAACTCCAAAAAGTTTTGGGACACTGTAAAGTCCATGGAGAATAAGAGCACCTCCTCCCAGCTACCCACTGCACTGAGGCTAGGAAACACTGTCACCACCGATAAATCTACGAGAATCGAGAAATTCAATAAGCATTTTGCTACGGCTGGCCATGCTTTCCACCTGGCTACCCCTACCCCGGCCACCAGCTCTGCACCCTCCGCTGCAACTTGCCCATGCTACTCTCGGCGGGTCTGACTTAGAATATGTGGACAACTACAAATACCTAGGTGTCTGGTTAGACTGTAAACTCTCCTTCCAGACTCACATTAAGCATCTCCAATCCAAAATTAGATCTAGAATCGGCTTCCTATTTCGCAACAAAGCCTCCTTCACTCATGCTGCTAAACATGCCCTCGTAAAACTGACTATCCTACCGATCCTTGACTTCAGCGATGTAATTTACAAAATAGCTTCCAACACTCTACTCAGCAAATTGGATGTAGTCTATCACAGTGCCATCCGTTTTGTCACCAAAGCCCCATATACTACCTACCATTGTGACCTGTACGCTCTCCTTGACTGGCCCTCACTACATATTCGTTGCCAAACCTACTGGCTCCAGGTAATCTATAAATCACTTCTAGGCAAATCCTCGCCTTATCTTAGATCATTGGTCACCATACACCCACCCGTAGTATGCATTCCAGCAGGTATATCTCACTGGTCATCCCCAAAGCCAACACCTCCTTTGTCCGCCATTCCTTCCAGTTCTCTGATGCCAATGACTGGAACCAACCTGCAAAATCTCTGAAGCTGGAGACTCTTATCTTCCTCACTAACTTTAAGCATCAGTTGTCAGAGCACCTTACCGATCACTGCACCTGTACACAGCCCATCTGAAATTAGCCCACCCAACTACCTCATCCCCATATTGTTATTTACATTGTTATTTATTTTGCTCATTTGCACCCCAGTATCTCTATTTGCACATCATCTTCTGCACATCTATCATTCCAGTGTTAATACAAAATTGTAAATATTTTGCACTATGGCCTACTTATTGCCTTACAGTGAGGGAAAAAAGTATTTGATCCCCTGCTGATTTTGTACGTTTGCCCACTGACAAAGAAATTATCAGTCTATAATTTTAATAGTAGGTTTATTTGAACAGTGATTTGAACGGCTGATTTGTAATGGAATATCTACATAGGCGTACAGAGGCCCATTATCAGCAACCATCAGTCCTGTGTTCCAATGGCACGTTGTGTTTGCTAATCCAACTTTATCTTTTTAAAAGGCTAATTGATCATTAGAAAACCCTTTTGCAATTATGTTAGCACAGCTGAAAACTGTTGTGCTGATTAAAGAAGCAATACAACTGGCCTTCTTGAGACTAGTTGAGTATCTGGAGCATCAGCAATTGTGGGTTCAATTACAGGCTCAAAATGGCCAGAAACAAATAACTTTATTCTGAAACTGGTCAGTCTATTCTTGTTCTGAGAAATGAAGGCTATTCCATGTGAGAAATTGCCAAGAAACTGAAGATCTCGTACAACGCTGTGTACTACTCCCTTGAAAAAGTGTCTGTCGGCAATGCATTAAAGACCAAAATTGGCTAAAGAAAATTGTGATAAATTAAAAAGTATACCAGTTTCATTGAAGGACCAAAAATGGACAGCTGTGCCATATAGATTGCAAAATAGTTAGGAAAAGATTGTCGATGTACCGATTCCATGGCACATGGTTTATGAACTGTTATGCAAAACAACGCCCGATTCAAAACTTCAATTTTTTTAATGTAAATTATTATACAAAATTCTTGCAACAAATATAATGTTATATATGGGTGATACAACCATTCCAGCTCTGCAGATTTTGCTACAAAGAGACAGAATCATTAGACCATTTGTTTTGTACTGTCCATGTTTTTGGTCGCAGGTCCAGGAATGGTTGAAGAAGTGCAACATTTACCTGGAGCCAACACTACTGCATATAGCACTACTGGGTGATCTGAAAAGTCATAGTCAATCGATATATAATATAATAATACTTTTAGCAAAACATTTTATCTTTAATTTACAATTTGTAGAAACTATGAGAATAGAAAGGTTCAGAACTTCTGTGAAACATCACAACACAGTTGAAAAATGTATGGCAAATAGAATGGATGGTGTTCAGAGATAGATGGGAGGGGTTGAGTGGAGCTGAAGGACGGGATTAAAAACAAGCAAAGATAACTATTGTAAAATACATTGTGTCCGTACATTTATATAGTATGTATAAGCTGGAAGTAGAAGCCTAAGTGTTGTTGTCCATTAGTTTACTCCAATTAGGAGAGGGGTGGTAGGGTTAGGGGAGAAGAATAAAGGGAAATATATTCAAAAAATATATTTATATCTATATATACAGTACCAGTCAAAAGTTTGGATACACCTGCTCATTCCAGGGTTTTTCATTATTTTGTTACTATTTTCTACATTGTAGAATAATAGTGAAGACATCAAAACTATGAAATAACACACATGGAATCATATAGTGCCCAAAAAAGTGTTAAACAGATCAAAATATATTTTATATTTGAGATTCTTCAAAGTATCCACCCTTTGCCTTGATGACAGCTTTGCACACTCTTGGCATTCTCTTAACCAGCTTCATGAGGTAGTCACCTGGAACGTATTTCAATTAACAGGTGTGCCTTGTTAAAAGTTAATTTGTGGAATTTTTTTCCGTCTTAATGCGAGCCAATCAGTTTGAGCCAATCAATTGTGTTGTGACAAGATAGTGTTGGTATACAGAAGATAGCCCTATTTGGTAAAATACCAAGTCTATATTATGGCAAGAACAGCTCAAATAAGCTAAGAGAAACGACAGTCCATCATTACTTTAAGACATGGAGGTCAGTCAATCCGGAAAATTTCAAGAACTTTGACATTTCTTCAAGTGCAGTTGCAAAAACTAACAAGCGCTATGATGAAACTGGCTCTCATGAGGACCGCCACAGGAAAGGAAGACCCAGAGTTCCCTCTGCTGCAGAGGATAAGTTAATTAGAGTTACCAGCCTCAGATTGTAGCCCAAATAAATGCTTCATAGAGTTCAAGTAACAGACACATCTGTTCAGAAGAGACTGCGTGAATCAGGCCTTCATGGTCGAATTGCAGCAAAGAACCCACTACCAAAGGACACCAATAAGAAGAAGAGACTTACTTGGGCCAAGAAACACTAGCAATGGACATTAGACTGGTGGAAATCTGTCCTTTGCTCTGATGAGTCCAAATTTGAAAATGTTGGTTCCAACCGCCGTGCCTTTGTGAGACGCAGAGTAGGTGAACGGATGATCTCCGCATTTGTGGTTCCCACCGTGAAGCATGGAGGAGGAGGTGTGATGGTGTGTGGGTGCTTTTCTGGTGACACTGTCAGTGATTTCTTTAGAATTCAAGGCACGGTTAACCAGCATGGCTACCACAGCATTCTGCAGCGATACATCCCATCTGGTTTGCGCTTAGTGGGATTATTATTTGTTTTTCAACTGGACAATGACCCAACACACCTCCAGGCTGTGTAAGGGCTATTTGACCAATAAGGAGAGTGATGGAGTGCTGTATCAGATGACCTGGCCTCCACAATCACCCAACCTCAACCCAATTGAGATGGTTTAGGATGAGTTGGACCGCAGTGTCAAGGAAAAGCAGCCAACAAGTGATCAGTATATGTGGGAACTCCTTCAAGACTGTTGGAAAAGCATTCCAGGTGAAGCTGGTTGAGAGAATGCCAAGAGTGTGCAAAGCTGTCATCAAGGCAAAGGGTGGCTACTTTGAAGAATCTAAAATATAAAATATATTTCGATTTGTTTAACACTTTTTTGCTTACTACATGATTCCATATGTGTTATTTCATAGTTTGATGTCTTCACTATTATTCTACAATGTAGAAAATAGTAAAAATAAGAAAAACCCTTGAATGAGTAGGTGTTCTAAAACTTTTGACTGGTACTGTATATATATATATATATATATATATATATATATATATATATATATATATATATATATATATATATATACAAAAAAAATATGGGGGATTGGAAATGATGCAGACAATTACATTGATGGAATCTACAATCTATCTGAAATATATACAGTGAGGGAAAAAAGTATTTGATCCCCTGATTTTGTACGTTTGCCCACTGACAAAGAAATGATCAGTCTATAATTTTAAATGGTAGGTTTATTTGAACAGTGAGAGACAGAATAACAACAAAAAAATCCAGAAAAACGCATGTAAAAAATGTTAGAAAATGACTTGCATTTTAATGAGGAAAATAAGTATTTGACCCCCTCTCAATCAGAAAGATTTATGGCTCCCAGGTGTCTTTTATACAGGTAACGAGCTGAATTTAGGAGCACACTCTTAAAGGGAGTGCTCCTAATCTCAGCTTGTTACCTGTATAAAAGACACCTGTCCACAGAAGAAATCAATCAATCAGATTCCAAACTCTCCACCATGGCCAAGACCAAAGAGCTCTCCAAGGATGTCAGGGACAAGATTGTAGACCTACACAAGGCTGGAATGGGCTACAAGACCATCGCCAAGCAGCTTGGTGAGAAGGTGACAACAGTTGGTGCGATTATTCGCAAATGGAAGAAACACAAAAGAACTGTCAATCTCCCTCGGCCTGGGGCTCCATGCAAGATCTCAACTCGTGGAGTGGCAATGATCATGAGAACGGTGAGGAATCAGCCCAGAACTACACGGGAGGATCTGGTCAATGATCTCAAGGCAGCTGGGACCATAGTCACCAAGAAAACAATTGGTAACACACTACGCCGTGAAGGACTGAAATCCTGCAGCGCCCGCAAGGTCCCGCTGCTCAAGAAAGCACATATACAGGCCCGTCTGAAGTTTGCCAATGAACATCTGAATGATTCAGAGGAGAACTGGGTGAAAGTTTTGTGGTCAGATGAGACCAAAATGGAGCTCTTTGGCATCAACTCAACTCGCCGTGTTTGGAGGAGGAGGAATGCTGCCTATGACCCCAAGAACACCATCCCCACCGTCAAACATGGAGGTGGAAACATTATGCTTTGGGGGTGTTTTTCTGCTAAGGGGACAGGACAACTTCACCGCATCAAAGGAACGATGGACGGCGCCATGTACCGTCAAATCTTGGGTGAGAACCTCCTTCCCTCTGCCAGGGCATTGAAAATGGGTCGTGGATGGGTATTCCAGCATGACAATGACCCAAAACACACGGCCAAGGCAACAAAGGAGTGGCTCAAGAAGAAGCACATTAAGGTCCTGGAGTGGTCTAGCCAGTCTCCAGACCTTAATCCTATAGAAAATCTGTGGAGGGAGCTGAAGATTTGAGTTGCCAAACGTCAGGCTCGAAACCTTAATGACTTGGAGAAGATCTGCAAAGAGGAGTGGGACAAAATCCCTCCTGAGATGTGTGCAAACCTGGTGGCCAACTACAAGAAACGTCTGACCTCTGTGATTGTCAACAAGGGTTTTGCCACCAAGTACTAAGTCATGTTTTGCAGATGGGTCAAATACTTATTTCCCTCATTAAAATGAAAATCAATTTATAACATTTTTGACATGCGTTTTTCTGGATTTTGTTGTTGTTATTCTGTCTCTCACTGTTCAAATAAACCTACCATTAAAATTATAGACTGATCATGTCTTTGTCAGTGGGCAAACGTACAAAATCAGCAGGGGATCAAATACTTTTTTCCCTCACTGTATATATATTTTTACAGGATTTATGTTTTGGAATATTTATATTCTGTACAGCTTCCTTCTTTTCCCTCTGTCATTTAGGTTAGTATTGTGGAGTAACTACAATGTTGTTGATCCATCCTCAGTTCTCTTATATCACAGCCATTAAACTCAGTAACTGTTTGTGTCGTGTTTCAAAACAGCCCTTATCTGTGGTATATTGGCCATATACAGTACCTCGGGCCTTATTGCTTAAATATCACCACTCCGCCATTTTAGGCCATATTTATCTGATGGAGAACAGTGATTCATTAACCTAGGCTGGTAATTCATGAACACCTGACCCATTTACTCAACAGCAAGAGGGCGTTCCAGCTGTGTGAGTGGGGACAATTTAGGCTTGAGGAGTGAGTTTCACACAATCCCATGTGCTACATGGGCATAGTGCAAATATAAGCTATGGCCTAATGTTAATTGTAATACCATTTTTGTGAACTTGAATGTGTAAAATCACCATGACAATGTCCTGCTGCATTTAGAGTCACGTGGAGGAAATGTAGGCTATTACACAGTTTAGACCATGTCATCTAGATCACCCTGGTGATCACAAGGTCTAAGAATGAGTCAGCACAGCATCAGTCTGTAAATATATAACAGACACTCCTATTACTGACATTACAATGTACAGTACCTGATAGTACCTGACCATATAATCATAAAGCCATCTGAAAGCAAGTACACCTTCAAGGTTACCTTGTTGTCAATGGTTCTGATTAGTTAAAGCAATGATATGTCAAAGTATTTTAAGAACACATTAACAAATAATATTATTTCTAAATATAAGGCTCTGTCAACAACAGTTTGACATGATTGTCACAATCAGACTCAAGTCATACGTTGTCATAGTTTTGATGGACTGAAATACATTTGGTGAAAATGAAATTATGATCAACAATATAATAATCACCAGAGCATATCAATCTTCCTTGAATAGTTTCAAGTTGAATTGTCTACATGCACAGTATATTTTCCCTTTAACAATCTTTGCCATTTTCTCTGGAACCATTTTGATGGTAGACTGACGGTCACTTTCAATGCCACGTTAGTACAGTAACTGTTTGATCAACAACAGTAAAACGTTTCCTAATTACAATAGACATAGTAGAGACACAGAAACAATAAATAAGATGCAATACCTTTCATTAAGTTTTAGTGGTACATGTAACAATCACTTTAACAATCAACTACATATAGTTCATGTTAATGTCAAATTATTCATCCCATACATACCTGGGAGAAGCCCACCCGGTGCCCCTTCCTCTTGACCGACTAGATTAACTTTCCACGCAAGTTCTCTGCTAACATTGACTGTAAACCGAGCTCTATAACTGTAGAGAATGAAATGTGTTCCTTCAAAACAGGTCGGGTTCATGAGACTTTGTACTACCATAAATGTTATCTGTTAATAGTTGACTCATTATTCTTCTCCTTCACTAATCCCTCTCTGCTTCCAGTTAATGGTATTTTCCCTCTAGGTGGCGGCAGAGTGACCTATGTGGACTTTGTGGAGCTGATGGGTCAGACCTAATATGTTGGCAGAGACAGCAGACATGATAGGAGTGAAGGGATGCTTTCAGATGTATGGCGTCAACATGACTGTTTAAATCTGTTGATGGTGTAGAATGACTTAATATCAAAACAGTTAACTTATTTACTCTCTCAACCTGCTCTTCCTCTCCTCCTCTCCCTCTCTCATTCTCTCCTCCTCTCCTCTCCTTCTCTCCTATTCTCCTCTCCTATTCTCCTTCTCTCCTCCTCTCTTCCTCTCCTTCTCTCCTCCTCTCCTCTCCTCCTCTCCTCTCTTTCTCTCCTCCTCTCTTCCTCTCCTCCTCTCCTTCTCTCCTTCTCTCCTCCTTTCCTTCTCTCCTCCCCTCTTCCTCTCCTCTCTTCCTCTCCTTATCTCCTTCTCTCCTCCTCTCCTTATCTCCTTCTCTCCGCCTCTCATTCTCTCTTCCTCTCCTCTCTTCCTCTCCTTATCTCCTTCTCTCCGTCTCTCATTCTCTCTTCCTCTCCTCCTCTCCTTCTCTCTTCCTCTCCTTCTCTCCTCCTCTCCTTCTCTCTTCCTCTCCTTCTCTCCTCCTCTCTTCCTCTCCTCTCCTCCTCTCCTTCTCTCTTCCTCTCCTTCTCTCCTCCTCTCTTCCTCTCCTCTCCTTCTCTCCTCCTCTCCTTCTCTCATTCTGTCCTTCTCTCATTCTCTCCTTCTCTCCTCCTCTCCTTCTCTCTTCCTCTCCTTCTCTCCTCCTCTACTTCTCTAACTTATTTTCATTGCTATAGAAACAATCCCTAACAATAGTTATTGTATATTTTAATTGCATAAATGACATTCTAATAATAACTTTGTTTGTAAAGCACTTTTCATGCATTTTGTTGATAGCGCTACGCTATATAGTCAATTAACAAATATTGATTAATTATTTAATTGTAAAATACTTTCGTAATAATTGAACAAAGTCTGTAAACAGAGAAAAGGTCAATGGTATGATTATATAATATAAGATAGATTGAGGGGGGGGGGGGGGGATGGGGGGATTCATCCTACTGTATTATACAAATATTTCAAAATATATACAGTGAGGGAAAAAAGTATTTGATCCCTTGCTGATTTTGTACATTTGCCCACTGACAAAGACATGATTAGTCTATAATTTAATGCTAGGTTTATTTGAACAGTGAGAGACAGAATAACAACAAAAAAATCCAGAAAAACGCATGTCAAAAATGTTATAAATTGATTTGCATTTTAATGAGGGAAATAAGTATTTGACCCCTCTGCAAAACATGACTTAGTACTTGGTGGCAAAACCCTTGTTGGCAATCACAGAGATAAGACATTTCTTGTAGTTGGCCACCAGGTTTGCACACATCTCAGGAGGGATTTTGTCCCACTCCTCTTTGCAGATCTTCTCCAAGTCATTAAGGTTTCAAGGCTGACGTTTGGCAACTCGAAACTTCAGCTCCCTCCTCAGATTTTCTATGGGATTAAGGTCTGGAGACTGGCTAGGCCACTCCAGGACCTTAATGTGCTTCTTCTTTTGCCACTCCTTTTTTGCCTTGGCCGTGTGTTTTGGGTCATTGTCATGCTGGAATACCCATAAATACATTTGATTGATTGAGTATATATGGTATAACTCCACCTTCCATCCTATACTGCAGGTATCTGTTAGTCAGTGATGTCATCTCAAACACTAGCCTTGCTGCAAGGCCCCGATGAAGGTTGTGTGAAACTGCTAAGTGTTGACTGATGCCGATTTGTTTTCCTTGTTTTAATTTTCCTACATGGATATGCCAATATAATAAAAGCTTTTTATCTGCAACTATCTGGTAAGAGAGCCTTTGTTTTTTGGGGGGGATGGTCAATATCCTACAAGTTTAGCCTCCATTTTGTTGTGTGTTACTGCCACTAGCCTCACAGCCTTCTATGATTGTGACAGGTGTTATTTGATGAACTGCTAAGAACAGTTTCTTCCTTTAACCCTTCCCTTATGTTCGATTCGGCCTACACGTTTATGTTCAGGGCCAATTTGACCTGTACATTAAGAACAGTAAGTACAGTAAGAACAGTAAGCACAGTAAGTACAGTAACAACAGTAAGTACAGTAAGTACAGTAAGTACAGTAACAACAGTAAGTACAGTAACAACAGTAAGTACAGTAACATCAGTAAGTACAGTAAGTACAGTAACAACAGTAAGTACAGTAAGCACAGTAAGTACAGTAAGCACAGTAAGTACAGTAAGAACAGTAAGATCCTAAATATGATTTTCACCTTCCAATTACCTATTTCATATGCTTTTTCCCCCAAGGTTGATAGACCCAACTGTTCAAAATGTATACCACATGTTTACTGTACCAAAGTTGTAAATCCATCAAATTATTTCATTTTATGACATTTCTGACATTTTTTGCTAAACGTCAGATCACTGTCCCTCTGCCCCTGAACATCACACGGAAAACATACTTATATCAATAGGAATTAGAATACTAGAATAGACATGAACCGTCTTAGGATGGGATGAAGGTCAGACATTTTGGTCAGGAAGTTGGTCAACCAGTTTGCCAGTGATAAGATACAGTATTGTGTAAAATAATGAATTTGAAGAATTTATCTGCACTGTATGTTTGTTAGCTAGCTAGCCAGCCAGTTTGAGGAATGATTCCATAAATGTTTCAGATTAACTGCACATTTGGCAACATTCCATTCAAACATTGCAGTCAATCCACAGCCATACACTGGCTGAAATCAGTTGATGATATGATTTAGACAAGCTGTACATTTACAAGTACTGATATTGTATCATATACTGTAATAGCACTCACAGCTTTCCAATAAAACGTTTTAATTTTTTTATGTATGGTCTGTTTTCATATATATTAGAGGCTATTTATACAGAAAATTGGTATTAAACCCATATAAACGATATTTATAATTCTATGACAATATTTAAGGTTGCCAATAATTCTATTACACAATGTCTGATATATCACATGCCTTACTTTTATTGTCCTGCAGAAGTCAAATCAGGATTATGCCTCTACTGCCATTCATTCCAATTAGCCTGGTTTGAGTTTCTCCCTGACCAATATGGCTGCCATTTTCAACCCATTCTGGAAATTCGAGGGTTTATGATATAGCCCCTCTAGTAATTTAACAGGATGTTTATGCTTATTATCTCATGATCATCATGGATAGATCTTTACTGCACAGAAGACCATTTGTCGCTAACACAAAGGTCAAGGTCAATTGACTAAAGATCAGTGTTGCTCAGCCTCTCAGAATCATAGGGATACCATTCCTGTGCAGAAAGCAGCTTGTTTCTAGGAAGAAACGATCAAAAGTTATATAGACCAAGGTCAAGGTCAAATTGCGGGGGTCAAATTGACCCAGAACATCATGGATGTCACTATTCCAGTACTGAGTCTAATTTTCTTAATGTATTTTTTATTAGGTGTTTACAAGTTAGGAAAGTAGATGAAGGGTCATGTTGGAAAAATTATGTAAAATATAATTTTAGTGATTTCAAACACTGTTTCCGGGTCGCAGAACACAAAGAAAGGGTTAACAAACCAATCAAGGCATGTCAAAGGTAAAAGTGCCTGAGCATCAAACGTCACATTTTTCCCTGATGGGTTTTGGTTATTTGGTCAAGGGGAAATCATTTTGGAATTGAGGTATTTGCAATTAATTAAAAAAGTTATTTGTAGAAGTGACTAGCTTGGCTTTTGACTTTTTGATTATGTTATGTCGTCATATTCATACTGTAGGTGAGTTATTTATGGTTGTCATGTCTGACATTTTTAATTGGCCAATTTTATGTTTGTCAAGAAGAGTGATGTTGTAGTCTTTCACTTTATCTCATGTTGAATGACATTTTTAAGCTCTTCAATGCATCATCAGGTGTTAATGTCTTCCAGTCCTCTGGGATATCAGCAGGAAATGCACCATCCTCTTTAGCAATTGTCTCATTGAATGTAGCCATCACATACTTCCAGTAGTCTGCAGCCTCCATGCTGCTATCTCCATCTATGTTCCAGTCAGGGTAATATGTCTGGTAGTCCTTATAGGGGTGATATTGCCGTCCTGCAGCTGTCTCCTGCACAAAGAAGCTTTGGCTGCTAACCACAAGAGATGAACATATGTCAATCATTAATTTCTGTGAAAACGTACTCCTCCAACCACGGATACCTTCTGAACGGTGAATGGAGGAAAAGTGTTTGTCGTGCTGCTTCCCCCCTGATTCACAGGGTGGGCAACAGAAAGGACATATTTTCCCACAGCCAAAAAGAGTAGTGAACATCTTGTCCTGAGGCTTGAATGGCAGAGATCTGAGTCTCTCTTTGATGTCTCCTCCCTTGTCGTACTCAGCTGCCAGTGACTGTTCCATTTCTCCCACAGAAATGGTGAGGTAGTCAGCAAACTGTGCTATGTTAGCAGAGTAGCTCAGAGTCATGATGGAATTCAGAGCATCCTTTGGAAAGACAAGCTTCTCTCTAAGGGCACGGCATATGTTCTGAATGAACGTCTTCATGTCAGTTACAGTGTGAGTTGTATATCTGAGGTTTGAAATTGCTTCAGTGATTATCTTGACTATCTCTCGAAGATGTTTCTTCTCCAATTTCTCTCGTCTGCTTTCCTTTGAGAGTTGTTGGACAATCTGGTCAAACAGCCAGTCCTTCACAAAGCTTTCATAATTGCGTATGTACCCTTTATATTTCTCATATTTTCCATCTGTCAGGAGTTGTTTCAAAATGGAGAACTGGAAATGCATCCGTGTGCTGTAATCCTCTGATCCTTTACCTGTCTTCATGTAATCAACCACATCAGGACCAAGAAATTTGGTCACATATTCCTTTACAGCTGGCTGTATACACAGCTTTGTGAAATCCTCAGCTTTCTTTTGGCACTGGTCTCGGTCAGGGAACAAAAGTATGAAGTCAGCTTGGTAGATGTACTTGGACAGCTCTAGACACTTCCTTGGGTCATTGACTTCAATGAAATCATCATGCATCTTCTGGAACTCTCTGGCTGCTCTGCCACAGATGTGTAGCTTCAGAGAAACCTCACATTCCTCACTGACTTTAACATTCACGTGTTGTTGCAATGTTTCATCAATCTTGTTCAGCAGCTCTTTGATGTAAGTATCATGGTAATCTGTTTTGTTTTCCACCTTCTGGGTTACAAAGTCCTGACACTGTGTTATGATGTCATCACAAAACTGTTGCATTTTTGTCCTTTGATGGTCTGGAACCCAGTGCTTTATTAAACCTTTAGCCATACCCCACCAATCCCCTGACTCCACAACAAAGGGGTTTCTACCACAATCCACCAAATTGTTTTTAACCAACATACTATTGACATAGCCCGGCCTAGCAGATAAATGATCTTGTAACTTCAGGAAGGCATCCTGAGCCACATCTCTTCTTGGGAGTCCTCTGAATGTGATCTCAGATAGAGTTTTCTTCCACATGCTTTCAAACTCTTCTCTGAGGGCCTGATCTGATAAATCTGTTTTTTTCTGTCTACAGTTCTGTAGCAAAGCCAGCACCTTCTTTTCTAGTGTATTTGCCTGTGAACTCTTGATTTCATCCAGTTTGGCCATTCCCTCTTTGATCTCAACAGCATAATGTAGAGTTTTACTCACTGTGTTTTCTGTCTCTCGTCTCAGTGTTTTGGCACTGGCCACAAAGCCTTCCCTGTAATTTTCCACCAGATTGACATGGCCATCTTGCCTTTCAAAGTATTTCACAACATTGTGTTGAATTTCTTTTTCTTCTAATGCCAGCTTCTTTGATGCTTCCGTCATCTGGTTCGTCAGCACATCTCTTATGCTCATTTGGTGATTTTGATCTGTTATGCAGAAATTTGACATTTTAGTTTCAGCACCCACCATCCATGTATACATCTCCCTCTGGAAGGCCCATTCCCAACCATTGTACTCCGAGCATAATCTGGAGTATGCATCTGCAACCAAGCTGTTTCTGAAACTGAAGATGAATTTCTCATATTTCACAGACTCCCACAAGCTTTGTGTCCACTTCAGGAAATGTGTCATGTCATCATTACTCTGACATTGTCTTAAATCTTGCATCAAGCTCTTTTTGAAATCATACACAGCCTCACTGTAGCCAGCATTGACTGGAGCCATAGGGGGAGTCCCATGCCAGAGTCCTGGGATGTAGCAGTTGCTTGTGTCTGGATCATAGTCCATCACGTCAGTGAACTTGGTGATATTCTCCTTCTTCTCCATTCTGGCTGCTGCCAGGGAAATTTCATTCAACTGTTCCAACAACTTCTTCCTGTCCCTCATATTGTTGTCATAAGCAGACATGTCCGGCACATTCTGGTGCACAAAATGGCATATCGGCTTCTTCCCCACTCCCTTCATCCTGAGGAAGGCATGAACAACAATCTGCAGAATGTCTTTCATCTCTGTGGCATTCTCCATGGCAATATTGATAATCGTAACATCACTGAGTCCTATCACCAGTGTGGCCAGTTCATTGTCATGTTCATGGCTATCATCTAGTTGAGCCAGCTCTAGTGATTTCAACCCCTCTGTGTCAATGATCATGATGAAGTCACATTTCAGCTCCTCCTTGAGTTCTTTGTTGACTTTAATCAGTAGCATGAAGGCCCCTCTGGTGCATCTTCCACTGCTGACAGCAAACTGGACCCCAAACATGGTGTTAAGGAGAGTGGACTTCCCAGTGCCTTGGACCCCTAAAACTGAGACCACCCGGATCTTGCTGTTGGAATGAACTAGAGTATGAAGCTGAGTCAGAACAGCTGATATCCATTTCAGAGGGATATTTGATGTATCACCGTCCACAAGCTCAATGGGAAAGCCATCCAACAGCATCTAAGCACACAATCCAGGGAGGTGCTCCATCTTTTTCCATTGTAGGCTACTTTCAGGGAGGAAGCATGATGATTCATACAGCTGGCCCATCTCACGAAGGATGTGTTCAAGTCCCAAGGAACAGTCATATATTTGCCTATCCAAATTTGCTGTGTGTTTTTGCTCTGGATGATTTTGGCCCAGTTTTTTGTAACGCTCACGTAAACCAGACAAGTTCTGCCGTGACAGATTGTCCAAATTAATCCGCATCCATTTGAGGAAATAGGATCGCTTCGCTTTTGAACTTGACATGCCAGTTATGAACTTTGACATTTCTTCTTTAGTATCAAATATTTGTTGTTTCTCTCTCAGTTCTTTCTCCTTTCTCTTCAGAGAGCTCTTGTAGTGTTCAATTTCTTGACCCCTTGCTTTTCTCAGTCTACATCTCTCTTTCTCCAACTGGGAAAGATCTTTCCAGACTTTCCCTTGTAAGGGTAGTTGCTTGTCTTTGAATTGTACTGTGTCTTTCATGTTGCTGGTGATTTCATCTGCTATCTTCCTGGCATTCTGACACTCATCGACGTCTTCATCAACCAGAATCCCACTCTGACGAGCTACGTCAGCCATGTTTTCAATTGTCAATCTCTTAGGACTTGTTTCGGTGATGTCACCGACAGATGACTGCAAGGTTTTCACAAATTCTACATCATTTTTATTTTCCTTAACAATCACATTTGTTGGCTTGATACTGAATTCTGTGTTGAATTTTCTCAATGTGTCTTCTGTGAATGTTTTTCTTGGAGAGTTGACAACCAGAAATAACTCTGCTTTTGCGATTCTGCCTTCCAAAATCTCAGAATCTGCCTCTAATTCATCACTGAAAATGTAAACTGCAGCGGATGTTTGACACAGAAAGGAGAACTGTTTTTCAAAGGACCTGATGTCTCCTCTGAGATTAGCAACAGCCACAGGCTTAGTGAACATGTCTATGTTTCTGTTCCCACATGGAAAGTACCAGCTGATTTCAACCAGACCATCTGAGATTTGCCGAGGAACATCACCACATTCCATATTATGATGAACAAATGTGTCATGGTACTGTTGAGGGTTATTGAGCAACTTATTCAAAATCTGAGACGTAGACAAGCTACTCTCTCCTAGCCTAACAAAGGACACCATATGAATATCAGAATCCACAATTCTCTCCTCCATGAAGGACTTTGAGTCTGCTTGTGAAGAGGGACTGAACTTCTTCACTATGTCCCTCAAGGCCCACAGCATCAAAGTGCTTTGTTCTGTGTCACAGTTGGGCAGCAGGAGAGGAACAGCAAACTGACACATGGACATTTTAAGGGCAATCTCCTGCTGGAGGAAACCATCTGAATTAAGAAACAGGGCTGTGATAAGGTCTAGAGGGTTAACCTTCATATGATCCTCCTTATCAGTGGTGATGTACTTTACCTCCCTTGCTGACACGTTCATCCTCATCAGTTCTTTCAGAAAACACCATGGTAGAGATTGAGGAGTTAGAGGATGGTTCTTTCCTAACGTTAGGCTATCGATTGCAAGCACGGCATTCAACGACAGTTTCTCCTCAAAATCCTGTGTCAGTCCCAACTTCTGCATAGAAAGTTTCAGAGTGAGCTCTGCAATAACAAAGGGAAATGTTTCAGTTTTCTAAAATATTCTAGTTTATTTAATCTTGAAGCTGCAATTGATTACTTACTTGTATGTAGGGTAGTACAGATTGGGTCACTCTCCTTATTTCTCTCATCAATGGTGAATACAGTAATGGTGTACTCCGTCCCTGGTGTCAGACCAGTAACATCTCCACAGAGCTCTTTGGTAGTGAAGGACTCCCTTGGACTGGCATTGTCACACCAAGTCACCCTGAAGTGGTGCTGGATGTGCTTCATGCCATCAGGACTATCCCAGATCAGTTTGGCAGAGGTCGCACTATAGTAGGATATAACAAGATTGCCTGGAGGAGCAGGGTCTGTGTAACAACAGAAATAACACAAAACAGAGTTGGATTGGATTATTAAAAACAAAAACATTAATGATTTTAATAATGTGGATGCTACCATGTTTACGGATCATCCTGAATGAATCGTGAATAATGATGAGTGAGAAAGTTAATGAGGGTCGAAGATCATACCCCCAAGACATGCTAATCTCTCAACATTACCAATAACAGGGGAGGTGAGCATGTCTTGGGGGTATTCAAAAACAACTACCAATGTAGTGGGTCACTACTGGGACCAGCCAATTAGCTTGACCTAAGTACTTTAAACAACGCATAATAAACTAAGTTCTGCGGTATAGTTTAAATAATGTATGATGTAATTATTTGTAATTTTAAAGTGTTTTTTTTGGTTGCAAAGCGCTACTCAAGAACAAGCCTTAACTTAGAACATACTTGTTTTAAAGGTTGTTAACACCTGTTCACTTTCCTTTCCATTTTCCAGCACAGAGACGACAGTGACAGAGTACTGAGTGCCACATTGCAGGTCAGAGAGAGTGATGCTGTGTGAAGATGTGGTAGTAATGTGTGGTTCTGTCCCTGGACAGTGGTAGGAGATCTGGTAATGATGTTGGGTTTGGTCCAGTCCTGGTGGCTGGCTCCAGCTAACAGCAGCTGATGTGATGCTTACCCAGTCAATAGTCAGCTGGTCTGGAGCTGGGAGAACGACATTACAAAATGTTTTGTTGTCAGTGTTACAATGTGATTACAAATATATATTACAGTAGATTAACACCAGGGCTAAGCATGTCTTTGCAATTGCTTGGGAAGAAAATTATGAACAGTCGGATTGGTAAATATGAAATAAAATAAAAACCTTCACTATCTCCTGTCCTTCATCACAGCTTGGTAACGTTACAAAATTGTGAGTTCTAGTTACTGGTACACAGACGAGGTGCAGCTGGATGCAATAGGTGTCTTACCTGTACAGATGGTTGCAGAGACAGGTTCACTGTGTTCCCCATTGTTCAGTACAGTTGAGACACTGACAGTGTTCCAGGTCGTAGGTCAGAGAGTGTTGAATGGCAGTCTTCAGTACGTATTCCCTGGGCTGCAGAATCTGTTCCTGGGCTGCAGTATGATGTATGGAAGCCATGTGGGGTTCGGTCCATTCCGTGAGCCTTGCTCCATCTTACGGTGAGGGTTGTAGTTTGCATCTGGCCTACGGCCATTGTCAGCATGTCAGGTGCTGGGATTTCTAAGATATTTGAAATGGAAATGGAATGTTTTGGGAATGCATTTGAATATACAGAACATGTACAGTGGGGAAAAAAGTATTTAGTCAGCCACCAATTGTGCAAGTTCTCCCACTTAAAAAGATGAGAGAGGCCTGTCATTTTCATCATAGGTACACGTCAACTATGACAGACAAATTGAGAAAAAAATATCCAGAAAATCACATTGTAGGATTTTTAATGAATTTATTTGCAAATTATGGTGGAAAATAAGTATTTGGTCACCTACAAACAAGCAAGATTTCTGGCTCTCACAGACCTGTAACTTCTTATTTAAGAGGCTCCTCTGTCCTCCACTCGTTACCTGTATTAATGGCACCTGTTTGAACTTGTTATCAGTATAAAAGACACCTGTCCACAACCTCAAACAGTCACACTCCAAACTCCACTATGGCCAAGACCAAAGAGCTGTCAAAGGACACCAGAAACAAAATTGTAGACCTGCACCAGGCTGGGAAGACTGAATCTGCAATAGGTAAGCAGCTTGGTTTGAAGAAATCAACTGTGAGAGCAATTATTAGGAAATGGAAGACAAACAAGACCACTGATAATCTCCCTCGATCTGGGGCTCCACGCAAGATCTCACCCCGTGGGGTCAAAATGATCACAAGAACGGTGAGCAAAAATCCCAGAACCACACGGGGGGACCTAGTGAATGACCTGCAGAGAGCTGGGACCAAAGTAACAAAGCAAACCATCATTAACACACTACGCCGCCAGGGACTCAAATCCTGCAGTGCCAGACGTGTCCCCCTGCTTAAGCCAGTACATGTCCAGGCCCGTCTGAAGTTTGCTAGAGTGCATTTGGATGATCCAGAAGAGGATTGGGAGAATGTCATATGGTCAGATGTAACCAAAATAGAACTTTTTGGTAAAAACTGAACTCGTCGTGTTTGGAGGACAAAGAATGCTGAGTTGCATCCAAAGAACACCATACCTACTGTGAAGCATGGGAGTGGAAACATCATGCTTTGGGGCTGTTTTTCTGCAAAGGGACCAGGACGACTGATCCGTGTAAAGGAAAGAATGAATGGGGCCATATATCGTGAGATTTTGAGTGAAAACCTCCTTCCATCAGCAAGGGCATTGAAGATGAAACGTGGCTGGGTCTTTCAGCATGACAATGATCCCAAACACACCGCCCGGGCAACGAAGGAGTGGCTTCGTAAGAAGCATTTCAAGGTCCTGGAGTGGCCTAGCCAGTCTCCAGATCTCAACCCCATAGAAAATCTTTGGAGGGAGTTGAAAGTCCGTGTTGCCCAGCGACATCCCCAAAACATCACTGCTCTAGAGGAGATCTGCATGGAGGAATGGGCCCAAATACCAGCAACAGTGTGTGAAAACCTTGTGAAGACTTACAGAAATCGTTTGACCTGTGTCATTGCCAACAAAGGGTATATAACAAAGTATTGAGAAACTTTTGTTATTGACCAATTACTTATTTTCCCCCATAATTTGCAAATAAATTCGTTAAAAATCCTACAATGTGATTTTCTTGATTTTTTTTTCTCATTTTGTCTGTCATAGTTGACGTGTACCTATGATGAAAATTACAGGCCTCTCTCATCTTTTTAAGTGGGAGAACTTGCACAATTGGTGACTGACTAAATACTTTTTTTCCCCACTGTAGCAGAAAGAGCTGCTTGAAATGAAAATGAAAGAAGAGTTATGTTTTCAAAATACTTACTTGTGGTGAAAGATGTTTGCGATAGGTTGACTTTGCTCCTGATTTTCCAGCACAGTGTAGACAGTGACTGAATATTCAGTAGCAGGTCAGAGAGAGTGATACTGTGTGAAGATATGGTAGTGATGTGTGGTTCTGTCCCTGGACAGTGGTAGGAGATCCGGTAATGATGTTGGGTTTGGTCCAATCCTGGTGGCTGGCTCCAGCTAACAGCAGCTGATGTGGTTTCCACTGAGTCCACATTCAGCCCTACCGGGGAAGGGATAACTAGGGAAATGGTTTAATATAGTTAATAGTAGCTGATCACTTGTCAATTTTTTTGTTGCATTTTAGTCATTTAGCAGACACTCTTATACAGAGCGACTTACAGTAGTGAGTGCATACCTTTTTTTTTATCGTACTGGTCCCCAACCCACAACCCATGGTCTACAAACTGAGCTATACGGGACCCAACTGAGCGATGTCTTCCATTCTGCTGTTACTATTCCACTAAAGCAGGGATGGGCAACTTTCAGGGGGGTGGGGGCCACAAAAAAACTGAACTCATCATGAGGGGCTGCAGTGGCTCGTGGGTCTGCGCACTCACATCCTTACACCCCCCCCCCCCCCCCCCCCACCCACCCCCACCTTGCAAGCAGAACATTTTAGCAGCCCCCCTCATGACAGCAAAGAGGACATTTTAGTTTTAAAGTAAATTTCCTGCTATTCTGCACATTTTGCCATGGGGCGTTGAGAAAATGTTTCAGTTTTAAAGCAAGTTTGCTGAAGTTCTACACATTTCGTCATGGGGCGGAGAGAAGATTTAGCAATTTTGTAACTCATTTCATGCATTTCTACTCATTTTGCCAATAGGGTGGAGGCAAATGTTCGCAGTTTTTAATATGATTACTGATGATCGATGGGCCCCACCCCGGTCTACAAATTTAGATAGCCGGCCGCTAGACAAACTTACCAATCAACAATCTTTGGGGTGACATGGGCTAATTGTGTGACTTCTGATGCACAACCACATTTCGAAATGGCACTTTGTGTATTCTATTATTCTAACTGTCAACAGTAAGTTGAGACCCCGACTGAATTTAAACATTTTCATTGGTCCGCAGGCCAACAAAAGGCCCTGGCCCGCGGACCGCCATTTGCCCATCCCTGCAATAAAGGATCCCACAACTACTTAGTAACTACTCACAACTACTACTACACTAGTCTACATTTTCCAACACAAGGCTCTAACAATTACAATTCTAAACTTTGTGGACTAAGACAACCATAAAAATAATTTTGGACAGCTGAAACAAGCACACCATTTTTCTTCACAAAAATTATTATTTCTATAGTAGTTCAGATTTGGCCACTTTCGTCCCCAGAAGTAACATGAGTTGGTATGAGGCCTTACTTGTACAGATGGTTGTAGAGAGAGGTTTGCTCTGTTTTCCATTCTTCAGCACAGTAGAGACACTGATGGTGTAATGAGTACAAGGTATCATGCCAGAGAGAGTTCTGTAAGAGTCCTCAGTACTGGCTGCACAGGGCTCTGTTCCTGGACGGCAGTAGGATATGAGGAAGCTCTGTGGGACTTTCTCCATTCCTTCAGCCTTGGACCAACTGACAGTGAAGGAGGTCGCTGTTGAATGTTTGATGTGTAAGTCCCTGGGTGCTGGGACAACTAGGAAGAAATAGAATTTGTTTGAGAAAAGGAAATCTAGGACAGGCCTATTGTTAATGTCTTGTTTGGACATCACATGAAAAAACAACATCCCTAGAAGCAAATAACCAAAGACAAACTCAAGTTACTGTACTTGTGAATAAAGATGCTGAGACCCATCTGCTTTGTCTGCCATCTTCTCCCTCAGTAGCCACACTGAACTGGTACTTTTTACCAGGCTGGAGTCCATCTATTTCAACATTACACCCATATTCCACCCTCAGGCTGCTCTCTTCTCCATCACATCCCCAGGTCACTCTGAACTTCTGTGGTCCGGTCAGTCCCTCAGGAGGACCCCAGGTCAGAGACACAGAGTCTGTCACTGACAGGAACTGGATATCACCAGGAGGGGGCAGCACTTCTAAAGAAATAATGGAAGAGAAAATGACTTTACTTGCACTGAAACACACTTCAAAGAAAGCTACATTCTAATCATACAAGCATTATGGAATAAGAATGATTAATCTAAACAAATTAATCTTCCTCTTTTAGTGGTCTTAAAAAATTGTATGTATGTTGTTGAACACAATGTAAAGGTCTCAAAATACATTGTTTGGGTAATGTATTTCTTGATTGTACACCTACCGTCAACTGAGGCCAGCCTTAGTCTTTGACACTGCTCTCTATCAAAAGTCTTGAGCAGTGAAAACAAGTGAGAATCAACAATTTGTAAGAATTATGCAGAGCATACAATGAAAAAGCTTGTATGACTGAACATCATTATTATCAAATGCAATATTTTCTTTAAAGAGCATCTTCAGAGTAGCCACCTGTCTTCCTGCTTGTTTTATCTCATCATAGACTACATCATGTCCTTTGTGTTCTGTTACTACACACAGACTGCAGATCAGCTTCTGGTCTGTCCTGCAGAACACCTCCAGAGCTCTGTGGTGCTCCTGACAGAGTCTCTCCTCCAGGTCTCCAGTCACCTCCACCAGGGTGTGTCTGTAGTTTAAGTGCTGTGTAGTGCTTCTTAACGTGGGTCCCACAGTAGGACTGGTTGCAGGTCAGATAGGACTTCAAAGCTTTGACCTCACAGTGTCACGGTTTCGGCCGAGGCTGCTCCTCCTCCTGGTTCGGGCAGGCTTCGGCGGTCGTCGTCCCCGGAGTACTAGCTGCCACCGATCTATGTTTCATGTTCGTTTGGTTTGGTCTTAATGTTGTACACCTGTGTCTAGTTAGTCCTCGTTAGTGTTCTATTTAGTTCTCGTTGTGTGTGTCTGTGTTTGTGTGTGATTGCGCTTCTGTTTCGTGTTTGGAGCTACATTTTCCCTCCAGTGTTTTTGAGAGGGTTGTTTGCACATGTTTGTGCGTCATTTGTTTTGTCGCCTGTGTGCGTCGTGCATTTTGCCTTCGGGCTTATTGTGCTTCTGTTGTATATATATAATATATATTGCACTAAAGCCTTTGGACTGAGCCTCTGCGTCCTGCGCATGATTCCTACACCACACCCACCTTCAGCACGCCTTGACACACAGACATCACAGACCATCTCTCCTGGCCCGATGCTAAGTGGAAGACCGCACAATTACAAACCTTAAAATATGTTTCTTTTTTTAAATACATTATCTTGTTAGATTTATTGAACATTTTAGCATTTCCATTTCCAGTCCTAATTCTTTCCTTTCTGCAAATACAGGCTAACCTGAGTGGTAGATATAGTCATCACAAGTTTAGGCCCTCTTTGTCTCTGTCATATGTCCTTAAAATTGTTGTCAAGTATATTACAATATTCTGACATTAATTGTTTACTAGATTAATCAAAGGAAGATATAATCTCACTTCTCTTTTTGAGTAGAGGCCTCCTCCTTAATAATAGGGATAACCATTGATTGGTCACTCTTCATTGATAGACAACTCGGGGTTGGTGACTCTGCTCTCTCCAGATAGACCCTGCAAGTACAGTAAATGATGCAAAAAGTGGGCAGAACAAGCAAGGAGGTGGGTAGAGCCAAGCACGAGCTAGCGAGATCTAATTGGCGCATTCTAGCATGTATTTGCATTAGGGAACGCCTACTCTGTGAAGTGGACTTGTGCAATAACTATATTCGCCCTTGCAATCAATCTAAACAATGCAATTTTTAGAAAGTTTGTCAAAAGATAAAGTCTACAAAACTTAGTCCAAAATCCATCTCACTCCATCTTCTCCCACTGTCGGCCACTGGGCTTCCTCACCATATTTGGTAGTGAGTGGAAACGCCAACCAGATGCTTCACATTTATACATCCGGTGAAACATCTGGCTCATTGTTTTATCTGTGGCTATATGTCAATTTTATATTCTAGCATACTTTAAAAAATCTATTTAAACATGAAAATGTTATATACACACTCCAAGAACATTAACCTCTTAATTTGTGGGGCATAATCTTAAAACAAATATTAAAATTGGCTTTAATTAGGACATTTGTAAATGTGTAATTTACTAAGTTAGTTTGCTTGCAGTTAAACTGCCTAAACTGTCTGTCTGAACTTTCTAGCGCAAGACAACACAAGAAGTGACCTCATAACTAGGCGAGTGGGACCTCTAGCGGTGGTTACAACTAACAACACCCTTTCCTTCAATAAGAATAGGAATAGAATAGACTTGAAGAAGAAAGTGACAAAATGACTGATTACTCTGCGATTTACCACTGCACATAATCAGATATAGCCTAGTACAAGGATCAAAAGTAAATAAATTATTAATGACATCAAATTGGATAAAATGCCATGAATAAAATGGATTATCTCACTCCTTTCTTTGAGTTAAGTTTCCCTGCTTGAATACAAGAGGGTTAGCCATAGATTGGTCACTCTTCATGGATAGATAACTGGGGGTTGGTGACAATGGTCTCTCCAGATGGATCCTGCAAGCAGTAAAAGAAAGTCCCACAATTCAATCAAACATACCAGAAACATGTGTCATGTTATACATACTATGTCAACAGCATGTGTTGTTGGTTTACCTTTCATTCCTTGGTTTGGTCTCCATCACCACTTGGGTCTTTGCTTGAATTCACTGACTGTTTACTCTGGTCACTCATAGACATATGGCTAGCAGTATGTAGCCGTAGACGCTTCACATTGCTGTGAAAAGTTTGAAAAAGGTACTCACATTTTTCTTCAAAATGTCAATGTTATTTTTATTTTTATTAGCTGTGACTCAGCTGTGAATTATAAGGTAATCAAGAAAAAATGATCAGATAAACAAAAAATGATCATTAGAAGCACCTTAGTTCTCCTGCACTCTCCAGTGTTCTAGTGGACTCACAGCTGGGCGTTGGAGATGTTATTTTATGCACATGGACACTATGAACACACCAGAGTCGTACTGCAGCTTTAGCTTTTGAGAACTTTCTGATAGTGATATGGTAAACACAGAGTATTAGTTTAATGGAAATGAAAGACTGCAGTGCATAGGCATACTGAAGGGGTTAAATTGGGGGAAACTGAGCTCCACCATTTTATCACTGGAGACAGCATACAGTTGAAATTGAAACCTACAAAACTAAAATGTAACGTATTACTATACCTTGCTTATAATGCCAGTAATTACTATATAATAAACTGTCATCCTGATAACTGCAACGGAAACAGACACAATGAGAAGTGCTACAGATTAATTAGACTCACCCCTCTTCATATCAGGGTCCATGGTCTCATCAAGATCCTTGTTTGGTGACCCATCCCTCTGTCTTTCTTTAGTGAGGGCTCCACCCTCAGCCCACTGATGATAACTCATTATAACTCTCTGAGAGGAGGCCTCACAATCCTGAAGAGGACTGGTCTGGTCCCATATCAATCTGATGATAACTCATTACAACTCTCTGAGAGGAGGCCTCATAATCCTGAAGATGACTGGTCTAGTCCCATATCAATCTGATGATAACTCATTATAACTCTCTGAGAGGAGGCCTCACAATCCTGAAGATGACTGGTCTGGTCCCATATCAAATCAAATCAAAATCTGTAAATAAGAGGAGTAAATTCCAGATATTGATACAACCTTTTAGACACAATAAATCCTGCTGCCCTGCTCTGGGGGTTTCCGTTGTTTTGCAGCCTAAACCACTTAGTGACAAAAGCATTGGTAAAAACTACAATACACTGTAACGTTCCTCTTCATGTTGTATTATCTTATGATTATAAGGGACAGAACGAAATGTACAGAATGGTTACCTAGAGGAAAATGGGGAAGGGTCATGCGTTTTCAATTTCAGTCAAGGGGAGGGTTTAGTATTTTTTAAAATCTAGTCCATGTAATTTGTAATGGAGGAAAGTTTAATATTTCTCAGTATTTTAGAATGAGAAATCTTCCTATTTAAAAAATAAGAGGTAGGCCTACCTGTTTGACAGACGAAATTAGGCTATAGGCTGCTATATCCATGGATTGGGTCAATTCCTCCACACCCACCATGCACTCTTTAAATAGCCTACCTCAGTGTCAGTGAAGGGCTGTTATACAGAAATCGCTCTGGCATTTCCTGGTTGCTAAAATTTGAATAGTTCGCCTAATTTTAGCTTATGTGACAAAACAACCAGTCTTTGTGTAGAGAGTCATTGTACCATCTATACTGCTGTGGAATATATTTTCCAAAACCAAACATATTTTATGTTCAGCTGTTAGAAGCTTGTGTACAAAACCAGAAGTAAAAGATGCAAAAAAATGAACTTATGATTGGGAAGCATAGAAATAGCACACACAGAACATATATCACTTCTTACACTTGCTTTCAATGAGAATGACAGATGACAGATCTATAACTCACATTATTACATATTGCAGCTTTAAGTTAAAACCAAGACTGGAATTGAAGGGGTATGAGAGGGTATATCATAGGCCTTTTATTTTATTTTTTGATGGAAAAAAGCTATTCACTTTCTGTATAATAGAAGACGTTTAAACCCAGACAGCTTTTAGGCAAACACTTGTGACCTTCTCTCATTCGGTTAAACCACTGAAGAAGTGTAGCCAGCAGTAAGCGCTTACATTTTTTTTGCGGTGGTAGGCCTACTCTGTCTGGGGTGGAAAGGTAGGCCTAACTTTTGAAAGTACCAAGCTCAGATTCCTAATGACGTCTCAGATTTAATGATTTGCAAACAGGGAGTTTCGTTGCAAACAAGACAGTGATTTGGAGAAATATGATAAGATGAACACTTAGGCCTGTCTCTCTGTCCATTCTGTCATTTGTGTGGTATTAAAAAAAGATTCCGCTAATATTGTAAAATACATTGTGTCCATAAAAATTGATATAGTATGTATACGCTGGAATTAGAAGTCTTAGTGTTGTTGTAAAGGAAAATATATTTAAAAGAGATATGTATATATACAGTGGGGGAAAAAAGTATTTAGTCAGCCACCAATGGTGCAAGTTCTCCCACTTAAAAAGATGAGAGAGGCCTGTAATTTTCATCATAGGTACACGTCAACTATGACAGACAAATTGAGAAAAAAATATCCAGAAAATCACATTGTAGGATTTTTAATGAATTTATTTGCAAATTATGGTGGAAAATAAGTATTTGGTCACCTACAAACAAGCAAGATTTCTGGCTCTCACAGACCTGTAACTTCTTCTTTAAGAGGCTCCTCTGTCCTCCACTCGTTACCTGTATTAATGGCACCTGTTTGAACTTGTTATCAGTATAAAAGACACCTGTCCACAACCTCAAACAGTCACACTCCAAACTCCACTTTGGCCAAGACCAAAGAGCTGTCAAAGGACACCAGAAACAAAATTGTAGACCTGCAACAGGCTGGGAAGACTTAATCTGCAATAGGTAAGCAGCTTGGTTTGAAGAAATCAACTGTGGGAGCAATTATTAGGAAATGGAAGACATACAAGACCACTGATAATCTCCCTAGATCTGGGGCTCCACGCAAGATCTCACCCCGTGGGGTCAAAATGATCACAAGAACGGTGAGCAAAAATCCCAGAACCACACAGGGGGACCTAGTGAATGACCTGCAGAGACCAGAGACGTGTCCCCCTGCTTAAGCCAGTACATGTCCAGGCCCGTCTGAAGTTTGCTAGAGTGCATTTGGATGATCCAGAAGAGGATTGGGAGAATGTCATATGGTCAGATGAAACCAAAATATAACTTTTTGGTAAAAACTCAACTCGTCGTGTTTGGAGGACAAAGAATGCTGAGTTGCATCCAAAGAACACCATACCTACTGTGAAGCATGGGGGTGGAAACATCATGCTTTGGGGCTGTTTTTCTGCAAAAGGACCAGGACGACTGATCCGTGTAAAGGAAAGAATGGGGCCATGTATCATGAGATTTTGAGTGAAAAACTCCTTCCATCAGCAAGGGCATTGAAGATGAAACATGGCTGGGTCTTTCAGCATGACAATGATCCCAAACACACCGCCCGGGCAACGAAGGAGTGGCTTCGTAAGAAGCATTTCAAGGTCCTGGAGTGGCCTAGCCAGTCTCCAGATCTCAACCCCATAGAAAATCTTTGGAGGGAGTTGAAAGTCCGTGTTGCCCAGCGACAGCCCCAAAACATCACTGCTCTAGAGGAGATCTGCATGGAGGAATGGGCCAAAATACCAGCAACAGTGTGTGAAAACCTTGTGAAGACTTACAGAAAACGTTTGACCTGTGTCATTGCCAACAAAGGGTATATAACAAAGTATTGAGAAACTTTTGTTATTGACCAAATACTTATTTTCACCCATAATTTGCAAATAAATTCATAAAAAATCCTACAATGTGATTTTCTGGAGAAAAAAATATCCATTTGTCTGTCATAGCTGACGTGGACCTATGATGAAAATTACAGGCCTCTCATCTTTTTAAGTGGGAGAACTTGCACAATTGGTGGCTGACTAAATACTTTTTTTCCCCACTGTACATCTTGGTGGGGCAAAAAAATTATAATTGTGGGATGCATGCCAGCAAAGCCACTACACAACACAACACTAAACAATACATGAATTGCACTATAACGGTGACAAACGGTGCCCACAAACTGTTAGGGCCTACATAAATCTGTCCCAACACCTCACCACTGCTTTACCTGGCTATCAGCAGAGCCTTGTCTGGCAGCGAAACAGTTCATTCAGCCTTATTTACTGCCTTAAAAAAAAAAAAACATAGCTGATATGGCTGACTTGGTTAAACAAATGTGGTTTCTACTAACCATTGAAATGTACAAACTATGGCATAAGGGGACGACAAGTGGATAAGTGGCAATCCTTAATTTCGATTAAGACATTAATGGGCGAGCTAGGATGGACAAAGTCAATATACCTATTTGTTTAGCACTTTTGAAATGTACAGCGACAGAATTCAGAACATGGGCCGTTCTTACAGTGTTCTCCCTGTACACCAAGTCAGAACCGTAGGATAAATAAAGGGGGCATATAAGCAGACAATGAAAGCTCTTACAATATTTGATTACATTTCTCTAAAACAGGCTATAGGCTACATGTGCACCACCAAGTCAGAACAGTAGGCAAAATTAAGAGGTGAAATAGACCAGATTATTAGGGTGAGGCACATGGGCTACTAACAACTTACTATACAACATACACTTAGTATTACTTTGTTAGCTACTGTATACATATATCCCTGGCATATTACATCGTTTATGGAGCAGCATACAAGACATTTCTGGACTCACCTTGTTGTGCTGTGACGTCATCACGTGATTTTGTCATCAAACTTTGTCATCAAAGTCTGGCATTCTCTGGATTTATGGTGAGGAACTCAAAAAAAAGGTTGAATCATGATGATGTCATTGATCTTCAGATCGTAGCTCTAGAAAGAGGCCCGAGTTCCGGATTTACAATTCCGAGTTGGATGAAAGTTCAAAAAGTCGTAGCTCGTTTTTCCCGAGTTCCCAGTTCACTTGAACTCACTAAAGTCCGATTTTGCAGTTCCGAGTTAACAGTTGTTCTGAGCGCGGCACAAATCATGCTTCATTGACAGCATGGCCAATGTTGAATGTTTATAATTTTAAATTAGGAAAATATACCCTTAATCTTAGACTTGGGACCACACAGCCACTCCACTGAATAGCAGGCTAATGATTGCTTTGCAATGCTTGCAGTTAGCCACTTATTCCTTCCAAACCACTCATTGTTGAATTTGCGATTTCCAACTTGTTGTGTAATGTTTATGTCCAATGGCCGATGAGCACTGATACGTTCTATCTATAATTTCGCTTCGTTATTTCTCTTCATATGACAAGGATTAAAAAGGATTTGCAAGTAGATTGTCGACTTGATTCATGATGATGACTGCTAGCTAAGATTTGAAAGTATAATGTTGACGTGATCAGTCCAATCAAAGCTGTAGATATAACGTGATTTGACATCATTTTATCTGTGGCCAATGACCTTGAGCCTTCTTGGATGGGCACTTCTAATTTAACTCTATGGCAGCACCCAAGGGGCTTGAATTGTCTAGCTCTACCCTTAGACTTGGCGGCGACGTAGTGTCCCCATGAGTGACAGAACACTGAGCCAATCACGGCGCAACACTCCGTATTCTCTGCTGGCTTGCCCCACCACCACAGAAAGCCCTGAGCTAGGCTGAAACACCTGCATTTTGGAGCTGTCTTACTCAAGAAAATAAAAAAAACAAAAAGGAGACAATGTTTGTATGTGGCTTTATTAACTCAATTATATATTTTTTACATTGTTTGCAAACTGATATGTGACACGTATTAATGCCAAAATAACATGCAAAACAGGCAAGCTTAATTTTTTTGTTTTGCTAAAAATATGGGGCTCAAAACAGACGGGTTGCCCCTGATTATACAGTATTCGTATCAGCTTTTCGTCATCCCTGTGACAGTTGTAATAACTCCTTTGTTCCTCAAGGCAGAGGACTTTGTGGAGCTGATGGATCCTAAAATGTTGGCAGAGACAGCAGACATGATAGGAGTGAAGGAGCTCAGAGATGCTTTCAAAGAGGTACAGAGACCCAATATTCATTATAGTCAATGTGTTTATGATATAGAGATTGGTCACAGAGATTAATTAGAGAATAGATTTTCTCTCAACCTGCTCTTTCTACACCATTCACTCTCTCATCTCTCTCTCTCCCTCGGTCTCCTTACTTTTCACTCTCTATCGCCCTCTATTTGTTTGTACATACTTTTATTAATTAGTTAACTAATTCAATTTTAGTATTTCTGTAATGATTGATTAAGAGTCTAAGAGTATAGGTCCATAGTCTGATTACATAATAATCATGTTGACGTTTCACTAGAATTAGAATAAATGTTAATTCAAATAGTTGTATTTATTTATTCATTTATTTTCCTAGAAACTATTTTTATTTAAAACATCTTTAAATGTTGCATGTACCACAGGAGGTTGGTGGCACCTTAATTGGGGAGGACGGGCTAGTGGTAATGGCTGGAGCTTCCATGTTTCCAGTTCCACCATTCCCTCTTTCTGAGTCTCTGCTCTTTGTTCTCTTTCAGCATCCTCTTCTTCTCTTCAATCTCTCTCTCTTTATTCTCTCTCTCAGCCTCTTGTAACATCTCAGTGGTGTAGTATCTTCCTCCATTCATCTTCACCATCTTCTTTATCTTGTCAAGCAGCTCAGTGACCTGGGAGGGATTCTGATCTCTGTTGTTGAAGACATGATATCCCCCATGGCATTGTTTTATGAAATGCTGAAGATTTGGAGAATCATCCACACAGTCTTTAATTGACGTTCCCTCCAGTCGATCTCCATGGGTGAAGAGGACCATTGTGTAGTTTGCTTCCTGTTTTCCAAAGGTTGTCTGAATGATCTCCATTGTTTTCATCTCCTCAGGTGTGAATCTAATCAGCGGGATCACAACCAGGAACACATGGGGACCAGGAGAAGAGAGAGAGATACACCTCTTGATTTCTGTCAGTGTCTCCTGTTGGGTATAGTAGCTGTCAAACAAGCGTGGGGTGTCGATAACCGCAACCTTTTGTCCATCCACCTCTCCTCCGTTCTTGTCACACTTGGATGTCACAGAGTAGGGAGACATTTTTGACTTAAAAGCATTTCTACCCAGGATGGTGTTTCCTGTTGCACTCTTCCCAGCTCCAGTCTTCCCCACCAGCACAATCCGGACCTCATGTTCTGTTGGATTACAAGGACGTGAGTCTAACCTGGATGTAATTCCTGTTATCACATTGACAAACTGCATTTTTCAGTAAAATAATTTTGTGAATGGATGACATCACCCATGTTAGACCTCTAACATCCTTGATTCCTCCGAGTTCTGTTGTAGTTTGTTAGTTCTGTCTCATTCTTTTTCATTTCAGAGGGGAAAGTATTAAACTGAAACATCACCTTCATTTTAGCAGAGGTTCCCTTGCTTGTGCCAGCATACTAAACTATACAATAAGCTGCTTTTTCAGTTTCACACTGCTTCATGGCTGCAACAACTAACATTTACGGTCGGTAGAATATAAACTTTGTCCAAATTAACGCTGACATTATGAATCAGTGGAAATATTTAAGAAACAAGGAGGCCTACACTTTCAATACATGACACCAGTGATAGTAGGGTACTTCCTTACTTGTGGTGAGGGTTGTTGACACCAGCTGACTTTCCTTTCCATTTTCCAACACAGTGCAGACATTGACTGAGTATTTAGTAGCAGGTTGCAGGTCAGAGAGAGTGATGCTGTGTGAAGATGTGGTAGTGATGTGTGGTTCTGTCCCTGGACAGTGGTAGGAGATCTGGTAATGATGTTGGGTTTGGTCCAATCCTGGTGGCTGGCTCCAGCTAACAGTAGCTGACGTGGTGTCCACTGAGTCAACAGTCAGATGGTCTGAGCAGGAAGTATTAAAGTAAAATATATTATTGTCAGGGCTACAGTTTAACTCCAGAAGATATATTACAGGAGGAGAAGTAGAATAAGTCCAGGGATAAACATGTCTGTAATTTATTTTGATGTTGGAAGAATTTAAAAACAGAAGCCATAACAGAAGTTGATTTGTAATATAACAAAAAATGTTCCAATTCACACACTTATCAGGAGAACATTCCTGGTCATCCCTACTGCCTCTTATCTGGCAGACTCAATAAACACACATGCTTCATTTGTAAATGATGTCTGAGTGTTGGAGCGTGCCCCTGGCCATCCGTTAAAAAAAATATATATGAAAATGGTGCAGTCTGGTTTGCTTAATTTAAGGAATTTTAAAATATTTATACTTTTACTTTTAATACTTAAGTATATTTTAGCAATTACATTTACTTTTGATATTTAAGTACATTTAAAAGCAAATACTTTTAGACTTTTACTCAAATAGTATGTTACTGGGTGACTTTTACTTGAGTCATTTTCTATTAAGGTATCTTTACTTTTACTCAAGTATGACAATTGGGTACTTTTTCCACCACTGACAAACTGTCTGTTCTGGTTACTGGTAAAGAGATGATGATCTGTAACAAGGTGAGAGAGATCTCTTACTAGTGCAGATAGTTGTAGAGACAGGTTCACTCTGTTCCCCATTGTTCAGTACAGTTGAGACGCTGACGGTGTGCTCAGTACCAGGTTGCAGGTTTGAGAATGTTTTGTGGCAGTCTTTAGTATTCTCTGCATGGAGGTCTGTTCCTGGGCTGCAGTAGGATATAAGGAAGCGCTGTGGGACATTCTCCAATCCTTCAGCCTTGGACCAGTGGAGAGTGAAGGAGGTCTCTTTCAAATTGTCTACTTTTAAGTCTCTGGGTGGGACCACTGGAACATAAAACAATATTTGTTTTAAGAAGATCCATAACAATACCTCTCTTAAAACACAACAAAGTATGTCAGTAAAACATGACTAAAACCAAACTCTTTACCTGTGGATAGGGATGCTGAGACACATCTGCTTTGGCTTCCATCTTCTCCCTCTGTAGCCACGTTGAACTGGTACTTTTCACCAGGTTGGAGACTGCTTATTTTAAGATGATGCCCACTTTTCACTTTTGTTGAGCTTGTTTCCCCGTCACACACCCAGGTCACTCTGAATGTCTGTGGTCCTTTAACTTTAACTCCCTGAGGAGAACTCCAGCTCAGAGACACTGAGTCTGACGTCAGCAACAGGACCTGGATGTCACCAGGAGGGGGCAGCACTGGTGAAGGAATAATGAGAGAGAAAAACAGACTTTATTGAAAATAAAATTACAAACACAAATGTGTATTATTCATCCCAGCAGTTAAGGGACAACAATTAATATCTTACTAAATGTATCCTCTTAAATGTAGATTTAAATTAAATAATATTGTTTAGATCAGTTTATTCCGTGTTACCTACCATCATCTGAGGTCAGCGTTGTGTGTTGGTCTCCATAAAAATTCTTATGCTGTGAAAACCAAAGAAAGAGTCAATCATTTCTGTGAAACATGTTATTTTGCTCTTGACACATAAACCTTTATCTTTATCGAGCATATACTGTACATCTGCAATGAAGAGTATGAAAACAAACCAGGAGCTACCTGTCTTCCAGTTTTCTTTATCTTACGGAAGATGGTATCATGTCCTTTGTGCTTTGTCTCTGCACACTGACTGCAGATCAGCATCTGGTCTGTCCTGCAGAACACCTCCAGAGGACTGTAGTCATGTTGACAGAGTTTCTGCACCAGGTCTCCAGTCACATCCACCACTGTGTGTCTCTGCAGTGCTGCTATTGTATAGTGCTGTCTGATGTGGGTCTCACAGTAGGACACACTGCAGGTCTGACAGAACTTCACAGCTTTGACCTCAGAGCAGATATCACAGGGTACCTCTCCTGGCCTGGTTGGGAATTGGAAAATAACATTTATCAAATACATTGATCAAAAGACCCTCATCTATTCAGTTTAACACATAATGGCCTGATAATAATACACATGGTAACCTACCTATAACTATCTGTTATCATGACGTGTATTTTTGTTTCACCCTAAGTCACATATTTTATTTCATGAGGTTAGCATTAATATGTCATAGGGTTTTATTTCCAGCTGGGCGCAAAGGAGAATCTCACCCTTTGTTTCGTAGAGAGACCCCTCCTTTGAAATGTATAGGGTATATCATGGATTGGTCACTCTTCATTGATAGAACACCAGAGGAAATAGACTCTGCTCTCTCTGGACTGCCCCTAGTAGTACAAGACAGTCAGGCAAAACACACTAAAAAACTAATAAAACACAATGATAAACACACTAAAAAACTAATAAAACACTATGCTAAACACACAAAAAAACTACTAAAACACTATGCTAAACACACTAAAAAACGACATGCTAAACACACAAAGAAATACAATAAAACAACAATGTATTATATTCCTCTCTTCCACATAATGTGAATTTTAGTTTATCTTCTTCTAGCCAACTACATGCATTAACTTTGCTTATTTGAGCTATTATTGCCATAATATGGACTTGATCTTTTACCAAATAGGGTTTTCTTCTGTATACCACCCCTACCTTGTCACAACACAACTGATTGGCTCAAACGCATTAAGAAGGAAAGAAATTCCACAAATTAACTTTTAACAAGGCACACCTATTCATTGAAATGCATTCCAGGTGACTATGTCATGAAGCTGGTTGAGAGAATGCCAAGAGTGTGCAAAGCTGTCATCAAGGCAAGGTGTGGCTACTTTGAAGAATCTCAAAAATGAAATATGTTTTGATTTGTTTAACACTTTTTTGGTTACTACATGATTCCATGTGTTATTTCATAGTTATGATGTCTTCACTATTATTTTACAATGTAGAAAATAGTAAAAATAAAGAAAAACCCTTGAATGAGTAGGTGTATCCAAACTTTTGACTGGTACGATATATAGAACAATTTACGAACAAAAAAACAAAAAACTATTTCAATAAGAACATCTCCACATGTCCTGTCCTCCCTATAGGCCTACATTAAAATGCAACCAATGCAGTTCTAAAAATGTAATACGTTTTTTTCCTCGCTGATGCTACGTCAGTGTGAATCATTTCACATATCTCCCCTCTTTCAGGGGTTTAACGTTACAATTGAATAGCTAGGCTATGTGTTAGTAGATCGACTAAGGTGAATGACCCTACAGCAGCCAAGGTGATAATGGCTGGGGTCATTTAGGCTTGTTTTTGTCGTTCTCCAAATAGCTTTTTAAAGTTTTTTTTTAAATTTTTATAGAAATGCAATAAATGAGCTTCAACTTTTTTTTAAAATACCTTGAGGAGGGGATAGCAAACTCGTCCGTTCACCTACCAATTTACACTTTCCTCAACCACTGACCGCTTATCGGTATCTGGGTTATGGTGGAAAGGTAGATGGAGGAGTCGAGGAAAGGACAGACTTTTTTTGCAATTGAGAATCTCCCGTTGCTGTTCACTAGCTCTGTCCCTAACTAGTGCATGAATAAAACATGAAATGGAGTACTGAGTGCATCAGTTATCAGTATATGGACTGGACTCCCAGTAATGATCACTATAGACTACAGTAGTTATAATAATACTCTCATAATATAATGCTGATGGCTGCTGTATTAGGCTAGTATGATAAATCAGTTGATTTAGGATAGACTACTTATAAAGGTGCACCATCATCATGTGCTTTAGTTGATCCTTTTCTTGTCAGTCATTTTTTATGAAATTATAGTTAACAATTATAGAGCAATTTATTTTTATAGACAGACTACAACTCCGCCATTTTAGGCCATATTTAAGTGCAAGAGAACAGTGAATATCATCCTCAGGTGGCTGCCCTTCCCTTGCCCTTAGTCTGCCTACTGTCCCTCCTATCTCCATGGAGACACCTTCCTGAAAACAATGGCACTGTACTTTGTTTAAACCTGTTCTGCCAGTTCATGTCCTTAAAGATTAGATTGTTCCAATGTGGTTAGTCAAAAAAGATGACAAGATGGTTCACACATTCATCATCCAGGGTTACTATCAAACAGATATGTTATTTTTCTGATTTGTCCACTTGTTTCCTGCTTGTAGCAGGGCGCAGTTACAGGAATGTTCTAACTATAAGTCACATGATTACGTGAGAAAATGTTTCTGCAGTGAGGGTGGGTAATGCAAGTAAAGGTGTCCTTGGATGAATGTCAATTAAATGAATTAAATCTGACCATACCAGTTCATGCCCCAAAACACTCAAATTCAAATCTGGACCTCGAAGCCTGTTCCACTGCTTTTGTCTTCTTCTAATTTTCTCTGTCAGGGACTGATTTAGACCTGGGACACCAGGTGGGTGCAATCAGTCATCAGGTAGAACAAAACCAGCACCATTTCAGATTTGAATACCCCTGCCCTAAAATAATACAATGTTCTAAGGTAGTCCATGAGGAGGTAGGCCTATTAGGATTATGTACATAGCTATTAACCTCACATGTAGCTATAGCAACTGATTAGGGGCCAGGGGTATTCACATTTTACCCTATGAGGACTGCTGCTGGTTTTCTGTTCTACCTGATAATTGATGGCAGCAACCTGGTGACCCAGGTCTAAACCAGTCCCTGATTAGAGAGGAAGAATTGTTAAAAAGCAGTGGAACTGGCTCTGGTCCAGTTTTGAATGTGAGGGGGTTAGGCCTACAACTATATTGAGAGAAAGATCGTCTTTTTCTGCATACGAACAATATCAGATCCCACAAAGCCTGGAGAAGTATGTATCATGTCAGGAAACTCATTAATGTGACATATTATTATATTGCAATCAGACTCGCAGCACAACTGCAAAAAAGACTACCTGGAACGCTGCCAGATAGTTTGCCTTCTAGATTTTTCTTTAAGTAGTGAAAAATAAATGAACATTTGACAATTTTTTTATATATGCTAAGAACAAATGAAACCCTTTTTGTGAACTTCCCTGTGCGCAATCTCTCATTATGCGAGATCTGGGCCATTTGATTTGTACCAGTTCAAAATACCTGAGAGTAATAGCAATTGTTATGACATTGTGAGTCCTAAAGTCTTCCCCAGTTTGAATAAAAATTAGCCTACCTGCCAGTCATCAAAACATATATTAACCTGACACTTTTATAAAACATGTATACTTACCATTTTCCAGCTGCATTCAAAGTAGCCTAGACTTGAGCATGTACTGACACGGTCATAATAAAAAGGTGGAAGCCTAAGGTGACGTTACTGAGGGGAGGTGAGGAAGACTGGCAGGAGGAGAGGGGAGGGGAGGAGCATCTGGGCATGCATCACCTGGGACAATTTTAGCTTCTTCTTCGATGAGGTTTAACGGTGGTTGGCATCCAATAAATGTTGCAATACTGCCACCTACTAGACTGGAGTATAACTCCTTTATACTTTGCCTGAATTGAAATCATAATAAAAATAAAAAATAAAAAAATATATATAAACACCCCCTACTCCACTATTTAAATACCCTACCATCTAACCCAATCACAAAAAACCCACCACCCTAATCCACTATTTAAATACCCTACCATCTAACCCAATCACAAAAAACCCACCACCCTAATCCACTATTTAAATACCCTACCATCTAACCCAATCACAAAAAACCCACCACCCTAATCCACTATTTAAATACTCTACCATCTAACCCAATCACAAAAAACCCACCACCCTAATCCATTATTTAAATACCCTACCATCTAACCCAATCACAAAAAACCCACCTCCCTAATCCACTATTTAAATACCCTACCATCTAACCCACTCACAAAAAACCCACCACCCTACTCCACTATTTAAATACCCTACCATCTAACCCAATCACTAAAAACCCACCACCCTACTCCACTATTTAAATACCCTACCATCTAACCCAATCACTAAAAACCCACCACCCTACTCCACTTTTTAAATACCATACCATCCAACCCACTCACTAAAAACCCACCACCCTACTCCACTATTTAAATACCCTACCATCTAACCCACTCACTAAAAACCCACCACCCTACTCCACTATTTAAATACCCTACCATCTAACCCAATCACTAAAAACCCACCACCCTACTCCACTATTTAAATACCCTACCATCTAACCCACTCACTAAAAACCCACCACCCTACTCCACTGTTGAAATACCCTACCATCTAACCCACTCACTAAAAAATATTTTTCCCAGTTGGATCTCGTTTTTTCCCGAGTTCCCAGTTGTCTTGAACGCACTGAAGTCGGAAGTCAGAGATTTCCAAGTTCACAGTTGTTGTGAACACGGCATTAGTCTCAGTGAAGGGAGGGAAATAGCAGCAGAGGACCCTCCTCTCACGGTCCCTGCTCTCTCCTTCCTTTCCTCCGGTGAGACTGACCAGAGAGATGGGACACAGTCTTCCACCTGATGGCGAAACTCGAGTCGCACCGCATTCCTATGACCAGAGAAAGTGAAATACTCCTCGATATCAAA
Organism: Coregonus lavaretus; assembly: GCF_964263955.1. Lineage (NCBI taxonomy): Eukaryota > Metazoa > Chordata > Actinopteri > Salmoniformes > Salmonidae > Coregonus > Coregonus lavaretus. The sequence continues at coordinate 220,404 of NW_028164474.1, read as the reverse complement.
CTAGACACGACGAGCTGCTAAGGATAATGCCAAAGCGCAGGGGTATCGATACACTTGGCTACTCATTCATTGCAGCAGCAGCGCGAGTGGTAGTAAGGAGAAGCGCGTTTAATGTTTTGTAATAGTGTTGAGAAAAAACAGTGCTGAATAAAAACTTTAACATGAACTGACTCGTAAAAAATTAGCTATTTGCAGTATTCTTTGACAGTCTCTCTGGTCATGGTTTTGAAAAGTTATGAAATCTCATGTAGGCTAGTATCAAACTTTTCTGTTAGCTGTAGACACAGTGATTTGAGCAGTAGGCCCACTTGATTTAGCCACAGATCTCCCAGTTCGCCGGGTAGGCGGAGTTTGTATTTTCAGACAAATGAAAAGGTTCATATTGGGAACACTTTGCCTACCCGGTGCGCAGGGCGTCTGAATCAAGTGGTCCTTCCGTCAACTGCGCAACACGAATACAAAAAAAGGGGCAAGCCTTCATAGTTGGCTTTTCTGCAGAAATGTTTGGTGGTCGACTAGGAATGCCTTAAAGATCGACCGGTTGATCAATTGGTGACCAGTGCATTACGATAGCGTGTTTTCTGGTAGGGAACTGAGTCGGATGTATTTTCTGTTAGGGAAACTGAGCAGGTGCACTCTCATGCAAAGATAAAGATCATAGCTACAAAGCATTCCAAGCAAAACGTTTGAAGCACACTTATTCAATCTTCCATAATCAAAATGATAGCAAATCGTTTATTTAATTTTCGTGCCTTATCAAAGATAACTTTGATATCAGGGGTAGAGTGAGGCTAGCCTAACGGGGGTGCTGTTTAGCAAATGTTCAATTGTGAAAGCAAACACAGTACACACGCACACACACACACTCACAGCAAGATCTAAGTGAGATATGTCTTTCTTTGTATTTCAATAGAAATATTATCAATTAAAAAAGTGTTAAATAGCTCCATTTACTTGGCTCCCATATTCTTTATCTTTATAATCGTTATAAGTAGTTATATTACAGTGAATTTGGAAGACCCTATGTAAAAATGTTTTACTGTAATAATGGCTGGTAGACATTTTTTTGTGTGCCACTAGTAGATCATTAATCCAGTGTGATGACCACTGTATACCACACGAGGCCCATATTATACCAGCTTAAAATATGAGGTAAAATAATTGGTTATTCTATATTGCAGTGAACGTTGAGGGTATATAACGACAGTTTTTCACAGACAAAATGGCTGTTAAACATATTGAGATGTGTGCCGCTAGTTGATCATTCATCCAGTGTGATGACTATTGCATAACATAACATGCCCATATTATGCCAGTTTAAAGAGAAAAGTCAAAAATGTTCAACTCCATATTCATCTTCTCCAGCACCACCCCAACATCATCATATGTGAAAATTGCGTTTTTCTATGTTTTAGAGTAAACAAGATAGAAGATAAGCGTTTCCAATGACATCATCAACCAATTAGTAGACAATTAGTAGGCAATGCCTACTCATAACTGGTTAAAATCACATGATGTGAGGGCCTCCCGAGTGGCGCAGCGGTCTAAGGAACTGCATCGCAGTGCTAGCTGCAGACACATTGGTGCGGCTGGCTTCCGGGTTAAGCGTGCATTGTGTGAAGAAGCAGTGCGGCTTGGCGGGGTTGTGTTTTGGAGGAATGCACGGCTCTCGACCTTCGGCTCTCCCGAGTCCGTACGGGAGTCAGGGTGTGTTTGTTCTATGTTGTGTTTTCTATGTTTAGATTCTAGATCGTGTTTTCTATGTTGGCCGGTTGGTTCCCAATCAGAGGCAGCTGTAGCTCATTGTCTCTGATTGGGGACCATACTTAGGTAGCCGATTGGCACTAGTTAGTTGTGGGATCTTGTTCCGTTAAGGTTTGTGTTGTATGACCGAGGACTTCACGTATCGTTTTGTTGTTTTTGTTTGGGTGTGTGTGCTTAATAAAATAATGTACGCTTATCACGCTGCGCCTTGGTCCGCTTCTTATAACGATCGTGACACATACGACTTACCCAAAAAGACTTACAGCTGTAAATGCTGCCAAAGGTGATTTTAATGTGCAATAGACTCAGGGGTTTGAATAAATTATTTATCCAATCAAGATATATTAGTGTTTTATTTATAATTTTACGAAAATTCTGTTAGAATTTATTCACTTTAACATTATTTTGTGTAGTATTTTTTTTTGTAGATTGTTGACAACAAAATGACAAAGTAATCCATTTTAATCCTACCTTGTAACAACAAAATGTTCAAAAAGTGAAGGGGTGTGAATACTTCCTGAAGTCACTGTACACGTCATACAACGTCATGTAATAATGCATAGGCTCTGTTGGTTTACCTTTTATCCATGCTTTGGTCTCCATCATCACTTGGGTCTATGCTTGAATTCACTGACTGGCCACTCATAGACATATGACTAGTTGTACGTAGCTGGAGATGCTTCAAATTGCTGCTGTGAACATAAAAAATTAAAATAAATGTTCAATACAACTATTTGATAAAACATTGAACTGAGACTTAACTGTGAATTGTGAGGTAATCAAAACGATACACAACAATTAATAATTAGAAGCACCTTAGATCTCCGTCACTCTCCAGTGTTCTATTGGACTCACAGCTGAGTGTAGGAAAGTCTGTTTTACGCACATGGACACTGTGAACAGAGTAGATTCAAGCTTTAGCTTTTGAGAACTCTCTTATAGTGATATGGGGAACACGGAGTACTAATTTGATGGAAATTGAATGGAACTAACTGAGATACTGCAGGGGTTAAATTAGGGGAAACTGAGTTCCACATTTTTTATGACTGGAGACAGCATACAGTTGAAATTAAAACAATGCACCACCTACAAAATTCAAATGGAATCTATTATACACCGCTCAAAAAAGAACACTAAAATAACACATCCTAGATCTGAATGAATGAAATAATCTTATTAAATACTTTTTTCTTTACATAGTTGAATGTGCTGACAACAAAATCACACAAAAATTATCAATGGAAATCAAATTTAACAACCCATGGAGGTCTGGATTTGGAGTCACACTCAAAATTAAAGTGGAAAACCACACTACAGGCTGATCCAACTTTGATGTAATGTCCTTAAAACAAGTCAAAATGAGGCTCAGTAGTGTGTGTGGCCTCCACGTGCCTGTATGACCTCCCTACAACGCCTGGGCATGCTCCTGGTAAGGTGGCGGATGGTCTCCTGAGGGATCTCCTCCCAGACCTGGACTAAAGCATCCGCCAACTCCTGGACAGTCTGTGGTGCAACGTGACGTTGGTGGATGGAGCGAGACATGATGTCCCAGATATGCTCAATTGGATTCAGGTCTGGGGAACGGGCAGGCCAGTCCATAGCATCAATGCCTTCCTCTTGCAGGAACTGCTGACACACTCCAGCCACATGAGGTCTAGCATTGTCTTGCATTAAGAGGAACCCAGGGCCAACCGCACCAGCATATGGTCTCACAAGGGGTCTGAGGATCTCATCTCGGTACCTAATGGCAGTCAGGCTACCTCTGGCGAGCACATGGAGGGCTGTGCGGCCCCCCAAAGAAATGCCACCCCACACCATGACTGACCCACCGCCAAACCGGTCATGCTGGAGGATGTTGCAGGCAGCAGAACGTTCTCCATGGCGTCTCCAGACTCTGTCACGTCTGTCACATGTGCTCAGTGTGAACCTGCTTTCATCTGTGAAGAGCACAGGGCGCCAGTGGCGAATTTGCCAATCTTGGTGTTCTCTGGCAAATGCCAAACGTCCTGCACGGTGTTGGGCTGTAAGCACAACCCCCACCTGTGGACGTCGGGCCCTCATACCACCCTCATGGAGTCTGTTTCTGACCGTTTGAGCAGACACATGCACATTTGTGGCCTGCTGGAGGTCATTTTGCAGGGCTCTGGCAGTGCTCCTACTGCTCCTCCTTTCACAAAGGCGGAGGTAGCAGTCCTGCTGCTGGGTTGTTGCCCTCCTACGACCTCCTCCACGTCTCCTGATGTACTGGCCTGTCTCCTGGTAGCGCCTCCATGCTCTGGACACTACGCTGACAGACACAGCAAACCTTCTTGCCACAGCTCGCATTGATGTGCCATCCTGGATGAGCTGCACTACCTGAGCCACTTGTGTGGGTTGTAGACTCCGTCTCATGCTACCAGTAGAGTGAAAGCACCGCCAGCATTCAAAAGTGACCAAAACATCAGCCAGGAAGCATAGGAACTGAGAAGTGGTCTGTGGTCACCATCTGCAGAACCACTTCTTTATTGGTGGTGTCTTGCTAATTGCCTATAATTTCCACCTGTTGTCTATTCCATTTGCACAACAGCATGTGAAATGTATTGTCAATCAGTGTTGCTTCCTAAGTGGACAGTTTGATTTCACAGAAGTGTGATTGATTTGGAGTTACATTGTGTTGTTAAAGTGTCTTTATTTTTTTGAGCAGTGTATATTGCTTATAATGCCAGTAATTACTATATAATGAACAGTCATCCTGATACTGTAACTAATATCATGAAAAGTGCTACACATGTTCAGTTGGACACACACACCCCAGACACCCAACTACCTCATATGAGGGTCCATGGTCTCATCAAAATCCTTGTTTGGTGACCCATCCTTCTGTCTTTCTTTATGGATGGCTCCACCCTCAGCCCCCTGATGATAACTCATTGTAACTCTCAGAGAGGAGGCCTCACAATCCTGAAGATGACTGGTTCCATATCAATCTGTAAATTACAAAAGTCCCAGATATTGACACAACCTTTTAGACACAAAACACTGCTGTTATAACCACTGTTACAAATGCTTTGGTAAAATGGACATTGTTACGTCCCTCTTCATGTTATATTATCTTATGTTTATAAGAATGGACGTTGGGCGTCTGATATCGTTTGTTGGACTTTACTGAAAGCATTATGGGGATACATAGAGTAGATACATTGGGAGAAACAATTCTGCCAACAAACTCCTCTATTTGCCTACTCAACCATTCAACCACTTATCGGTTTCTGGGTCATGGAGGAAAGGAGGACGGAGGAGTCGAGGAAAGGACCGACTTTTGCCCAATTGAAAATGTTTTTGATGTACAGTGCATTCGGGAAAGTATTCAGACCCCTTGACTTTTTCCACATTTTGTTATGTTACAGTCTTATTCTAAAATGTATTAAATAATTTGTTTTCCTCATCAATCTACACACAATACCCCATAATGACAAAGCGAAAACAGGTTTTTAGAAATGATTGCAAACGTATTTACATAAGTATTCAGACCCTTCGCTATGAGACTCGAAATTGAGCTCAGGTGCATCCTGTTTCCATTGATCGTCCTTGAGATGATTCTACAACTGGATTGGAGTCCACCTGTGGTAAGTTCAATTGATTGGACATGATTTGGAAAGGCACACACCTGTCTATGTAAGGTCCCACAGTTGACAGTGCATGTCAAAGCAAAAACCAAGCCATGAGGTCAAAGGAATTGTCCGTAGAGCTCCGAGACAGGATTGTGTCGAGGCACAGATCTGGATGAAGGGTACCAAAACATTTCTGCAGCATTGAAGGTCCCCAAGAACACAGTGGCCTCCATCATTCTTAAATTGAAGAAGTTTGGAACCACCAAGACTCTTCCTAGAGTTGGCCGCCCCGGCCAAAATGAGCAATCGGGGGAGAAGGGCCTTGGTCAGGGAGGTGACAAAGAACCAGATGGTCCCTCTGACAGAGCTCCAGAGTTCCTCTGTGGAGATGGGAGAACCTTCAAGAAGGACAACCATCTCTGCAGCCCTCCACCAATCAGGCCTTTATGGTAGTGGCCAGACGGAAGCCACTCCTCAGTAAAAAGTTACATGACCGACCGCTTGGCGTTTCCCAAAAGGCGCCTAAAAGACTCTCAGACCATAAGAAACAAGATTCTCTGGTCTGATGAAACCAAGATTGTACTCTTTGGCCTGAATGCCAAGCGTCACTTCTGGAGGAAACCTGGCACCATCCCTATGGTGAAGCATGGTGGTGGCATCATCATGCTCTGGGGATGTTTTTCAGTGGCAGGGACTGGGAGACTAGCCAGGAATGAGGGAAAGATTAACGGAACATAGAGATCCTCTATGAAAACGTGCTCCAGAGCGCTAAGGACCTCAGATTGGGACGAAGGTTCACCTTCCAACAGGACAACGACCCTAAGCACACAGCTAAGACAACGCATGAGTGGCTTCGGGACAAGTCTCGGAATGTCCTTGATTGGCCCAGCCAGAGTCCGGACTTGAACCCGATCAAACATAGCTGGAGAGACCTGAAAATATCTGTGCAGCGACGCTCCCCATCCAACCTGACAGAGCTTGAGATGATCTGCAGAAAAGAATGCGAGAAACACTCCAAATACAGGTGTGCCAAGCTTGTAGCGTCATTCCCAAGAAGACTTAAGGCTGTAATCGTTGCCAAAGGTGCTTCAACAAAATACTGAGTAAAGGTTCTGAATACTTATGTACATTTTATTTTTATGAATTTGCTTTTCCCCCCATTCTTCCCCTCTATCAGGGACTGATTTAGACCTGGGACACCAGGTGGGTGCAATCAGTCATCAGGTAGAACAAAACCAGCACCATTTCAAGATTTGAATACCCCTGCCCTAAAATAAGAAAATGTTCAAAGGTAGTCCATGAAGAGGTAGGCCTGTTAGGATGATGTACACAGCTATTAACCTCACATGTAGCTATAGCAACTGATTAGGGGCCAGGGGTATTCAAATCTTACCCTACAAGGTCTGGACTACTGTTGGTTTTCTGTTCTACCTGATAATTGATGGCAGCTACCTGGTGACCCAGTTCTAAATCAGTCCATGACTAGAGGGGAATATACAGTGGGGAAAAAAGTATTTAGTCAGCCACCAATTGTGCAAGTTCACCCACTTAAAAAGATGAGAGAGGCCTGTAATTTTCATCATAGGTACACGTTAACTATGACAGACAAAAAAATCCAGAAAATCACATTGTAGGATTTTTAATGAATTTATTTGCAAATGATGGTGGAAAATAAGTATTTTATACTTTTTTTCCCCACTGTAGCCACCTGACTGACTGACATATCTATACGCGTCTATTTGCCAGTTGTGCACTCATTCGAAGAGAGTCGGTTTTTGTTTGTTTGGGGGATGTCTGTAAACACGGCAGGAGTTGCGGGACAGTTTTTAAATTGCCTTTTGTTCGGGCATCTCACAAACACACTGTCAGGCAACTAGTCTAGTGACGCTGCTATCACAGGAGATTGGTGGAACCTTAATTGGGGAGAATGGGCTCGTGGTAATGGCTGGAATGGAATAGGTGGAGCTCAGTGGTGCGTCTGAGGTAGGCTGCAATACATGCAGTAGGAAGCAAAGGAGGCAGAGAGAGCGGAAGCAAGCAGAGAGGTTAGTACAGTGATTCCCAAACTTGGGGTCGGGCCCCATGTGGGTCCCCTAAGAAAATCTGAACTAATGTTATCAAACAATTTACGAACAAAAAAACTAAAAATATTTTTCAATAAGAACATCTCCACATGGCCTATCCTCCATATAGGCCTACATTAAAATGCAACCAATGTTGTTCTAAAAATGTAATACGTTTTTGTTTCCTCAATGATGATACATGCTAGTTTGAATCATTTCACATATCTCCCGTCTTTCAGGGGTTTAACGTTACAATTGAATTGCTAGGCTATGTGTTAGTAGATCGACTAAGGTGAATGAACCTACAGCAGCCAAGGTGATAATGGCTGGGGTCATTTAGGCTTGTTTTTGTCGTTCTCCAAATAGCTTTTTCAAGTTTTTTTAATTGCATAGAAATGCAATAAATGAGCTTCAACTTTTTTTTTTTAAATACTACCAATTTACACTTTCCTCAACCACTGACCGCTTATCGGTTTCCGGGTTAGGGTGGAAAGGTAGATGGAGGAGTCGAGGAAAGGACAGACTTTTTTTTGCAATTGAGAATCTCCCTTTGTTGTTCACTAGCTCTGTACTTAACTAGTGCATGAATAAAACATGGCATGGAGTACTGAGTGCATCAGTTATCAGTATAATGAAAACAAGGACTGGAATCACAGTAATGATTGCTATAGACTACAGTAGTTATCAGTATAATGAAAACATGGATTGGACTTCCAGTAATGATCACTATAGACTACAGTAGTTATAAGTATAATGAAAACATGGACTGAACTTCCAGTAATGATCACTATAGACTGCAGTAGTTATCAGTATAATGAAAACATGGACTTTCAGTAATGATCACTATAGACTACAGTAGTTATAATAATACTCTCATAATATAATGCTGATGGCTGCTGTATTAGGCTAGTATGATAAATCAGTAGATTTATAATAGACTACTTATAAAGGTGCACCATCATCATGTGCTTTAGTTGATCCATTTCTTGTCAATAATTTTTTTTGAAATTATAGTTAACAATTGTAGAGCACCTTTTTTTTAATTGACAGACTACAACTCTGCCATTTTAGGCGATATTAACTGCAAGAGAATGGTGAATATTGTCCTCAGGTTGCTGCCCTGCCGTTGTCCTTAGTCTGCCTACTGTCCCTCCTATCACGATTTTGGCCCAGCGTCGTCCGGGTTTGGCCGGTGTAGGCCGTCATTGTAAATAAGAATTTGTTCTTAACTGACTTGCCTAGTTAAATAAAGGTCAAATTAAAAATAAAATTAAAAAATGGAGACACCTTCCTGAAAACAATAACACTGTACTTTGCTTAAACCTGTTCTGCCAGTTCATGTCTTAAAAGTTTAGAATGTTCCAATGTGGTTAGTCAAAAAGATGACAAGATGGTTCAGACATTCCTCATCCAGGGTTACTATCAAACAGATATGTTATATTTCTGGTTTGTCCACTTGTTTCCTGCTTGTAGCAGAGTGCAGTTACAGGAATGTTCTAACTATAAGTCACATGATTTCATGAGAAAGGTTTTCTGCAGTGAGGGTTGGTAATGCAAGTAAAGGTGTCCTTGGATGAATGTCAACTAAATGAATTAAATCTGACCATACCAGTTCATGCCCTAAAACACTCAAATTCAAATCTGGACCTCGAAGCCTGTTCCACTGCTTTTGTCTTCTTCTAATTTTCTCTATCAGGGACTGATTTAGACCTGGGACACCAGGTGGGTGCAATCAGTCATCAGGTAGAACAAAACCAGCACCATTTTATGATTTGAATACCCCTGCCCTAAAATAAGAAAATTTTCAAATGTAGTCCATTTAGAGGTAGGCCTATTAGGATTATGTACACAGCTATTAACCTCACATGTAGCTATAGCAACAGATTAGGGGCCAGGGGTATTCAAATTTTACCCTACGAGGACTGCTGCTGGTTTTCTGTTCTACCTGATAATTGATGGCAGCTAATTGTTAAAAATCAATGGAACTGGCTCTGGTCCAGATTTGAATGTGAGGGGGTTAGGCCTACAACTATATTGAGAGGAAGATCGTCTTTTTCTGCATACAAACATTATCAGATCTCACAACGCCTGGAGAAGTATGTATCATGTCAGGAAACTCATTAATGTGACATATTATTATATTGCAATCAGACTCGCAGCACAACTGCAAAAAAGACTACCTGGAACGCTGCCAGATAGTTTGCCTGTAGATTTTTTTTTAAGTAGTGAAAAAGAAATGAACATTTGACAATTGTTTCATGTATGCTAACAACAAATTAAACCCTTTTTGTGAACTTCCCTGTGCGCAATCTCTCATTATGCGAGATCTGGGCCATTTGATTTTTACCCGTTCAAAATACCTGAGAGGAATTGCAATTGTTATGACATTGTGAGTCCTAAAGTCTTCGCCAGTTTGAATAAGAATTAGCCTACCTGCCAGTCAACAAAACATATATTAACCTGACACTTTTATAAAACATGTATACTTACCATTTTCCAGCTGCATTCAGAGTAGCCTAGACTGGAGCATGTACTGACACGGTCATAATCAAAAGGTGGAAGCCTAAGGTGACGTTACTCAGGTAAGGTGAGGAAGACAGGCAGGAGGAGAGGGGAGGGGAGGAGCATCTGGGCATGCATCACCTGGGACAATTTTAGCTTCTTCTTCGATGAGGTTTAACGGCGGTTGGCATCCAATAAATGTTGCAATACTGCCACCTACTAGACTGGAGTATAACTCCATTATACTTTGCTTGATTTTTTTAAATAAAGAAATCATAATAAATAAATTAATCAACAAATACAATTTAACTCTACACTCACTAAAAACCCACCACCCTACTCCACTATTTAAATACCCTACCATCTAACCCACTCACTAAAAACCCACCACCCTACTCCTCCATAATATCTGGCATTCTCACGGTTCCTCCATAATATCTGGCATGCTCACGGATCCTCCATAATATCTGGCATGCTCACGATTCCTCCATAATATCTGGCTCACGTGAGAGAGGGAACAGCTGGCTCTAATCTACTTATTGTCCCACCCCGCACCGCCGGACAATAAATAATTTGCCAGTGAGAAGTCTCGCCCTGGAGCAGCCCCTCCGTGGGGCGGGGGCAATAAGTAGTCCACTCGAGTGGCCCCATACTGATCCAAATAAATGAGAAAGTGGGGTGTCTCGCTTTCTCTACCGTCTCTGACTTTAGATATCCCTGTTTTTCTATGGTCAAAAGACGTCAATAGCCACAAGACTGTCAACAACCAAAGCAGCCATTACTGCAGTTGTTTAACATAGCAGTCAACCTATTTCCTGGAGTCTCAAAATGATTAAAGGTTTTATTTCATGTAAAGGTTATTTTAGATTTATACATCAAATAGAGCACACTTTGGCTAGACTAATGTGGCTTCTACCTGACGACATGACTCTTGGTAATAGCCTGAAATTCACATCTCCCATGTAGATAGAGATCATTAACGTAACTCTCAGTGTTCTGCCCTTCTTTTCTGCCAAAAATTCCTTTGTTCATTGAGCAGCTTTTCTGCATGAGCTAGGCGGTGGAGACCATAGAGAATGATAGAGGGCTCTAGTGGCCAAAAGGCTGTGTTAGTATGGGCAACGCCATTGAGGACTTCCACCATTTTAATGTAGCCAACTGGATGGGACTTCCAACTTCATTGGCTGATCCTTCCTGATGACCCAGTTGGAGTCATGTCCAACCGGGTCATCAGGAGGGATCAGCCAATCGTGAAGAAGAAAATGGACTACTATGTGAAGAATGGAAATTGCCTCAATGGTGCTGCCCATGCTGTCACAGATGCTATACAGACACGGATACAAAGGTGAGTCCTCTATCTGTCTATATGATGGAGACACGCATAGCCGCGAGAAGTAGGGGTGCTGAGGGTCCTGCAGCACCCCCAGATAAATCAAAATTTAAGAAATTATAATAAAATAATAACATGTTACACAGGCCTTTATTACTCCTGTATGAGCAGACATGGAACAAATATTTATATATACAGTACCATTCAAAAGTTTGGACACCTACTCATTCAAGGGTTTTTCTTTATTATTACTATTTTCTACATTGTATAACAATAGTGAAGACATCCAAACTATGAAATAACACACATTGAATCATGTAGTAAACAAAAAAGTGTTAAACAAATCAGAATATATTTTATATTTGAGATTCTTAAAATAGCCACCCTTTGCCTTGATGACAGCTTTGCACACTCTTGGCATTCTCTCAACCAGCTTCATGAGGTATTCACCTGGAATGCATTTCAATGAACAGGAGTGCCTTGTTAAAAGTTAATTTGTGGAATTTCTTTCCTTCTTAATGTGTTTGAGCCAATCAGTTGTGTTGTGACAAGGTAGGGGTGGTATACAGAAGATAGCCCTATTTGGTAAAAGATCAAGTCCATAATATGGCAAGAACAGCTCAAATAAGCAAAGAGAAACGACAGTTATTGTCTCTTCCTTTCCTGTGGCGGTTCTCATGAGAGCCAATTTCATAATAGCACTTGATGGTTTTTGTGACTGCACTTGAAGAAACTTTCAAAGTTCTTGACATTTTCCGGATTGACTGACCTCTTAAAGAAATAATGGACTGTAGTTTCTCTTTGCTTATTTGAGCTATTCTTGCCATAATATGGACTTGATCTTTTACCAAATAGGGTTTTCTTCTGTATACCACCCCTACCTTGTCACAACACAACTGATTGGCTCAAACGCATTAAGAAGGAAAGAAATTCCACAAATTAACATTTAACAAGGCACACCTATTCATTGAAATGCATTCCAGGTGACTACGTCATGAAGCTGGTTGAGAGAATGCCAAGAGTGTGCAAAGCTGTCATCAAGGCAAGGTGTGGCTACTTTGAAGAATCTCAAAAATGAAATATGTTTGATTTGTTTAACACTTTTTTGGTTACTACATGATTCCATGTGTTATTTCATAGTTATGATGTCTTCACTATTATTTTACAATGCAGAAAATAGTAAAAATAAAGAAAAACCCTTGAATGAGTAGGTGTGTCCAAACCTTTGACTGGTACGATATATAAAACAATTTACGAACAAAAAAAAACAAAAAAAATATTTCAATAAGAACATCTCCACATGGCCTGTCCTCCCTATAGGCCTACATTAAAATGCAAACAATGTTGTTCTAAAAATGTAATACGTTTTTTGTTTCTTCAATGATGATACATGTTAGTGTGAATCATTTCACATATCTCCCCTCTTTCAGGGGTTTAACGTTACAATTGAATAGCTAGGCTATGTGTTTGTAGATCGACTAAGGTGAATGACCCTACAGCATCAAAGGTGATAATGGCTGGGGTCATTTAGGCTTGTTTTTGCTGTTCTCCAAATAGCGTTTTAACGTTTTTAATTTTTTTTATAGAAATGCAATAAATGAGCTTCAACTTTTTAAAAAAATACCTTGAGGAGGGGATAGCAAACTCGTCCGTTCACCTACCAATTTACACTTTCCTCAACCACTGACCGCTTATCTGTTTCTGGGTTATGGCGGAAAGATAGATGGAGGAGTCGAGGAAAGGACAGACTTTTTTTGCAACTGAGAATCTCCCGTTGCTGTTCACTAGCTCTGTCCCTAACTAGTGCATGAATAAAACATGAAATGGAGTACTGAGTGCATCAGTTATCAGTATATGGACTGGACTCCCAGTAATGATCACTATAGACTACAGTAGTTATAATAATACTCTCATAATATGATGCTGATGGCTGCTGTATTAGGCTAGTATGATAAATCAGTTGATTTAGGATAGACTACTTATAAAGGTGCACCATCATCATGTGATTTAGTTGATCCATTTCTTGTCAATAATTTTTTATGAAATTATAGTTAACAATTGTAGAGCACCTTTTTTTATAGACAGACTACAACTCTGCCATTTTAGGCCATATTTAACTGCAAGAGAACGGTGAATATTGTCCTCAGGTGGCTGCCCTTCCCTTGTCCTTAGTCTGCCTACTGTCCCTCCTATAACCATGGAGACACCTTCCTGAAAACAATAGCACTGTACTCTGCTTAAACCTGTTCTGTCAGTTCATGTCCTTAAGATTAGAATGTTCCAAAAAGATGACAAGATGGTTCATACATTCATCATCCAGGGTTACTATTAAACAGATATGTTATATTTCTGGTTTGTCCACTTGTTTCCTGCTTGTAGCAGGGTGCAGTTACAGGAATGTTCTAACTATAAGTCACATGATTACATGAGAAAATGTTTCTGCAGTGAGGGTGTGTAATGCAAGTAATGGTGTCCTTGGATGAATGTCAACTAAATGAATTAAATCTGACCATACCAGTTCATGCCCTAAAACACTCAAATTCAAATCTGGACCTCGAAGCCTGTTCCACTGCCTTTGCCTTCTTCTAATTTTCTCTATCAGGGACTGATTTAGACCTGGGACACCAGGTGGGTGCAATCAATTATCAGGTAGAACAAAACCAGCACCATTTCAGATTTGAATACCCCTGCCCTAAAATAATAATAATAATATAATAATAATAATATGCCATTTAGCAGACGCTTTTATCCAAAGCGACTTACAGTCATGCGTGCATACATTTTTGTGTATGGGTGGTCCCGGGGATCGAACCCACTACCTTGGCGTTACAAGCGCCGTGCTCTACCAGCTGAGCTACAGAGGACCACAAAATAATACAATGTTCAAATGTAGTCCATTTAGAGGTAGGCCTATTAGGATTATGTACACAGCTATTAACCTCACATGTAGCTATAGCAACTGGTTAGGGACCAGGGGTATTCAAATTGTACCCTACGAGGACTGCTGCTGTTTTTCTGTTATATCTTATAATTGATGGCAGCTACCTGGTGACCCAGGTCTAAATCAGTCCCTGATTAGAGGGGAAGAATTGTTAAAAAGCAGTGGAACTGGCTCTGGTCCAGATTTGAATGTGAGGGGGTTAGGCCTACAAATATATTGAGAGAAAGATCGTCTTTTTCTGCATACGAACATTATCAGATCTCACAATGCCTGGAGAAGTATGTATTAAATCAGGAAACTCATTCATGTGACATATTATTATATTGCAATCTTCTGAGACTCGCATCACAACTGCAAAAAAACTACCTGGAACGCTGCCAGAAAGTTTGCCTGTAGTTCTTTTTGCAAGAAGTGAGAAAATAAAATAACAATTTGACAATTGTTTCATGTATGCTAAGAACAAATGAAACCCTTTTTGTGAACTTCCTTGTGCGCAATCTCTCATTATGCAAGATCTGGGCCATTTGATTTTTACCAGTTCAAATTACCTGAGAGGAATTGCAATTGTTATGACATTGTGAGTCCTAAAGTCATCCCCAGTTTGAATAAGAATTAGCCTACCTGCCAATCATCAAAATATATCTTAATCTGACACTTTTATAAAAACATGTTGATTTACCATTTTCCTGCTGCATTCAGAGTAGCCTAGCCTGGAGCATGTACTGGCACGGTTATAATAAAAAGATGGAAGCCTAAGGTGACGTTACTGAGGTGAGGTGAGGAAGACAGGCAGGAGGGGAGGAGCATCTGGGCATGCATCACCTGGGACAATTTTAGCTTCTTCTTCGATGAGGTTTAACGGCGGTTGGCATCCAATAAATGTTGCATTACTGCCACCTACTAGACTGGAGTATAACTCCCTTTATACTTTGCCTGAATTGTTTTTATAAAGAAATCATAATAAATTAATAAATAAACAAAAACGATCTAATTCTAGACGCATTAAAAACCCACCCCCCTACTCCACTATTTAAATACCCTACCATCTAACCCACTCACTAAAAACCCACCACCCTACTCCACTATTTAAATACCCTACCATCTAACCCACTTACTAAAAACTCACCACCCTACTCCTCCATAATATCTGGCATGCTCACGGTTCCTCCATAATATCTGGCATGCTCACGGTTCCTCCATAATATCTGGCATGCTCACGGTTCCTCCATAATTTCTGGCATGCTCACGATTCCTCCATAATATCTGGCTCACGTGAGAGAGGGAACAGCTGACTCTAATCTACTTATTGTCCCACCCCGCACCGCCAGACAAGAAAGAATTTGCCAGTGAGAAGTCTCGCCCTGGAGCAGCCCCTCCGTGGGGCGGGGGCAATAAGTAGTCCACTCGAGTGGCCCTGTACTGATCCAAATAAATGAGGGAGTGGGGTGTCTCGCTTTCTCTACCGTCTCTGACTTTAGATATCCCTGTTTTTCTATGGTCAAAAGACGACAATAGCCACAAGACTGTTGACAACCAAAGCAACCATTACTGCAGTTGTTTAACATAGCAGTCAACCTATTTCCTGTAGTCTCAAAATGATTAAACGTTTTATTTCATGTCAAGTTTATTTTAGATTTCTACATCAAATAGAGCACACTTTGGCTAGGCTAATGTGGCTTCTACCTGACGACATGACTCTTGGTAATAGCCTGAAATTCACATCTCCCATGTAGATAGAGATCATTAACGTAACTCTCAGTGTTCTGCCCCTCTTTTCTGCCAAATATTCCTTTGTTCATTGAGCAGCTTTTCTGCATGAGCTAGGCAGTGGAGACCATAGAGAATGATAGAGGGCTCTAGTGGCCAAAAGTCTGTGTTAGCATGGGCAAAGCCATTGAGGGCTTCCACCATTTTAATGTAGCCAACTGGATGGGACTTCCAACATCATTAGCTGATCCCTCCTGGTGACTATGTGAAGAATGGAAATTGCCTCATGGTGCTGCCCATGCTGTCACAGATGCATACAGAATCGGATACAAAGGTGAGTCCTCTATCTGTTTATATGATGGAGACCAGCTTCAACACTCTGCATAGCCACAGGAAGTAGGGGTGCTGAGGGTGCTGCGCCCCCCCCCCCCTCCCCCGATAAATCCAAATGAAAGAAATAATAATAATAAAATAATAACAAATTCACAACATTTGTGAACTAGACCTTTATTACTCCTGTATGAGAGGACATGGAAAAATATATATACAGTAACAGTCAAAAGTTTGGACACACCTACTCATTCAAGGGTTTTTCTTTATTTTTACTATTTTCTACATTGTAGAATAATAGTGAAGACATCAAAACTATGAAATAACACATATGGAATCATGTAGTAACCCAAAAAGTGTTAAACAAATAAAAATATATTTTATATTTGAGATTCTTCAAATAGCCACCCCTTGCCTTGATGACAGCTTTGCACACTCTTGGCATTAGCTCAACCAGCTTCACCTGGAATGCTTTTCCAACAGTCTTGAAGGAGTTCCCACATATGCTGAGCACTTGTTGGCTGCTTTTCCTTCACTCTGCCATCCAGACTCATCCCAAACCATCTCAATTGGGTTGAGGTTGGGGGATTGTGAGGCCAGGTCATATGATGCAGCACTCCATCACTCTCCTTGGTAAAATAGCCCTTACACAGCCTGGAGGTGTGTTGGGTCATTGTCCTGTTGAAAAACAAATGATAGTCCCAAACCAGATGGCATGACGTATCGCTGCAGAATGCTGTGGTAGCCATGCTGGTTAAGTGTGCCTTGAATTCTAAATAAATCACAGACAGTGTCACCAGCAAAGCACCCCCACACCATAACACCTCCTCCTCCATGCGTTATGTTGAGAAATACAAATGCAGAGATCATCCGTTCACCTACACCGCGTCTCACAAAGACACAGCGGTTGGAACCAGAAATGTCCAATTTGGACTCCAGACCAAAGGACACATTTCCACTGGTCTAATGTCCATTGCTCGTGTTTCTTGGCCCAAGCAGGTCTCTTTTTATTATTGGTGTCCTTTAGCAGTGGTTTCTTTGCAGAAATTCGACCATGAAGGCCTTATTCCATATCCTTGTCTGTACATAATGCCCTGAATCTTTTCTACAACACCCGGAAATCTGCCCCCTTTATTCTATGTACCCGACGCTCTAGAAGACCAGTTCTTAAAGCCTTTAGCCGTATCCTTATTCTAGTCCTCCTCTGTTCCTCTGGTGATGTAGAGGCTAACCCAGGCCCTGCAGCCCTCAGTATCACTCCTACTCCCCAGGCGCTATCATTTGCTGACTTCTGTAATCGCAAAAGTCTTGGTTTCTTGCACGTAAACATCAGAAGTCTACTTCCTAAGTTTGAGTTATTCACTGCGTTAGCACACTCCGCCAACCCTGATGTTCTAGCAGTGTCTGAATCCTGGCTCAGGAAGGCCACCAAAAATTCTGAAATTTCCATCCCCAACTATAACATTTTCCGTCTAGATAGAACTGCCAAAGGGGGTGGAGTTGCAATCTACTGTAGAGATAGCCTGCAGAGCTCTATCATACTATCCAGGTCTGTGCCCAAACAGTTTGAGCTTCTACTTCTAAAAATCCACCTTTCCAGAAATAAGTCTCTCACTGTTGCCGCTTGCTACAGAAACCCCCTCAGCCCCCAGATGTGCCCTGGACACCATATGTGAATTGATTGCCCCCCATTTATCCTCAGAGTTCGTACTGCTTGGTGACCTAAATTGGGATATGCTTAATACCCCGGCCATCCTACAATCCAAACTAGATGCCCTCAACCTCACGCAAATTATCAACGAACCTACCAGGTACAACCCTAAATCCGTAAACATGGGTACCCTCATAGATATCATCCTGACTAACATACCCTCTAAATACACCTCAGCTGTCTTCAACCAGGATCTCAGCGATCACTGCCTTATTGCCTGCGTCCGTAACGGGTCCGCGGTCAAACGACCACCCCTCATCACTGTCAAACGCTCCCTAAAACACTTTAGCGAGCAGGCCTTCCTAATTGACCTGGCCCAGGTATCCTGGATGGATATAGATCTCATTCCGTCAGTAGAGGATGCCTGGTTGTTCCTTAAAAGTAATTTCCTCTCAATCTTAAATAAACATGCCCCATTCAAAAAATACAGAACTAAGAACCGATATTGCCCCTGGTTCTCCTCAGACTTGACTGCCCTTGACCAGCACAAAAACATCCTGTGGCGTACTGCATTAGCATCAAATAGCCCCCGCGATATGCAACTTTTCAGGGAAGTTAGGAACCAATATACACAAGCAGTCAGGAAAGCAAAGGCAAACTTTTTCAAACAGAAATTTGCATCCTGTAGCACTAACTCCAAAAAGTTTTGGGACACTGTAAAGTCCATGGAGAATAAGAGTACTTCCTCCCAGTTGCCCACTGCACTGAGGCTAGGAAACACTATCAGCACCGATAAATCTACAATAATCAAGAATTTCAACAAGCATTTTGCTACAGCTGGCCATGCTTTCCATCTGGCTACCACTACCCCGGCCACCAACTCTGCACCCTCCGCTGAAACTTGCCCATGCCCCCCCCCCCCCCGCTTCTCCTTCACACAAATTCAGACAGCAGACGTTTTGAAAGAGCTGCAAAATCTGGACCCCTACAAATCAGCTGGGCTAGACAATCTGGACCCTTTCTTTCTAAAACTAGCCGCCGAAATTGTCGCAACCCCTATTACTAGTCTGTTCAACCTCTCTTTCATAACATCTGAGATCCCCAGAGATTGGAAAGCTGCCGCAGTCATCCCCCTCTTCAAAGGGGGTGACAATCTAGATCCAAACTGCTACAGACCTATATCCATCCTGCCCTGCCTTTCGAAAGTGTTTGAAAGCCAAGTTAACAAACAGATCACCGACCATTTCGAATACCACCGTACCTTCTCCGCTATGCAATCCGGTTTCCGAGCTGGTCATGGGTGCACTTCAGCCACACTCAAGGTCCTAAACGATATTATAACCGCAATTGATAATAGACAGTACTGTGCAGCCGTCTTCATCGACCTGGCCAAGGCTTTCGACTCTGTCAACCACCGCATTCTTATTGGCAGACTAAATAGCCTTGGTTTCTCAAATGACTGCCTCGCCTGGTTCACCAACTACTTCTCAGATAGAGTTCAGTGTATCAAATCGGAGGGCCTGTTGTCTGGACCTATGGCAGTCTCTATGGGGGTGCCACAGGGTTCAATTCTTGGGCCGACACTTTTCTCCGTGTATATCAATGATGTCGCTCTTGCTGCTGGTGACTCTCAGATCCACCTCTACGCAGACGACACCATTTTGTATACATCTGGCCCTTCATTGGACACTGTGTTAACAAACCTCCAAACGAGCTTCAATGCCATACAACACTCCTTCAGTAGCCTCCAACTGCTCTTAAACACTAGTAAAACTAAATGCATGCTTTTCAATCGAACGCTGCTGGCACCCGCCCACCCGACTAGAATCACCACTCTTGACGGGTCTGACCTAGAGTATGTGGACAACTACAAATACCTAGGTGTCTGGTTAGACTGTAAACTCTCCTTCCAGACTCACATAAAGAATCTCCAATCCAAAGTTAAATCTAGAATTGGCTTCCTATTTCGCAACAAAGCCTCCTTCACTCATGCTGCCAAACATGCCCTCGTAAAACTGACTATCCTACCGATCCTTGACTTCGGCGATGTCATTTACAAAATAGCCTCCAACACTCTACTCAGCAAATTGGATGTAGTCTATCACAGTGCCATCCGTTTTGTCTCCAAAGCCCCATACGCTACCCACCACTGTGACCTGTACGCTCTTGTTGGCTGGTCCTCACTACATGTTCGTCGTCAAACCCACTGGCTCCAGGCCATCTATAAATCACTGCTAGGCAAATCCCCGCCTTATCTTAGCTCATTGGTCACCATAGCAGCACCCACCCGTAGTCTGCGCTCCAGCAGGTATATCTCAATGGTCATTCCCAAAGCCAACACCTCCTTTGGCCGCCATTCCTTCCAGATCTCTGCTGCCAATGACTGGAACGAATTGCAAAAATCTCTGAAGCTGGAGACTCTTATCTCCCTCACTAACTTTAAGCATCAGTTGTCAGAGCACCTTACCGATCACTGCACCTGTACACAGCCCATCTGAAATTAGCCCACCCAACTACCTCATCCCTATATTGTTATTTATTTTGCTCTTTTGCACCCCAGTATCTCTATTTGCACATAATCTCTTGCACATCTAGCATTCCAGTGTTAATACTATTGTAATTATTTTGCACTATAGTCTATTTATTGCCTTACCTCCATAACTTGCTACATTTGCACACACTGTATATATATTTTCTGTTGTATTTTTGACTTTATGTTTTTTACCCCATATGTAACTCTGTGTTGTTGTTTTTATCGCACTGCTTTGCTTTATCTTGGCCAGGTCGCAGTTGTAAATGAGAACTTGTTCTCAACTGGCTTACCTGGTTAAATAAAGGTTAAATAAAAATAATTAAAAAAAATATAAAAAAAATTCACACAGTCTCCTCTGAACAGTTGATGTTGAGATGTGTCTGTTACTTGAACTCTGTGAAGCATTTATTTGGGCTGCAATTTCTGAGGCTGGTAACTCTAATGAACTTATCCTCAGCAGCAGTGGAACTATTGGTCTTCCATTCCTGTGGCGGTCCTCATGAGAGACAGTTTCATCATAGCGCTTGATGGTTTTTGCGACTGCACTTGAATAAACTTTTAAAGTTCTTGAAATGTTCCGTATTGACTGACATTCATGTCTTAAAGTAATGATGGACTGTCGTTTCTCTTTGCTTATTTGAGCTGTTCTTGTCATAATATGGACTTGGTCTTTTACGAAATAGGGCTATCTTCTATATACCCCCCCTACCTTGTCACAACACAACTAATTGGCTCAAACGCATTAAGAAGGAAAGAAATTCCACAAATTAACTTTTAAGAAGGCACACCTGTTAATTGAAATGTATTCCAGGTGACTACCTCATGAAGCTGGTTGAGAGTATTTCAAGAGTGTGCAAAGCTGTTATCAAGGCAAAGGGTGGCTATTTGAAGAAACTCAAATATAAAATATATTTTGATTTGTTTAACACTTTTTTGGGTTACTACATGATTCCATATGTGCTATTTCATAGTTTTGATGTCTTCACTATTATTCTACAATGTAAATAATAGTAAAAAATAAAGAAAAACCCTTGAATGAGTAGGTGTGTCCAAACTTTTGACAGGTAGTGTATATAAATTCTCACAACATTTGTGAACTAGGTCTTTATTACTTCTGTATGAGTGGACAGAAATTCTCCTCAGCATAATTTTTCTTAAACGCTGGGACACTTTCTGGCTATGAATCCTACGTAAACCGCCAGAGTTCTCTCATCCGGTGTTGCGTCAAATCGCTTTAGCATAGGACTGAGCTCAAAGACTGTAGCCATGGAGATAGATAGAGGACTCATCTTTATATCTGTGCCATTACAGCGTCTGTGACATCATGGGCAGCGTCACTGAGGCTACAACCTAGAGGAAACCCTACCTAATTGACTACTTTAAAATGGCAGAAGCATAGTGGAAGCCCTCAATGGCAATATCCATGCTGGAATGAGTTATAGTCATGATGAGTCCTCTATCTAACTCTATGACTGTAGTGTTCTTTCAATTTCGTCTGCGACTCTGTCATTCAGGAAATACATTTAGGTTGGCCAGAATAATTTATATTTATTATAAATTATTATAGGCCCTATTATAAATTCAGGACAAACGACTTTCCCATCTGTTCTTCTTAAAACATTTTCAAAGATACTCAATCCATTTTGCATAGCACATATGATATCAAATTGATAAACACAATTTTAGGCTACTTTGTTGATTGTCAAATATGATGAATTAAAACAAAGCGTATTAGCCTAATCATTTTCGAAATTGTTTGTCTATATGCTCTAATTAGGATTAGGAACTTGCACAAAATATTTCATGAATTCAAGCATTAAGCTATAAATAGGCTTTTTGGTTGTTTAGGTAATTATAGGGAAATGTATTGCAATAAGGCTGGTAGCCTAATTTAATCTATAAGCATGCGGTCAAAACACTTCGGTGAAGTGAGCCGACACTCGCAAAGCGCAGTCAAGCCATCCGCTCTTCAGTTTCCTCCTGAATTTGGTTGCACAACACTTTACGGCTGTGGTCAGTCACCAAACTTTTCTGAGTCAAGATCACTTTCGCAGTCAAAAAGCAAACCGAGATCTACTGCTCAGATTTGTTTTAAACATTAGGCCTACTTAAAAAATGTAACATTAACCTAATAAAAACAGTTGTGTAGGAATGAGGTTTGTGCAGTAGGCCTAATACATCACAGCATATTGGCTATATGCCTAGCCTGACAATATTGTTATTCTCAGACCATATTATATTTTAAAACTTGAGCTTTGATAACAAAATAGATCAGTTGGTGTAACATACATTTAAATTATTAGTTTATTTTATTTTACTGGACTGATAGTACCTGCATCTGATGGTCATGGTGCTTTCAAGACAACTTGGAACTCGGAAAAAAAAGAAGTACAAATATGACGCCAGTGATCTTCAGGTCGGAAAGTCGGAGCTCTAGAAAGATGCCAGAGTTTCCGACTTGAATAACGAGTTGGATGACCTTTTAAAATATTTATCCCAGTCGGATCTCGTTTTTTTCAGAGTTTGCAGTTGTCCTGAACACACTGAAGTCAGAAGTCTGAGATTTCCGAGTTCCCAGTTGGTTTGAATACAGCATTTGTCTCAGCGGAGGAAGGGAGATAGCAGCAGAGGGTCGACCTCTCACGGTCCCTGCTCTCTCCTTCCTTTCTTCTGGTGAGACTGACAAGAGAGAGGGGACATAGTCTTCTACCTGATGGCGAAACATGAGTCGCTATAGTAGTGTAGATGTCAGAACACTATACTATCACCAGATAACTGACCTGTTATAGTAGTGTAGATGTCAGAACACTATACTATCACCAGATAACTGACCTGTTATAGTAGTGTAGATGTCAGAACACTATACTATCACCAGATAACTGACCTGTTATAGTAGTGTAGATGTCAGAACACTATACTATCACCAGATAACTGACCTGTTATAGTAGTGTAGATGTCAGAACACTATACTATCACCAGATAACTGACCTGTTATAGTAGTGTAGATGTCAGAACACTATACTATCACCAGATATCTGACCTGTTATAGTAGTGTAGATGTCCGAACACTATACCATCACCAGATAACTGACCTGTTATAGTAGTGTAGATGTCAGAACACTATACTATCACCAGATAACTGACCTGTTATAGTAGTGTAGATGTCAGAACACTATACCATCACCAGATAACTGACCTGTTATAGTAGTGTAGATGTCAGAACACTATACCATCACCAGATAACTGACCTGTTATAGTAGTGTAGATGTCAGAACACTATACTATCACCAGATAACTGACCTGTTATAGTAGTGTAGATGTCAGAACACTATACCATCACCAGATAACTGACCTGTTATAGTAGTGTAGATGTCAGAACACTATACCATCACCAGATAACTGACCTGTTATAGTAATGTAGATGTCAGATCACTATACTATCACCAGATAACTGATCTGTTAGAAGAACTGGAGAAGAATGATAGTGTTGAACCTAGTTATCTGTGTGATCACCGGACATAGGTTGCTATCCGGGGTTGTGATTAAACAAAGGTGTGGTTGAATTTATTCTGCCACTGTGTCTTCTTATTGTCTCGGCCTTTAGGCCTATGCAGTTGAAGTCGGAAGTTTACATACACTTAGGCTGGAGTCATTAAAACCCGTTTTTCAACCACTCCACATATTTCTTGTTAACAAACTATAGTTTTGGCAAGTCGGTTAGGACATCTACTTTGTGCATGACACAAGTAATTTTTCCAACAATTGTTTACAGACAGATCATTTCACTTATAATTCACTGTATCACAATTCCAGTGGGTCAGAAGTTTACATACACTAAATTGACTGTGCCTTTAAACAGCTTGGAAAATTCTAGATAATGATGTCATGGCTTTAGAAGCTTCTGATAGGCTAATTGACATCATTTGAGTCAATTGGCGGTGTACCTGTGGATGTATTTCAAGGCCTACCTTCAAACTCAGTGCCTCTTTGCTTGACATCATGGGAAAATCTAAAGAAATCAGCCAAGACCTCAGAAAAACAATTGTAGACCTCCACAAGTCTGGTTCATCCTTGGGAGCAATTTCCAAACGCCTGAAGGTACCACGTTCATTTGTACAAACAATAGTACGCAAGTATAAACACCATGGGACCACGCAGCCGTCATACCGCTCAGGAAAGAGACGCATTCTGTCTCCTAGAGATTAACGTACTTTGGTGCGAAAAGTGCAAATCAATCCCAGAACAACAGCAAAGGACCTTGTGAAGATGCTGGAGGAAACAGGTACAAAAGTATCTATATCCACAGTAAAACAAGTCCTATATCGACATAACCTGAAAGGCCGCTCAGCAAGGAAGAAGCCACTGCTCCAAAACCGCCATAAGAAAGCCAGACTACGGTTTGCAACTGCACATGGGGACAAAGATCGTACTTTTTGGAGAAATGTCCTCTGGTCTGATGAAACAAAAATATAACTGTTTGGCCATAATGACCATCGTTATGTTTGGAAGAAAAGGGGGGTTGCTTGCAAGCCGAAGAACACCATCCCAACCGTGAAGCATGGGGGTGGCAGCATCATGCTGTAGGGGTGCTTTGCTGCAGGAGGGCCTGGTGCACTTCACAAAATAGATGGTATCATGAGGAAGGAAAATGATGTGGATATTTTGAAGCAACATCTCAAGACAACAGTCAGGAAGTTAACGCTTGGTCGCAAATTGGTCTTCCAAATGGACAATGACCCCAAGCATACTTCCAACTTTGTGGCAAAATGGCTTAAGGACAACAAAGTCAAGGTATTGGAGTGGCCATCACAAAGCCCTTACCTCAATCCTATAGAAAATATGTGGGCAGAACTGAAAAAGCGTGTGCGAGCAAGAAGGCCTACAAACCTGACTCAGTTACACCAGCTCTGTCAGGAGGAATGGGCCAAAATTCACCCAACTTATTGTGGGAAGCTTGTGGAAGGCTACCCGAAACGTTTGACCCAAGTTAAACAATTTAAAGGCAATGCTACCAAATACTAATTGAGTGTATGTAAACTTCTGACCAACTGGGAATATGATGAAAGTAATAAAATCTGAAATAAATAAATATATTATTCTGACATTTCACATTCTTAAAATTAAGTGGTGATCCTAACTGACCTAAGACAGGGATTTTTTACTAGGATTAAACATCAGGAATTGTGAAAAACTGAGTTTAAATGTATTTGGCTAAGGTGTATGTCAACTTCTGACTTCTACTGTATATCACGGTGTCAAGGCATATGAACTAACACGTTATAGAGCAAACAACGCAATTATCACAACACATAGGTTGTAATATTGCTTTTTTCTGACTTCCCCAGTGATTTTACCCACGCACCACTACTGGTGTGATGACTAGATGTGATTATTAAAGATAATTAAACTAGTAAACAAGTGGTGCAGATTCTGTTTGGTTGTTTTTCAATAATTGCAAATTAAATTGAAGATTAAATATTGAATTCAGATGAATAGAGGAGTGATGAGACGACTCAAGGAATCTATGACAGGTTCTCCTGGTCCAATATTATTTTAATACGCCATGGTGGAAGGGTTGCACTTCAACAAACACCTTAAATGTCTACAGGTATTTTATGTTGCCAACTCACACACAATTGGTGGGCCCAAAACCGCCCATACGTTTGATTGGTCGACATGGGAAAGTTCCTTGGCCGTCACTACAACTGATAATTATAGAGTTGACAGGTGAAAACTACTATACCCAAATATGATGTTTAACAGAGAGTTAACATGGTACTAAGAGCGCTGACATGCTACTTAAAAATACATGGTTCGATCTAGTCAACAACTCAGGTTTCAGAATGTCTTGGTCAGTGTATTCACTGGTCCAGAATGAGCAGGTAGAGGAATTTCTCTGTCAGCTTGGCTGCGGACGTTTTAAGCGTGGTTTCTGATTTCTGAACAGGAGTGAGGATTCCAACACAGTATAAACATTCTACTGATTCACACAGTGTATGCATATAATATATAGAATATACTGGATACATACTGGGTATATATTGGATTAGAATAATTGAGAATATATACAGGTTGAAATGTTGGTCTTCAAAACTATAGAACCAAGGACTACTTATTTTATTCAACACACAACACTACCCTTATACACTTTGGCTCTTTCTCAGTCGTCTAGAAATCGCTCCTCTCCTTCACTGATCTGCCAATCAGTGCAGATTCAGGGGAGGAGACAAGGAGAGAAGGGATTTTTAAGCAATTGGTCTGTTTACATTACCACAGATGACATACCAACACCACTATCTAGTGGTCAATTCTGTTTGTTTTTTTATTAACATGGGCTGAAAGTATAAAGCGTCTCAGAGCAAGAGCACTAATTTAGGATATGTTTAGCCTTTTAGATCACATTGAATAAGACTACATGGACAGGGTTTGCCTGGTCCTAGATCAGCACTTCACTCTTAGATACTTGATACACACATTGTGTGCCTTTATTTGTATACAGCTGATTAAAATGGTATAGCCAAAACAGATTCCAAGTGAACCAAATAATGATTTTAAACCAAATAAAGTTTTTAAACCAAATAATGTTTTCAACCAAATAATGTTTTGTTAATTGTATTCATCATTTGCATTATTTCACAATATGTCTGTAAACTATGTGTTCACTGCAGAAAAAAATATAAACAATATCAACTATTGGCTGAAAAGTAATTCCCTCAATCTCACATTATTATCATAACCACCATACTTGTTGTCATGAACTACACAAATGTAATAATCAATAGCACAAATGTAATCATCTTTAACAAAAAAATTCAATTATCATCAACAAGAAGAAAATCATCATCATCAACAACAAACATAAAATCATCATATAATCATTGTTATCAACATCATTAAAAATAAAATAATAATTGAATAGATTGACGCTGGGAAATACCTTCAAAACTGGCCACGTCATTGAACAAATCACTATTAAGGTGTGGTCCAATAAAAACATTTTTAATCTACTTAGTAAGTAATCATTTTTGATTAAGTAAATTGGTGAAAGTATAATAAATGTGAAACAAAAAATATTTTTTTTCACAATTAAAATAAAAACAAAAAACAACTGTTTCGTACTGAACCATGCAGTCCCTTCTAATCATTAATATTTGATCAAGGCATATCAAGCCATAGGTTAGATGGTAAGTAAAATACAGAACTATAATTATTATAATTGAAACTAAATGAACAATGTCAGACTAGACCTGTGTATTGTGTTTATTTATGGACATTATCAAGTAAAACACTGTGAATCTGTTGGTTAACCTGTTGGTGTTCACCTTGACTTTTCTTATTTGTAAGATTTCTGAATTTCCTTAAAGCGCTTTGCTTACATCTACATCTATTAGAAAATGTTATTCCTTTTACATCAAATTCAAAGTGTTAGCTATGTATTTCATTATGGAACATCAGATCTGTGAATTGCTAAGATGTCATATAGTTTCTGAATGCATATAGAATAAATATATTTTTCATGCTGCATTTTTCTATTTTCAAAATTGCATTGGGTATTGCAGGATCTGCACATTATTTCAAAAACTTTATTGAGACAACTGGCTCTACATATGTTGATTCTGTGATATGTCATTCCTGGTTGTTAAGTCTATGAAAAGTCAATCATGTTTTTGGTCAACAAGTCATTATATAGTACTTCATTTCATGTTGAATGACATTTTTAAGCTTCTCATTGTATCATCAGGTGTTAATGCCTTCCAGTCCCCTGGGATATCAGCAGGAAGTGCATTTACTTCTTTAGCGATTCTCTCATGGAATGTGGCCATCACATACTTCCAGTAGTCTGACGCCTCCACGCTGGCATCACCAGTTATGATCCAGTCAGGGTAATATGTCTGGTAGTCCTTGCAGGGGTGAAACTTTCCTCCAGTCACAGCATTGGAGAATGTTGCTTTGCAACTAACCACAAGAGATGAACATATCTCAATTACTAATTTCTGTGAATAAGTATCCCTATAACCACAGATACCTGGTGAACGGTGAATGGAGGAATGGTGTTTGTTGTGCTCTATCCCTCCTGCTTCACAAGGTACACCACAGAAGGGACATTGCTTCCCACAGCCAAACAGACTGGTGAACATCTCATCGTGAGGCTTGAATGGAAGAGATCTGAGTCTTTCTTTGATGTCTCCTCCGTTTTCGTACTATGGTAATATTTTATGTATCATTAAGGAAAATGTTGGGAAATGTCAAAGATAAAATATAGTAAACATGATTGACATTTTATAAGTCCAGATGCATGTTTAAATAAGGAATATAGTCAATATAATGTGTAAACATGCTTTAATGAATGTATGCATTTTATTTTTAAAAGTGTCTGAGCCACGTCACCAATATAATGAGATAAGGGGAAGAGGCCATATGGAAAAGCGCCCATGGTCTTTTGGAGTAAACAACATGTGTTGTTGGACTTTGAAAGATAATAGTGGCGTGGCAGTTAAAGAAGTTAATCAGTGATCTTAAGGGGAGTAGCTTTGTAAGCTATGTATACATGACTGTGCATTTGTGTGTTATATAAGAGATCTCTAAGCAAAAGAGAGACAGTTGTTCCATGGAGCAAGCTCGGCTTTATTATGCAATAAAGTCTAATTCTTGGATTCACAAGCTCCGGTCTCTTGAGAAATATCTTTAAATTGACTACTTTTCAGTCAAATATTTATACGACAGTACTCAGCTGCCAGTGACTGCTTCATTTCTCCCACAAACTATGTGAGGTATTCAGCAAACTGTTATGTGTTTGCATATTTAAGAATGCTTCTCTCCAAGAGCATTGCAAAAAATGTCAATGAATATCTTTATCATTTACAATAGCTGTATTGCTGACATTTGAAATGGCAGCAATTATGAATTTGACTACCTCTGACAGATGTTTTATCTCTAGTTTCTAAAGACTGTTCTCCTTTGAAAGTCGTTGGACAATTTGGTCAAACAGCCAGTCCTTCACAAACCTTTCATAATGGTTAATGTACTCTCTATATTTCTCATATCCTTCATCAGCCAGGAGCTGTTTCAAAATGGAGAACTGGAAAGCTCCTCGGGTGCTGTAATCCGCTAACACTTTACTGGTCTTCACTTCCTCAACCACATCAGGACCAATCAATCTGGTCACATAATCCTGTACAGCTGGCTCTAGACAGAGCTTGTGAAGTCCTTAGCTTTCTTTAGACACTGGTCGGTTATGAAACAAGTCTCTGAACTCAGTAAGGTACTTGTTCTTAGAATTTTCCAGACATTTCCTTGGGTCATTGACTTCAATGAAATCATCATGCATCTTCTGAAACGCTCTGGCTGCTCTGCCGCAGATGTGTAGCTTCAGAGAAACCTCACATTCCTCACTGGCTTTAACTTGTGTGTGTTGTAGCAATGTTTTGTCAATTATTCTAAGCAGTTCTTTGATGTGAGTGTCATGGTAATCTGTTTTGCTTTTCACCCTCTGGGTTATAAACTCCTGACACTGTTTTATGATGTCATCACAGAGGTCTTGTAGTTTATTCCTGCGATGGTCGCGACCCACGTGCTTTGCTATGCTTTTAGCCTGCTGCCACCAACTCTCTGATTCCAAAACAAAGGCTTTTCTCCCACAATCCACCAGTCTGGTTCCAACCAACAGACTTTTGACATGACTCCCCCTCGTTAACAGATTATCAAGTAACATGAGGAAGGCATCTTGAGCCACATCTCTTCTTGGGAGTGTTTTGAAGTGAATCTCAGACAGAGTGTTCCTCCACATGTTTTCAAACTCTTCACTGAGGGCCTCATCTGATAGACCAGATTTGTTCTGTGTACAGTTCTGCAGCAGAGTCAAAACCTTCTTTTCCATTTTACTTGTCTGAGAGCTCTTGATGTTGTTCAGTTCTGTCATTCCCTCTTTGATTTCAACAGCTCCTTGCAGTTTGTTCTTCACTGTGTTTTCTGTCTCTCGTCTCAGTGTTTTAGCACTACACACAAAGTCCTGCTTGTATTTTTCCACCAGATTGACATGGCCATCTTGCTTTTTAAAGTATTTTACTAGATTGTCTTGGATTTCCTTTTCTCCCTTTGCAAGCTTCTCAGATGCTTCTCTCATCAAGTCTTTTTGCACATATTTTATGGACCTCTGGGGATTTTGATTTGTCATGCCAATATTGTATATTTTAGTTTCAGCACACACCATCCATGTATACATCTCCCTCTGGAAGGCCCATTCCCAACCATTGTACTCCGAGCATAATCTGGAGTATGCATCTGCAACCAAGCTGTTTCTGAAACTGAAGATGAATCTCTCAAATTTCACTGCCTCCCACAAACTTTGTGTCCACTTCCAGAAATGTGTCAAGTCATCATTTCTCTGGCATTTTCTGAAATCTTCCATCAAGGTCTTTTTGAAGCTGTACACCACCTCACTGTAGCCAGCATTGACTGGAGCCATAGGGGGAGTCCCATGCCAGAGTCCTGGGATGTAGCAGCTGCTTGTGTCTGGATCATAGTCCATCACGTCAGTGAACTTGGTGATATTCTCCTTCTTCTCCATTCTGGCTGATGCCTGGGTCATTTCATTCAGCTGTTCCAACAACTTCTTCCTGTCTCTCATGTTGTTGTCATGAGCAGACATGTCTGACACATTCTGGTGCACAAAATGACATACTGGCTTCTTCCCCACTTCCTTCATCCTGATAAAAGCATGAACAACAATCTGTAGAATGTCTTTCATCTCTGTGGAGTTCTCCATGGCGATGTTGATAATAGTGACATCACTGAGTCCTATGACCAGCATGGCCAGTTCATTGTCATGTTCATGGCTATCATCTAGTTGAGCTAGCTCTGGTGATTTCAACCCCTCTGTGTCGATGACGATGATGAAGTCACATTTCAGTTCCTCCTTGAGTTCTTTGTTGACTTTAATCAGTAGCATGAAGGCCCCTCTGGTGCATCTTCCACTGCTGACAGCAAACTGGACCCCAAACATGGTGTTGAGGAGAGTGGACTTCCCAGTGCTTTGGACCCCTAAAACTGTGACCACCCGGATCTTGCTGTTGGATTGGACAAGAGTATGAAGCTGAGTCAGTACAGCTGATATCCATTTCAGAGGGATATTTGATGCATCTCCATCCACAAGCTCAACGGGGAAACCATCCAACAGCATCTGAGCACACAATCCAGAGAGGTGCTCCATCTGTTTTCTTTGTGGGCTACTTTCAGGGAGGGAGCAGGCAGCTTCATATAACTGGCCCAACTCACGCAGGAAGTGTTCAAGACCTAATGAACAGTCAGATAATTGCTTATCCAAATCTTTAATGTCATCTTTTTTCTCCGGAGAAAGTTGGCAAAGATGTTTGTAATGGTCCCGCAAACCAGACAGGTTCTGACGTGACAGATTGTCCAGATTTATCCGCATCCACTTGAGGAAATAGGATCGCTCAGGTCCTGATTTTGACATTCCGAAAATGAAGCTTGTCATTGCATCTGACATGTCAAATTTATGTTGCTTCTTTCTCAACTCCTCCTCCTTTTTCTTCAGAGAGCTCTTGTAGTGTTCAATTTCTTGATCCCCTGCTTTGCTCAGCCTACACCTCTCTTTTTCTAACTGGGAAAGCTCTTTCCAGATTTGGCCTTGTAAGGGTAGCTGTTCATCTTTGAATTTAATTGTGTCTGTGATGTTCCTGGTGATTTCATCTGCCATCTTCCTGGCACTCTGACACTCACCGTCTTCATCAATCAGAATCCCAAACTGACGAGCCACGGCAGCCATGTTTTCAATTGTCAATTTGTTTTTACTTTTTTTGATGATGTCACCCACAGTTGACTGCAGGGTTTTGACAAATTCTGCATCATTCTGCTTCTTTTTCAAAATCACATTTGTTTCTTTGATACTGTATTGTGCGATCATTTTCTTCAATGTATCCACCTTGAATTTTTTTCTCTGAGAGTTGACAACCAGAAATAACTCTGCTTTTGTGCTTGTTCCTTCCAAAACCTTGAGATCTGCCTCGAAGTCATCAATGAAAATATAAACTGCAGCTGATGTTTGACACAGAAAGGAGAACTGTTTTTCAAAGGACCTGACGTCTCCTCTGAAATTGGCCACAGCGACAGGCTTAGTGAACATGTCTATGTTTCTGTTCCCAGATGGAAAGTACCAGCTGATTTCAACTAGACCATCTGAGATTTGCCGAGGGACATCGCCACATTCCATATCATGATGAACAAATGTATCATGGTACTGTTGAGGGTTACTAAGCAACTTGTTCAAAATCTGAGACTTGGACAAGCTGCTCTCTCCTAGCCTAACAAAAGACACCATAGGAACATCAGAGAGAACTATTCTCTCCTCCACGAAAGCTTTTGTGGCTGTTTGGGAAGAGGATCTAAACTTCTTCACTATGTCCCTCAGGGCCCACAGCATCAACGTGCTTTGTTCTGTGTCACAGTTTGGCAGCAGGAGAGGAACAGCAAACTGACACATGGACATTTTCTGGACCATCTCCTGCTGCAGGAAACCATCTGAGCACAGAAACAGGGCAGTTATCAGGTCCAGTGGATGAATTACATTGCTGGTATCAGAGTCAGTGTCCAGGTTGGCTACACCATAATAGAAAACTTCCTGGTCAGTGGACATACATTTGACACTCCTAGCATTCACATTTGCCATCATTAATTTCTTAAGGAAGGCCCCTGGAAGTGACTGCATAGTGGTAAGTGGTTCATCGGATGTAGTAGTAGCATTTATCTCAATGACAGTCCTTAACGTCAGCTTGTTTTCATAATGATCTTCTAGTCCAGTCTTTGACAACAGCTCCATGAGACAGGGTTCTGTAAATAGAAAGGATAGATTAGGAAATAGGAAAGATCCAGTGAATTCACCATCATATATTTCCCATCAGGGAAGATACTGTACCTTTACATCCCATGCTGACACATCCATTATGATTAGTTCATAGAGTCATTTTGATAACTACCCACTGGGCAAACAACATCATTTCAACATGGATAATTGGGTAGTATTTGGTTGAGACGTTGATCAATGAGATTACAACCTACATTCACCCATTCAAAAAGACAGCCAAAATGTACTTTATATCCCAATGTGTTATCACTATGCTTTCAACCATCTAAAAGCACAACCAAATTCCAATGGGAATACAATGTGAGATATTTTGTTTATTTATTCAACACAAAAACAGTGGCGCAGTGGTCTAAGGCCCAGCGTCATCCAGGATAGGGGAGGGAATGGCCGGCAGAGATGTAGCTCAGTTGATAGAGCATGGCGTTTGCAACGCCAGGGTTGTGGGTTTGATTCCCACGGGGGGGCAGTATAAAAATATATATATATATGTATTCGCTAACTGTAAGTCGCTCTGGATAAGAGCGTCTGCTAAATGACTAAAATGTAAATGTAATAGCTTAACCTAGTGACCTGAATTGCAGTTGAGATTACATTAAAAGTATATGGTGCAAGTTATCAATGCCATTCGAGATTCTACCAGATTATTACAGCAATTGTGAAGATCTCCACAGACCTGCGATGTCCTTTTCATGCTATCTTAAACATGCAGACTTTATATGATTACATAAGAAGAAATGTATAGTTACAGTAACCTCAACATGTGGCCATGGATGTGTTACTCATTTTAAGGTTGAACGTTACAGTCAGATAACTTTACACTATTTACTGTATTACAAAAGTAATATGGAATTGTGTTTGGTTGACAACACAACCAAACATCAACATTAAAGCTAGAATCCTTAGTTGCTACATCCATTTTGGGACATTTAAAGTAATTATATATACCCATTGATTTTTGAAGAATACACATTATAAAAGCATCAAAAGCTTAGTTAAACTGTTGTACCACATAAGAACCCAAAATATTAGCTTGTTTTACTCCAGTGTTTGAAAGCAATTTAAATGTAAACAAACTCTGTATAGCCTCAAAACATTGTCTATAATGTTGATTTCATGGATAGTCAGTCCTTGCAGACATAGCTTTGTCTATGAATTTGAGTGGTTACATTTCTCCAGGCCCATCCCTCAGCTTTTTACTTAAACTGAGGCGGGCTGGTCTGCTTTGTTATTGTTTCAGTTAAGGATTCTAGCTTTAAAGGAGACGTAACTAGTTCCATTTGAACAAATGGCTTAATCCCATCCTTTCACTTTTGTTTTTGGTTGAGTTAAAGACGTCAAGTTAATAGGCTATTTATTGTATTTCAAAAGGAATATGGAATTGTGTTTGGTTGTCAACGCAATCAAATAGCAACATTTCAAGGTGATTTATCTTCTGCCTGGATAGTTCCATCTGTGCCACTGTCTGGGTTTAATTCCAGTTTGTCTACAAATTAATCATTGATGTGTTGGATTCACGTCTCCATCTCAACCAAAAATCTAAGTTAAAGAACATGACTGAATCAAACGTTAAATTCGCTTTAAATAAAGTTTGATGTGATTTAGTCCTATTTTTTTTACTTTTATGTTTTGTTCAATGACAAATATCATAGCTAAGAAGGTTAAAACCCTGGGAAACAAAAGGGTAGATCAATTCTCCAGTAGGAGGTGCTGCCCAGCCGATTGTTTATTTATTCTGATAGTGGATATTACATTGAAGATCCAACATTGTTTTAAAAGGTACAAATTCAACATATTTTACAAAAGGTTTTTCTATGTTGAAATTTGGTTACCATGATGACAATCCTGTGGTATAATTTTTCTCCTGAAAACAACATTGTTGATTACGTTTTCAAATCCAATGTATTTTCCATGTAGATTCCATGTCACAATACATTGACAAATTATGTTGAAATATAGTTGATTTAACCAGTTTTTTTCCCAGACAATACTTAAGTAGTGTACTTCCTTACTTGTGGTGAGGGTTGTTGATACCAGTTGACTTTGCATTCCATTCTTCAGCACAGTGTAGACAGTGACTGAGTATTGAGTACCACTCTGCAGGTCAGAGAGAGTGATGATGTGTGAAGATGTGGTAGTGATATGTGGTTCTGTCCCTGGACAGTGGTAGGAGATCTGGTAATGATGTTGGGTTTGGTCCAATCCTGGTGGCTGGCTCCAGCTAACAGCAGCTGATGTGTTCTTCACTGAGTCAACATTCAGCTGGTCTGGAGCAGGCAGTACTAAAGGAAAATACATTACTGTTAGTGCTACAGTTTAACTCCAGAAATAAACTACAGGAGGAAAAGTAGAATAGTAGTTGAAAAGTAGAAAAGGTTAGCTTGCAATTCCTTTTGATATGGGAAGAAATAAGCTAAAAACAGAAGTCACAACAGAAGTTGTATTTGTAGTGTAACAAAAATTAAGGGTTTCTGCTATATTCATTTAGTAATAGTGTTTGCAACACTGCTAAATTGTTGCCACCACAACAAAAATAAATAACTATAAAACTGGTTTGGATCCTGGATGCTGATTGGTTGATAGCAGAGAGTAAAGCCACATTCATGTGCTAGTCGGAAGTAGGAAACTTGGACATTTCCGACTTGCTAACTCGTTGCAGAAAGATGAATCAACCAATAGGAAGCTCCACGTTCATTTTAACTCCGAGGTTCCTAGTTCCGACTATGTGAATGTGGCATTATTCCCCACAATCCCATGCTACTGTGCTAGGATTTGGTTTGTAACAGTTGGGGTTTGTCTAAACCTTTTTGTCTGCCTTTACGACCTGTGCAACAGTATCTACATTTCCATTAACTTGTCCAGTGATTTTTTGACGACATTTAGAAAGTTTGCATAGAAAATAGATGTGACAAGTGCCTGCTAGGGTGCGTTTCCATTGAACGACCCTGTCTTGATAAAACCAGCTTTACGTAATGACGTCACATATAAAACAAAATATTGTAGTAAAAAACGAATAATGCCATGTTTCCATGCTATCATAGTTATTGGAAATTCCTAGTATCGACTGGGAAGTTTTACTTGAATGACCCTCCATGTTGGAATTACAAGTGGGGAAACTGCCCGAGTTGCTGAGTTGTGACGTTTCACCACTGACCTTTTCACTTTTCAACCAAAAGATGACAACAAAGAAAACATTTGACAACTACAACCTTGTCAATATGTATAATGTAGCTAGTTTGACCATATTGTCAATGTTAGGCATATAGCTGACTTTATTATTAGCAATGTTAGCTAGCTTATCAAGCTAGGTAAAATGTTATCGGTTGAAGAATTGTATGCCCTTTAGACATATCTGTTTCATGTCTCAGGTAGGCCACTAAAGCCAGCATGGATAGAATGAAAGAATTGACTAATATTTTCTAATAATTATCACAGTCTATATACCATAGTGAAACCATAGAATAGCAATAGAAATAGTAGTAATTTAATAGGATTTCTATCAGTGAAAATTGCAGTCCTGTAGCGTAGATCTGAAATAATTGGATGTTGAAACTTGCAACCATCCAACCAGAAAAGCAAAGTGAAGCAATTCAGGCATTCTTGAAAGTTAAGACAATCCTTGTCCTGCAAAGAAACATTTTTATAGAAAAATGGATTTAGCAGTAAGCATTTAGAATTAAATGTAGACGGTGCTTCATAGTTATGCGATGACATCATGTACCTTCAAATTTATTCTGCAATCATAATTTTTTCCCAAAAACACAGTTTCAATTAGAATGTTTTGCAATAAAGAAAGTTAGACAAAATAAAAATCCACCCGTCGAACGGATACAGAAGTTGTCGATCTTTAGAACATTTTTCCTATAGCTGTTTCCATTACACATGTCGCAATGTTTTCATTTGCGACATTGCTTTTGTAGAATAAACACGGATCAACGCATTGTCTCATGTCAGATAGCGAGTTGATTCTACCTGCACTGATCGATTGAGGGACAAGCGTCTCGTAGGAGTGACGCCATCGGACATAAGACAATGGGGTCAATGCAAACCTGCCTACTGTTGCAATTATTTTGTGATCTCCACCGTGCCATAGCAGGCTAGCCTAGAGAATGAACATGAAACTAATAATTCACCTTGGAAACCTGTAAACACTCAGAATTCTATTAATTCATAGACCAGCGCAGTGCAGCTGCTACAAACACAAACAAAACATGGAGGAGTCCCCCCCCCCAAAAAATAAATAAATAAATACATTAAACAAAATATAAAAATAAAAAAAAACACAAAAACATTGTAAAGTGGTTATCCCACTGGCTATAAGGTGAATGCACCAATTTGTAAGTCGCTCTGGATAAGAGCGTCTGCTAAATGACGTAAATGTAATTTAAATGTAAATAATTAATTTTAACATTTGGGGAGACATGGATTTAAAAGTATGGTGGGAACAGGATATGGGAGGGGGAGGAAATCCCAAAATAACCAACTGGCACGCACAGGTGGAGATAAAGGGTTATGTAACCACAGCTACAATGGCTTGCGAAAGTATTCACCCGCCTTGTCATTTTTCATATTTTGTTGCCTTACAACCTGGAATTAAAATTGTTTTTTTGGGGGGGTTTGTATCATTTGATTTACACAACATGCCTATCACTTTGAAGAGGCAATATATTTTTTCTTGTGAAACAAAAAAGCTGAAAACTTGAGCGTGCATAACTAGAGGAAGGACAAGACAATGCACCATGCAGCCATCAGTGAGCAGGACTTCTAGAAGATAAAGAAGTCAACAGCAGTAGACCCAGACACACCTGGGGCTTGTAAAAAAAGTGTGCTTCAAAATACAACTTTACAAGAAGAGGCAAGGAGGATAACTAACAACTGGCTTTTGCCCAGACTATATTTTCAAGAGTTATACATTGCATGCTGACAAATCCATTAGAGTGATTTGAAAAAATTTGACATTAGAAATAATCCTTAAGTAGGGTATTTCCTTACTTGTGGTGAGGGTTGTTGACACCAGTTGACTTTGCTTTCCATTTTCCATCACAGTGCAGACAGTGACAGAGTACTGTGTACCACCTTGCAGGTCAGAGAGAGTGATGCTGTGTGAGGATGTGGTAGTGATGTGTGGTTCTGTCCCTGGACAGTGGTAGGAAATATGGTAATGATGTTGGGTTTGGTCTAATCCTGGTGGCTGGCTCCAGCTAACAGCAGCTGATGTGGTGTCCACTGAGTCAACAGTCAGCTGGTCTGGAGCAGGAAGTACTAAGGGAAAATACACAACTCCAGAAATGAACTACAGGAGGAAAAGGTTGAATAGTAGTTGAAAAGTAGAAAAGGCCAGGTTGCAATTCCTCTATGGCTTAGAAATATTCTAAAAACAGAAGTCACACAAACATTGGATTTGTAACGTAACAAAAATAAAGAGTTTCTGGCATTGGAATTATATTGAATTCTACTTATATAATCACGCTATACCACAAAAATAAGTTAAAATGTCGAGACTCTGAGATCAATGCATGCTTTTGAAATCTTTAGCCTATCTCTGCTGTTCTGTATCAGCACAATGGACAGCGCCCTACAGCAATGCTGTTTTGGTAAAGAATACAGGCTGCAAGATAGATAGGGTAATTCACCTATTACAAACAGCCTATGTGAATGCACCGTAAACACAGCTGTCTTACCAAAATAATGCTAACTAAATGCTGAAAGTAGTATCCTAGTTATTCACGCAATGCAAGAAAAATACTGAAAAGTTTGGCTTAGAATACCAACCCAACTGCAAATGTGAACGAATGAGTGGGAACAGAACAAAACAGGGGTAACAAGTAGTAGGCCAAGTAACATAAATATCAGATCGATAAAGGCATGACACAATCTATATTCAGGCTAGTTACATTAACAGTAAACAAACGCAGTAAACAACAGGTTAACGGAGATCCAAAGAGCCAAAACATAGCCTACAGCCTATTACAGTGAGATGCAGCCAAACACAGCTGTTTAGCCAAATAAATACGCCTTTAGGCCCACTTCAACATGGACAATCATGCCGCTCATGAGTTCAGCAACACCTTGTGAAATGGCACAATACACAGCGGTCTTACCAAAATAATGCTAACAATTCACTTCATATTTCATGAATTTGCTAGATGTACAGGATGTAACGAATTATATTTTTAAAGAAAACATATTGTGAATATTTTTTCATATGTTGGAAACTGTTTTATAAAAGCAATAAGACCCTCGAAACCAGGAATTATCATGAATGACACCCTCATAAGAACAGCACTTAGTCAAGAGTTATTCACACTATAGTCCCCAGGTTATCATGCCTTATTACTTAAACATAAATGAAAAGAGTGGTGTGATTAGGAATCCTCTACACAATAAGTGTTTTACACTGTACTACTGATAAAGTTTTAAGCAAGCAGAGGCAGATCAACTCCTTGACATAATGACAGGAATGGAGGAAAGCATAAATTCAAATATGATAAAAAATTAAAGTGATTGATTTCAGCACCTAACAGCATGATGAGATCTGGGAATTCACCATCGTATATATCTCATCAGGGAAGATACTGTACCTTTACATTGCATGCTGACAAATCCATTATGATTATTTAATGCACATTACAGTGATTTTGATAACTAATCAGTTCGACAACAGACATAATACTCTAGTAGGGTACTTACATGTGGTGAGGGTTGTAGACACCAGTTGACTTTGCTTTCCATTTTCCAACTCAGTGCAGACAGTGACAGAGTATTCAGTACCAGGTTTCAGGTCAGAGAGAGTGATACTGTGTGAAGATGTGGTAATGATGTGTGGTTTTGTCCCTGGACAGTGGTAGGAGAACTGGTAATGATGTTGGGTTTGGTCTAATCCTGGTGGCTGGCTCCAACTAACAGCAGCTGATGTGGTGTCCACTGAGTCAACATT
Organism: Coregonus lavaretus; assembly: GCF_964263955.1. Lineage (NCBI taxonomy): Eukaryota > Metazoa > Chordata > Actinopteri > Salmoniformes > Salmonidae > Coregonus > Coregonus lavaretus. Next base: position 180,179 of record NW_028164474.1, on the reverse strand, counting down.
AATCTGGTCTGGTGAAGCCAGTACTGAGGGAAAATACATTAATGTCAGGGTTACAGTTTATCTCCAGAAATATACTACAGGAGGAAAAAGTTGAATAGTAGTTGAAAAGTAGTAAAGGCCGTCTTGCAATTCCTTTTGATATGGGTAAGAAATATGCTAAAAACATAAGTCACACAACAAAAGTTGGATTTGTAATGTAACAAATATGAAGAGTTGCTGCTGCAACGTGGGGGCCAAGTTTTTTGGGCGTTCTTGCGTTGGAATTATATTGAATTCTGCTTATATAAACACGTTATACCACAATAAACATAAAGTTAAAATGTCGAGACTCTCCGATCATTGCGTGCTTGTGAAATCTTTATCCTATCTCTGCTGTTCTGTATCAGCACAACGGACAGCGCCCTACAGCAATGCTGTTTTGGTAAAGAATACAGGCTGCCAGATAGATAGGGTAATTCACCTATTACAAACAGCCTATGTGAATGCAGTGTACACACAGCTGTCTTACCAAAATAATGCTAACTAAATGCTGAAAGTAGTATCCTAGTTATTCATGCAGGCAAAGAAAAATACTGAAAAGTTTGGCTTAGAATACCAACACAACTGCAAATATGAACGAATGAGTGGGAACAGAACAAAACAGGGGTAACAAGTAGTAGGCAAAGTAACATTAATATCAGATCGATAAAGGCATGACACCATCTATATTCAGGCTAGTTACATTAACAGTAAACAAACGCAGTAAAACAACAGGTGAATGGAGATCCAAAGAGCCAAAACATAGCCTACAGCCTATTACAGTGAGATGCAGCCAAGCAAAGCTGTTTAGCCAAATAAATATGCCTATAGGTCCACTTCAACATGGACAATCATGCCACTCATGAGTTCAGCAACACCTTGTGAAATGGCACAATACACTTCTGTGGATCAAATTTGACCCACATAATCAATTAAGCAATGTCAGCCTACCATAAACAAGTTTCCAATACGTACAGCTCCATTTACAACCATGAAAACTAATAGGCTACCAAGAAAACCATCATAGAATGTATCTATAGACTATATTTATGATATACCATACAGACATGCAGCTTGGGTTTTTGCATTGGAATTATATTGATTTCGGCTTATATCACACTTAGGCTTATACCACAATAAACATCAGTTTAAATCCAGAGGCCATGGAGTGCTTATGACCAAGAAGTGATAGTTTGGAACAAAATCTCTGCTGTGCTCTATCAGTGCCATGGACAGCGCGCTACACACTAAGCAAGGCCGTTGAAAACCGAAGCTGCTAAGGAAGTTATTTTGTCATTCCATACCCTAGTTTTTGCTGAAATGACAACACTGACTATACCACCAACATTTAGATAAAAACCAACCAGCTAGATTTTTTCTTACCTTTTCATTAGAGTTGCAGCTATGTGTCATTGTGCAACCTGGTCTCAGAGCATTTCATATTATTCTGTATGTAAATCTGAGACACCCCATTTAGTATGGTATGTATTAATTTCTGGATGTCCATCACCCATTTTGTATGGTATGTTATGAATTACAATTCGCATTATGTGTTACGAATTTGCTAGATGTACAGTTGTTACGAATTATCAAAACTTACAATATGTTACGATTCAGCAAAATGTATGATACAGTATGCTACAAATTCTAGCTAGGCAGCTACCATTAGCTATCTGGCTAACATTAGCTAGGCTAGGTTTAGGGTTAGGGGTTAGGGTTAAGGTTAGGGTAGGGTTAAGGTTAGGGTTATGGGAAGGGTTAGCTATCATGCTAAGTAGTTGCAAAGTAGCAAAAAAGTAGTAAGTAGTTGAAAAGTTGCTAATTAGCTAAAATGCTAAAGTTGTTCATGATGAGATTCTAACTCGCAACCTTTGGGTTGCTAGACTTTCACATTATACGCCTACCCATCCACCCCGACCAAATATACAAAATAAACAAATAACCATCTGTCTTATGTAACCATACCAAACGTAACATATTATAATAATTTGAGTGTTCCAAAAGTAAATATACTATGTTACGTCTAGTCTATGAGACCAGGCTGCATTGTGGGGTATGGCGCTAAACAGCTTGGCAAGTTCCTTGTCTTTTTGGAGAATAAATTCCATCATAAAAGTCCACTGCCACCCTCCCATCTTGACTCTATCATTTCCAATGTCCCCCTCAGTGGTTGCTGGTATGAAACAAGGAACTCAATAATATCCACAATTAACAAATTCATGCCATTTCTTGCCAGCTAATCATCATTAACAAGTGTTGACACCGATGGTCCCATAGCACGTCAAACTAGTTTTTCTTTCCACAGTGCAGTGTATTTCAAATGCTCTTTGCTTGATGCGTGCCTATCAAATCATTTGAAACTATCAATGGCATTCTTCCAGTTAGAATACCCAGCTTTGGGTGAAGGCCTTGTCTGCGTTAGCATTGGAGCCAACACATTTGACATGGGACACAAAATGCGCCATCTGCAGTAACCGAGTATTCCAGCCACCAGTTGAACTGATTCTAATAGTTTCCTAATTTCAGTTTATGTGACAAAACAAGCAATCATTGTGTAGAGCATCATTGTATCATCTAAACCGTTGTGAAATATATTTTAATTGACCACAAATATTGTATATTCAGCTTCTTGAAGCTGGTGTACAAAACCGAAAGTAAAAGATGCAAAAACTAAACATCAGAATGGGAACCATGAAATAGCACACATAGAATTGATCTACTGCTTCTAAGACTTGCTATCAATGGGAATGAAAGATCTATAACTCACTTTTCTATGTGAATTTGGTCAGGTTGCCGAAAAAGTTACACATTGTAGCTTTAACTAACAGACAAAATGAGAAAGGAAAATCCAGAATATCACATTGTAGGATTTTTAATGAATTTATTTGCAAATTATGGTGGAAAATAAGTATTTGGTCAATAACAAAAGTTTCTCAATACTTTGTTATATACCCTTTGTTGGCAATGACACAGGTCAAACGTTTTCTGTAAGTCTTCACAAGGTTTTCACACACTGTTGCTGGTATTTTGGCCCATTCCTCCATGCAGATCTCCTCTAGAGCAGTGATGTTTTGGGGCTGTCGCTGGGCAACACGGACTTTAAAGATTTTCTATGGGGTTGAGATCTGGAGACTGGCTAAGCCACTCCAGGACCTTGAAATGCTTCTTACGAAGCCACTCCTTCGTTGTCCGGGCGGTGTGTTTGGGATCATTGTCATGCTGAAAGACCCAGCCACGTTTCATCTTCAATGCCCTTGCTGATGGAAGGAGGTTTTCACTCAAAATCTCACGATACATGGCCCCATTCATTCTTTCCTTTACACGGATCAGTCGTCCTGGTCCCTTTGCAGAAAAACAGCCCCAAAGCATGATGTTTCCACCCCCATGCTTCACAGTAGGTATGGTGTTCTTTGGATGCAACTCAGCATTCTTTGTCCTCCAAACACGACAAGTTGAGTTTTTACCAAAAAGTTCTATTTTGGTTTCATCTGACCATATGACATTCACCCAATCCTCTTCTGGATCATCCAAATGCACTCTAGCAAACTTCAGACGGGCCTGGACATGTACTGGCTTAAGCAGGGGGACACGTCTGGCACTGCAGGATTTGAGTCCCTGGCGGCGTAGTGTGTTACTGATGGTAGGCTTTGTTACTTTGGTCCCAGCTCTCTGCAGGTCATTCACTAGGTCCCCCCGTGTGGTTCTGGGATTTTTGCTCACCGTTCTTGTGATCATTTTGACCCCACGGGGTGAGATCTTGCGTGGAGCCCCAGATCGAGGGAGATTATCAGTGGTCTTGTATGTCTTCCATTTACTAACAATTGCTCCCACAGTTGATTTCTTCAAACCAAGCTGCTTACCTATTGCAGATTCAGTCTTCCCAGCCTGGTGCAGGTCTACAATTCTGTTTCTGGTGTCCTTTGACAGCTCTTTGGTCTTGGCCATAGTAGAGTTTGGAGTGTGACTGTTTGAGGTTGTGGACAGGTGTCTTTTATACTGATAACAAGTTCAAACATGTGCCATTAATACAGGTAACGAGTGGAGGACAGAGGAGCCTCTTAAAGAAGAATTTACAGGTCTGTGAGAGCCAGAAATCTTGCTTGTTTGTAGGTGACCAAATACTTATTTTCCACCATAATTTGCAAATAAATTCATTAAAAATCCTACAATGTGATTTTCTGGATATTTTTTTCTCAATTTGTCTGTTTTAGTTGACGTGTACCTATGATGAAAATTACAGGCCTCTCTCATCTTTTTAAGTGGGAGAACTTGCACAATTGGTGGCTGACTAAATACTTTTTTTCCTCACTGTACTTTTACTTGAGTCATTTTCTATTAAGGTATATTTACTTTTAATCAAGTATGACAATTGGGAACTTTTTGCACCACTGATTTTAAATAATATACATTTTCTAAAAATGACACACCAGCATTCTTACTTGCTTTAAGCACATTTGGCAGACGTTAAAGCTGTGAATCATGTTGAATAAGATTCCACCAACTTTGCAAAACTCTTGGAGCAACATTCACTCAGTGGCCAGTTTATTAGGTACACCACCCCGTTCCCGAAAATGGATCGCTCCTAAAGACATAAGGTCACGTGGCCATGGCTTGCTACCGTACCTTCAAAAAGTATTCACACCCCTTGAACTTTACACATTTTGTTGTGTTTCAAAGTGCGATTAAAATGTATTTAATTGTCATTTTTTGGACAATGATCTACACAAAATACTATGTAATGTCAAAGTGGAAGAAAAATTCTAACATTTATTGAAACTTTATGAAAATAAAAGAATAATATATCTTGATTAGATAAATATTCCCCCCTGAGAAAATACATGTTAGAAACACCTTTGGCACTGATTACAGCACTGAGTCTTTTGGGGTAAGTCTCTAAGAGCTTTGCACACCTGGATTGTACAATATTTGCCATTTCTTATTTGTAAAATTCCTTAAGCTCTGTCAGGTTTGTTGTTGATGATTGCTAGAAAGCCATTTTCAATTTTTGCCATAGATTTATAAGACGATTTAAGACAAAACGGTAACTAGGCCACTCAGGAACATTCAATATCGTCTGGGTAAGCAACTCCAGTGTTTATTTGGCCTTGTGTTTTAGGTTGTTGTCCTGCTGAAAGATGAATTCATCTCCCAGTGTCTGTTGGAAAGAAGAATGAACCAGGTTTTCCTGTAGGACTTTGCGTGATTAGCTGTATTCTCTTTCTTTTCATCCTAAAAAACTCCCTAATCCTTGTCGATGACAAGCATACCCATAACATGATGCAGCCACCACCATGCTTGAAAATATGAAGAGTGGTACTCAGTGATGTGTTATGTTAGATATGCCCCAAATATAACACTTATATTCAGGACAAAAGTTAATTTCTTTGCCAGTTCTTTCGCAGTATTACTGAAGTGCCTTGTTGCAAACAGGATGAATGTTTTGGAATATTTTTATTCTGTACAGGCTTCCTTCTTTTCACTCTGTCATTTAGGTTAGTATTGTGGAGTAACTACAATGTTGTTGTTCCATCCTCAGTTCTCATATCACAACCATTAAACCCTGTAACTGTTTTAAAATCAGCAACTGAGTTAGGAAGGACGCCTGTATGTTTGCAGTGACTGGTTCTATTGATACACCATCCAAAGCCTAATTAATAACTTAACTTTTCTCAAAGGGATATTCAGCAGCTGCTTTTTTATATATGTTTACCCATCTACCAATCAGTGCTCTTCTTTGCAAGGCATTGGAAAACCTCCCTGGTCTTTGTGGTTGAATATGTGATTAAAATGCACTACTCGATTGAGGGACCTTACAGATAACTGTATGTGTGGGATACAGAAATGGGGTAGTCATTATAAAATCATGTTAGTCACTATTATTGAACACAGAATGAGTCCATGCAACTAATTATGTGATTTGTTAAGAACATTTTTACTCCTGAACTTATTTAGGCTTGCCATAAAAAAGGGGTTGAATAGTTACGGACTCAAGACATTTCAGCCTTTCATTTTTCAATAATTTCAAAAAGGATCTACAAACAAAACTTCACTATATGGTGTAGATCAGTGGCAAAACATCTCAATTTGATCCATTTTAAATTCAGGCTATAACACAACAAAATGTGGACAGAGTAAAGGGTTGTGAGTACTTTAGAAAGGCACTGTACGTAACGCAGGCAGACAGGCATCGAGGCATTCAGTCACTGTTCCATTGAAAATTAGAATACGCAAAACGAGTGACCTAAGCAACTGTAAACATGGTTTGATCGTTTGTGCCAGATCTAGTATCTCAGAAACCCTCCTGGGCTTTCATGCACAACAGTGTCTAGGGTTTGCCGAGAAAGTGCGACAAACAAAAAACATCCAGTCAGCGGCATTCCTGTGGGCGAAAACAGCTCGGTGATGAGAAAGGTCAAAGGAGAATGGCAATGATTGTGCAAGCTAACAGGCGGGCCACAAACAGACAAATAAAGGAGCAGTACACCAGCTGTTGTTTACAAATATACACAGACCGCCACCCCTTGTCTTACCGGAGTCAGCCGTTCTATCCTGCCGATGTAGCGTATAGCCCGCTAGCTGTATGTTATCCATGTCGTTGTTCAGACACGACTCGGTAAAACATAAGATATTACAGTTTTTAATGTCCCGTTGGTAGGATAACCGTAATCTTAGGTCATCCAATTTGTTATCCAATGATTGAAGATTGGCTAATAGGATTGATGGAAGAGGCAGTTTACTCGCTCGCCGTCGGATCCTTACAAGGCACCCCGATCTACGTCCACGATATCTCCGTCTCTTCCTCATGCGAATGACGGGGATTTGGGCCTTGTCGGGTGTCTGTATGATATCCTTCGCGGCCGCCTCGTTGAAGAAAAAATCTTCGTCCAATACGAGGTGAGTAATCGCTGTCCTGATATCCAGAAGCTCTTTTTGGTTATAATAGACGATGGCAGAAACATTATGTACAAAATAAATTATAAATAACGCGGAAAAACACACATAATAGTACAATTGGTTAGAGGGCTGTAAAACGGCAGTGAAACCCTCTGTATTTTCAATCCCGCTATGCACTCCGACAAACCATCACAGGCAAAGTCTCAATACAGGACTAAAATCTGATTCTACTACACCGGCTCTGACGCTCGTCGGATGTGGCAGGGCTTGCAAACTATCACGGATTACAAAGGGAGACCCAGCTGAGAACTGCCCAGTGACGCGAGCCTACCAGACAAGCTAAATGTCTTCTATGCACAAGCTCACAGAACGGGACCGCCGAGTGCTGAAGCTTGTAGCGTGTAAAAATCGTCTGTCTGTCCTCGGATGCAACACACACTACCGAGTTCCAAACTGCCTCTGGAAGCAACGTCAGCTTCATGAAATGGTTTTCCAGGGCCGAACAGCCGCACACAATTCTAAGATCACCATGCGCAATGCCGGCTGGAGGGGTGTAAAGCTCACCTTCATTGGACTCTGGAGCAGTGGAAACGCATTCTCTAGAGGGATGAATCACGCTTCACCATCTGGGTTTGGCGCATGCAAACTATTACGGACTACAAATGGAAACCCAGCCGCAAGCTGCCCAGCGACGCAAGCCTACCAGACAAGCAAAATGCCTTTTATGCTTGCTTCGAGGCAAGTGTAGTGTAGATGCACACATACAAACACACACAAACACACGCTACAGTTTAATGTTTCAAATGTATGTAAATTCTAAAGTATTTTGTCTGTAATGTCTTTTTTACTGGCTTGTACGACAAAGTGAATTGAAGGTGTGTTAAAAGATGCACTCCAAATCATCCATTCTGTTTGCAACAAGGCCGTTAAGTAATACTGCAAGACAACACAGAAAATAAATACACTTTTTGGCCTAGATTACAAACTACAGGGACAAATCCAATACAACACAAAACAGAGTGAAACCCTCTGTATTTTCAAGTATTGTGGCGGCAGCATCAGGTTATGGGTAGTTTGTCAGGATCAAAATAAATATGAAAGGCACAAAGCCGAGTTAAAAAGCAATGCAATTAGAACAATGTGGAAAATGTGTTGAACATATTTAACAAATATAGGGCAGGCTATTTAACAAACTAGGATATAAAGGATTAATATTCAAATTCACAGCTGTAATGGCTGCCAAAGGTGTGTTAACTCAGGTGTGTGAAGACATACGCATTCAAGACAGCTTTGTTTTTTGTTTTTTTTCATTAGCAACGGTGCTGCGTCCCTGCTAAATTGTTGACGCCACGCGCCCAAAAATATATATGAATGAAAATGATTCCATTCACCAGCTCTGGAGGTCTACGTCACCGGCCTTCTAGGCGTCACTGATCTGGTTCATTACCACCAACCCCGGACTTTCTTGTCTCATTACACACACCTGGTTCCCATTCCCCCTGATTAGTATATTATATATTTGCCATTGTCCTTGTCGATTATTGTCCCATGTCCGTTGGTCTATATCTATGGATATAGCAGCTGTCATGACTATAATGTGATGGTCCGACGTGAGAAGCCCAAGATCAGAATACAGAGAAGCAACAGTCTACAGAGCTTTCTCTCCCTTAATTTAATCAAGTGACAATTAAACATAGTTAGTTGATTCGATAAATAACAGTCACCCTATTAATGAAAGTCACGTCACGACACAGCCTATAGCCTATATTCGTCTGTCAAACAGGTAGTTACTACTTTTTTGGACTAGGTCTAATAAAATAAAATAAATCAGAAGAAGCCTTTGACTCTCCTACACAGCACAGCCCTTGGTTAGGCAGCACATGGGGTGAGGGTTGGGATATCCACTGCAGTGTGTAATGCAGCCTAGTTTTATTTACACCATCCCAGTAGCTATCTTAGAAATATAACGGTGCTCTGTGCTTCTCTGAGCATGCACTTTGTAGCTTATAGCCTATAGGCTATGGATCATTTGATGGAGACCATACGAAATAGCCTATCGGCACACTTGATATTGCGCACCCAGCAGAGAATCAGAGATGAGGGGTGGCATCGGCCACACATTGATATATAACCTAATAAGCAACTAATTCTAAAACACTGAGAAATATTGAAATGTAATCAATTACAAATTCCATAACCCTCCCCTGGACTAGATTTAAAAAAAATACTAAACCCTCCACTTAACTGAAATTGAAAAGCATGACCCTACACAATTTTTCTCGAGGTAACCATTCTGTAGATTTCGATCCATCCTTAACGTAATAATAAATGAAGAATTTCTGCAATATCCATTTAGCAATGGCACAGTACAGGCTCTAAATTGTTGTCGCCACTCCCCCCACAATAAAAATATGAAAATGCTTTGATCATAAATCCTCTCCACAATAACAAGTGTTTTACACTGTAGTACTTATAAAGTTAAAGCAAGCAGAGGCAGATCAACTCCTTGACTTAATGACTCACAGGAAGGGAAGAAAGCATGAAATCAGATAATATAAAAGCTGTTTATTGATTTCATCACCAAACTGCATGATGAGATCTGGGGAATTCACCATCATAAATTTCTCATCAGGGAAGATACTGTACCTTTACATCCAATGCTGACACATCCATTATGATTAGTTCATTTACATTAGTCATTTTGATAATTCGTCAAAGCTTAATAAACTTTCACACCAGAAATAATATTTAGGTATTTTATTTCCTTACCTGTGGTGAGGGTTGTTAATACCAGTTGACTTTTCTTTCCATTTTCCAGCACAGTGCAGACAGTGACAGAGTACTGAGTACCACCTTGCAGGTCAGAGAGAGTGATGCTGTGTGAAGATGTGGTAGTGATGTGTGGTTCTGTCCCTGGACAGTGGTAGGAGATCTGGTAATGATGTTGGGTTTGGTCCAGTCCTGGTGGCTGGCTCCAGCTAACAGCAGCTGATGTGGTGTCCACTGAGTCAACAGTCAGCTGGTGTGGGAAAGGAAGTACTGAGGGAAAATACATGATTTGTGTTACAGTTTAACTCCAGAAATACAAGTTATATTATAGGAGTAAAATAACAATAGTAGTTGAAAAGTAGAAAAGGCCAGTTTGTGATTCCTTTTGATATGGGAAGAAATAAGCTAAAATCAGAAGTCAAACAACAGAAGTTGGATTTGTAATGTAACAAAAATTAAGAGTTTCCACTATATTAATTTAGTAACAGCACTGCGCCTCTGTTAAATTGTTGACGCCACACCCCCCAAAAATGAAAAATATATAATTGAAAATAATGTTGTGATTATTAATGCTCTCCACAATAACAAGTGTTTTACACTGTAGTACTTATAAAGTTAAAGCAAGCAGAGGCAGATCAACTCCTTGACATAATGACTCATATGAATGGAAGAAAGCATGAATTCAGATATTATAAAAGCTGTTTATTGATTTCATCACCAAATTGCATTATGAGATCTGGGGAATTCACCATCATATATTTATCATCAGGGAAGATACTGTACCTTTACATCCCATGCTGACACATCCATTATGATTAGTTAGTAACAATTTATTTTGACTACATATCCGTAAAGTGTTCATTACACATTTTTAAGCATTTCATGAATGTGTTATAAAAAGGTCCCAACCACACATTATAGGATTAATTAAATATATTCATAGCATGTCTATAGCACATTTATGTCATGCTATGCAGGATATTTACGTATCTTTATAGATGACAGCGTAGTGTCATCAACATGGCTGTTCTCTAAAGTGTGTTTCTGGCACGCCAGTGTTAGTTAATATGCCAAAAGGCCAAACCAGGTTATGCTGATATATATCCTGTATCAGCCCCATTTCCCCCACCAGCTGGTATATAACTTCTTATTCCTCTCCTTGAGGTCAATGATCCACAGGGTTGAATCCTCAGGGTACATTTGACTGATCAAATCGTGTAGTTGAGAGTCATATGATAACTCTAGTTCTATGTAGTCAATGTAATGTCATTTCTATTTTCCCACTCCAGAGAATGAGTAAGTGTGTCCAAACTTTTGACTGGTACTGTATGTGAAATGGAATTAATCAATAATGTATGTTGATGCTAATATTATGTATAATATATAAATATGTTTCCATATGATAACAATAGCCTAATAGATTATATATGCAGTAAATTATTATTTACAGATAGCCTTTCCATCTGCCAAGCACCTAATATGAGCTCCTTTTATTATAAAACATTACATTCATTTATTGTTATTACTATTACGATTATTACTATTATTAATATATATATATATATATATATATATATATATATATATATATATATATATATATAATTCAAACCTTTTCTATTCTATTTTGTTTTATGCAATAGGTTGGCACTCGACCAGATAGCAAGACTGTAAAAGGAGGTACTCGCCGCTGGCCTGTTGCGGTGTTCTACAACCTGCTGCTATTAACGTCAACATGTTGCATGAGCCTTGACAAGACAGTCAGCAGGAGATATTTCATCATGGATCTAGCATGTGAGCTTCGTGAGAACCACATGAACGCCATGAAAGAAGCTACAGCTACATTCTACCAACAACTGTGTGTTATATTACTAATTTATGAAAAGTCATAATGAAGTGCTTTGAGAGGCTAGTTAAGGATCATATCACCTCCACCTTACCTGACACCCTAGACCCACTTCAATTTGCTTACCGCCCCATTAGATCCACAGACAATCGCTCTGCACACTGCCCTATCCCATCTGGACGAGAGGAATACCTACAGCAGGTAAGAATGCTGTTAATTGACTATAGCTCAGCCTTCAACACCATAGTACCCTCCAAGCTCATCATTAAGCTTGGGGCCCTGGGTCTGAACCCCGCCCTGTGCAACTGGGTCCTGGACTTCCTGACGGGCCGCCCCCAGGTGGTGAAGGTAGGAAACAACATCTCCACTTCGCTGATCCTCATCACTGGGGCCCCACAAGGGTGCATGCTCAGACCCCTCCTGTACTTCCTGTTCACCCATGACTGCGTGGCCACACACGCCTCCAACTCAATCATCAAGTTTGCAGATGACACAACAGTAGTAGGCCTGATTACCAACAATGACGAGACAGCCTACAGGGAGGAGGTGGGGGCCCTGGCGGAGTGGTTCCAGGAAAATAACCTCTACCTCAACGTCAACAAAATGAAGGAGCTGATCGTGGACTTCAGGAGACAGCAGAGGGAGCACGCCCCTATACACATCGTTGGGATCGCAGTGGACAAGATGAATAGCTTAAAGTTTCTCGGCGTATACATCAATGACAATCTGAAATGGTCCACCCACACAGACAGTGTGGTGAAGAAGGCGCAACAGGAGGCTGAAGTAATTGGCACCCAAGACCCTCACAAACTTTTACAGATGCACAATTGAGAGCATCCTGTCGGGGTCTAAAAAAAACAGATTCTATCTCAAGGCCATCCGAATGTTAAATAGCCATCACTAGCCGGCTACCACCCGGTTACTCAACCTTGCACCTTAGAGGCTGCTGCCCTATCTACATAGACATGGAATCACTGGTCACTTTAATAATGGAACACTAGTCACTTTAATAATGTTACATACTGTTATACTCATTTCATAAGTATATACTGTATTCTACTGTATTTTAGTCAATGCCACTCCGACATTGCTCGTCCTAATATTTATATATTTCTTAATTCCATTCTTTTACATTTAGATTTGTGTGAATTGTTGTTAGATACTACTGCACAGTTGGAGCTAGGAACACAAGCATTTCGCTACACCCGCAATTACATCTGCTAAAAATGTGTATGTGAACAATAAAATTTGATTTGATGAAAGCACTGGGGGAGCATGTGACTTTTGACACAAATTAGCTACTTTGACAACTTTTCGAACAAGTTAGACAACACTTAGAGGGTATGGAATGGTATTCTACATCTCTGCTATTCAAATATGAAATCAGAACAGCAATATATTCTACCAATCAGACGATGCAGCTGTTTTATACTGAACAAAAATAAAAATGCAATATGCAAGATTTTACTGAGTTACAGTTCATATAAGGAAATCAGTCAACTGAAATGTTGGTGTTATAGATCAGAGTGGCAAACTTAACAGTTAATTACCATGAAGTGCTTAGCTATAAATGCGCTTAGCTATAAACACTTTATGAATGGGAAAATATATTTGACTTTACACTGACTGCATATGTGGGACCCATAGTAATATTAGGGATAAGAAATAGATACCCCTTAACCCTTTTGGCATATTAACTAACACTGGCATGCCAGAAGCACACTTTAGAGAACAGCCATAATGATGACACTACACTGTAATAATGCATCTATAAAGATACCTACATATGAGCTCATAGTATGAACTGAATGCGCTATAGATATGCTATGGATATATTTAATAAACCTTTAATAATATGATTGGGACCTGTTATAACACATTCATTAAATGCTTACAGATGTTTGGGGAATGCGTTATGGATATGTAGTCAAAGTAAATAGTTACTGATTAGTTAATCTACATTAGTTATTTAAAACAAATTAACACCAGGCATAATGCTTAAGTAGAGTACTTCCTTACATTTTAGTGATTTAGCAGACACTCTTATCCAGAGCGACTTACAGTTAGTGAGTGCATACATTATTTTTCATACTAGCCCCCCTTGGGAATCGAACCCACAACCCTGGAGTTGCAAACGCCAGGCTCTACCAACTGAGCTACATCCCTGCCGGCCATTCCCTCCCCTACCCTGGACGACGCTGGGCCAATTGTGCGCCGCCCCATGGGTCTCCCGGTCACGGCCGGCTACGACAGAACCTGGATTCGAACCAGGATCTCTAGTTGCACAGCTAGTGCCTTAGACCACTGCGCCACTCGGGAGTACTTACTTGTGGTGAGGGTTGTTGACACCAGTTCACTTTGCTTTACATTTTCCAGCACAGTGCAGACAGTAACAGAGTACTGAGTACCACACTGCAAGTCAGAGAGAGTGATGCTGGGTAAAGATGTGGTAGTGCTGTGGGGTTCTGTCCCTGGACAGCGGTAGGAGATCTGGTAATGATGTTGGGTTTGGTCCAATCCTGGTGGCTGGCTCCAGCTAACAGCAGCTGATGTGGTGTCCACTGAGTCAACAGTCAGCTGGTCTGGAACAGGAAGTACTAAGAGGAAACACATTATTGTTAGTGCTACAGTTTAAAGTTATTTAATATGCCCATTAGTTTTATTTTGTCCCTTATAGAATGGTAGGCCGACTATGCTTGGATGCATTATTTGCGGTTGAATTGAACTTGTTGGCGGTAGCCTACCTGACTTTCTGCCTGTAATGTGGAAAGGCCACCTAATCATGGACATCGGAAACCAAGTAGAATCTGTTTGGGAACATCAATATTAACATGTTTTTACAACTAAATATATGTAATTAATCTGTTGACAGCCCCTCTCTCTGCACGCTCGAGAAAGGAATGAAGGAGAGAGAGAAGAGGCGATGGAAACACTGTGGTGAGATATTCTGTAGCTAAAGGTAATATGTCAGCCTAGAGGTGTTCTGGCACCTCCCAATTTACAAATTAAGCACTGAATGTTGTGATAAGAAATGCTCTACACAGTAAAAAGTGTTTTACACTGTACTTTGGAGAAAGTTAAAGCAAGCAGAGGCAGATCAACCCTTGACATAATGGCCCAAAGGAATGGAAAGCAAGCATGAACTCAGATATAATTAAAACGTTTATTGATTTCAACACCAAACTGCATTATGAGATCTGTGGAATTCACCATCATATATTTCTGATCAGGAAAAAAAACTTGACATCCCATGCTGACACATCCATTATGATTACTTCATTTACAGTGGGGAAAAAAAGTATTTAGTCAGCCACCAATTGTGCAAGTTCTCCCACTTAAAAAGATGAGAGAGGTCTGTAATTTTCATCATAGGTACACGTCAACTATGACAGACAAATTGAGAAAAAAAAATCCAGAAAATCACATTGTAGGATTTTTAATGAATTTATTTGCAAATTATGGTGGAAAATAAGTATTTGGTCACCTACAAACAAGCAAGACTTCTGGCTCTCACAGACCTGTAACTTCTTCTTTAAGGGGCTCCTCTGTCCTCCACTCGTTACCTGTATTAATGGCACCTGTTTGAACTTGTTATCAGTATAAAAGACACCTGTCCACAACCTCAAACAGTCACACTCCAAACTCCACTATGGCCAAGACCAAAGAGCTGTCAAAGGACACCAGAAACAAAATTGTAGACCTGCACCAGGCTGGGAAGACTGAATCTGCAATAGGTAAGCAGCTTGGTTTGAAGAAATCAACTGTGGGAGCAATTATTAGGAAATGGAAGACATACAAGACCACTGATAATCTCCCTCGATCTGGGGCTCCACGCAAGATCTCACCCCATGGGGTCAAAATGATCACAAGAACGGTGAGCAAAAATCCCAGAACCACACGGGGGGACCTAGTGAATAACCTGCAGAGAGCTGGGACCAAAGTAACAAAGCCTACCATCAGTAACACACTACGCCGCCAGGGACTCAAATCCTGCAGTGCCAGACGTGTCCCCCTGCTTAAGCCAGTACATGTCCAGGCCCGTCTGAAGTTTGCTAGAGTGCATTTGGATGATCCAGAAGAGGATTGGGAGAATATCATATGGTCAGATGAAACCAAAATAGAACTTTTTGGTAAAAACTCAACTCGTCGTGTTTGGAGGACAAAGAATGCTGAGTTGCATCCAAAGAACACCATACCTACTGTGAAGCATGGGGGTGGAAACATCATGCTTTGGGGCTGTTTTTCTGCAAAGGGACCAGGACGACTGATCCGTGTAAAGGAAAGAATGAATGGGGCCATGTATCGTGATATTTTGAGTGAAAACCTCCTTCCATCAGCAAGGGCATTGAAGATGAAACGTGGCTGGGTCTTTCAGCATGACAATGATCCCAAACACACCGCCCGGGCAACGAAGGAGTGGCTTCGTAAGAAGCATGTCAAGGTCCTGGAGTGGCCTAGCCAGTCTCCAGATCTCAACCCCATAGAAAATCTTTGGAGGGAGTTGAAAGTCCGTGTTGCCCAGCGGCAGCCCCAAAACATCACTGCTCTAGAGGAGATCTGCATGGAGGAATGGCCCAAAATACCAGCAAATGTGTGTAAACCTTGTGAAGACTTACAGAAAACGTTTGACCTGTGTCATTGCCAACAAAGGGTATATAACAAAGTATTGAGAAACTTTTGTTATTGACCAAATACTTATTTTCCACCATAATTTGCAAATAAATTCATAAAAAATACTACAATGTGATTTTCTGGATTTTTCCCCCACATTTTGTCTGTCATAGTTGACGTGTACCTATGATGAAAATTACAGGCCTCTCTCATCTTTTTAAGTGGGAGAACTTGCACAATTGGTGGCTGACTAAATACTTTTTTCCCCCACTGTATATACAGTGTGTGCAAATGTAGCAAGTTATGGAGGTAAGGCAATAAATAGGCTATAGTGCAAAATAATTACAATTAGTATTAACACTGGAATGATAGATGTGCAAGAGATGATGTGCAAATAGAGATACTGAGGTACAAATGAGCAAAATAAATAACAATATAGGGATGAGGTAGTTGGGTGGGCTAATTTCAGATGGGCTGTGTACAGGTGCAGTGATCGGTAAGGTGCTCTGACAACTGATGCTTAAAGTTAGTGAGGGAGATAAGTGTCTCCAGCTTCAGAGATTTTTGCAATTTGTTCCAATCATTGGCAGCAGAGAACTGGAAGGAATTGCGGCCAAAGGAGGTGTTGGCTTTGGGGATGATCAAGGTATAATAGTGATTTATTTTTCATTCATCTTAATTAAATATATATATATAATATTTCTTCAACTTTGACATAACAGAGTATTTTGAGTAGATTGTTGATAAAAGCAATGACAATTAAATACATTTGAATTCCAGGTTGTAACACAATAAAATGTGGAAAAGGGGGGTGAATACTTATGCAAGGCACTTTAAATGAAAACAATGCAGTCATTACAAATTATCTCCATAATAAAAAGTGTTTTAAACTGTACATTGGATAAAGTTAAATCAAGCAGAATCATTTTTATAACTAGTCGAAGTTATATCAACTTTGACACCACAAATAATACTTAATAAGTAGAGTACTTCCTTACCTGTGGTGAGGGTTGTTGACACCAATTGACTTTTCTTTCCATTTTCCAACACAGTGCAGACAGTGACAGAGTACTGAGTACCACCTTGCAGGTCAGAGAGAGTGATGCTGTGTGAAGATGTGGTAGTGATGTGTGGTTCTGTCCCTGGACAGTGGTAGGAGATCTGGTAATGATGTTGGGTTTGGTCCAGTCCTGGTGGCTGGCTCCAGCTAACAGCAGCTGATGTGGTGTCCACTGAGTTAACAGTCAGCTGGTCTGGAGCAGGGATAACTAGTGGAAACACATTATTGTCAGTGCTACAGTTTAAATCCAATTGCAATTCCTTTTGATATGGTAAGAAATATCCTAAAGCAGAAGTCGCATAACAGAGGTTAGATTTGTAACGTAACAAACATTACAAGTTTCTGTTATATTCATTAAGCATTGGCGCTGCACCTCTGCTAAACTGTTGCCGCCACGCAAAAAAAGAAGAATGTTAATGAAAAGAAAACTGTGACAAACAATAAAGAGTTTCCAAAATGCTATATATCTATTTTCAGAAATGTTGGTGAATGAGATTTTATTGTTTAAATAATCTATTAAAGAGAGTGTGTTTTTTCAAAATAAATTATGGCTTGTGGTATAATTAAGGTTGTTTAATGACAGACATATATTTGTTTAAAAGCACTTCATGGTTTAATTTCAGAAAAACAAATATGAATGTTCTTTTTTTGGCAAAATTCTATATATTCACCTCACTCTCAGAGAAATAAGTAGTACTGCTTGGTTTTGCAATGTCAAATGTAACAAATAACTACATTTTTAATAAAGAACTGTATAAACACACAGCATATACCGTACCAGTCAAAAGTTTGAACACACCTACTCATTCCAGGGTTTTTCTTTAGTTTTACTATTTTCTACATTGTAGACATCAAAACTATGAAATAACACATATGGAATCATCTAGTAAGCAAACAAAATGTTAAACATATCAAAATATATTTTATATTTGAAATTCTTCAAATAGCCACCCTTTGCCTTGATGACAGCATTGCACACTCTTGGCATTCTCTCAACCAGCTTCATGAGGTAGTCACCTGGAAAACATTTCAATTAACAGGTGTGCCTTCTTAAAAGTTAATTTGTGGAACTTCTTTCCTTCAAAATTAATTTGAGCCAATCAGTTGTGTTGTGACAAGGTATTGTGTTGTGTACAGAAGATAGCCCTTTTTGGTAAAAGACCAAGTCCATATTATGGCAAGAACAGTTTATATAAGCAAAGAGAAATGACAGTCCATCATTACTTTAAGACATGAATGTCAGTCAATCCGGAAAATGTCAAGAACTTTGAAAGTTTCTTCAAGTGCAGTAGCAAAAACCATCAAGCGCTATGATGAAACTGGCTCTCTTGAGGACCGCCACAGGAAAGGAAGACCCAGAGTTACCTCTGCTGCAGAGGATAAATTCATTAGATTTACCAGCCTTAGAAATCGGCAATTAACTGCACCATCCGCCGTGTCTTTGTGAGACGCAGAGTAGGTGAATGGATAATCTCAGCATGTGTGGTTCCCACCGTGAAGCATGGAGGATAAGGTGTGATGGTGTGGGGGTGCTTTGCTGGTGACACTCTCAGTGATTTATTTAGAATTCAAGCACACTTAACCAGCATGGCTACCACAGCATTCTGCAGCAATACGCCATCCCATCTGTTTTGGGCTTAGTGGGACTATCATTTGTTTATCAACAGGACAATGACGCAACACACCTCCAGGCTGTGTAAATGCTATTTTACCAAGAAGGAGAGTGATGGAGTGCTGCAGATGACCTGGCCTCCACAATCCCCCGACCTCAACCCAATTGAGATGGTTTGGGATGAGTAGAAAATAGTAAAAATAAAGAAAGACCCTGGAATGAGTAGGTGTGTCCAAACTTTTGACTGGTACTGTATTTCTCATCAAGGAAGATACTGTACATTTACGTCCCATTCTGACACATCCATTATATTTAGTTTATATACATTAGTCATTTTGATAACTACTCAATGTTCAATAAACTTTGAAACAAGACATACAGTAATACAAAAGTAGGGTACGTCCTTACCTGTGGTGAGGGTTGTTGACACCTGTTGACTTTGCTTTCCATTTTCCAGCACAGTGCAGACAGTGACAGAGTACTGAGTACCACGTTGCAGGTCAGAGAGAGTGATGCTGGGTGAATTTGTGGTAGTGATGTGTGGTTCTGTCCCTGGACAGTGGTAGGAGATCTGGTAATGATGTTGGGTTTGGTCGAATCCTGGTGGCTGGCTCCAACTAACAGCAGCTGATGTGGTGTCCACTGAGTCAACAGTCAGCTGGTCTGGAGCAGGGACTATTAAGAGAAAATACATTATTGTTAAGAGCCATTTTGATAACTATTCAACTTTTGTCTGTAGCGTCCAAACGGTTTGGGTGTTTACATGTCGGTTGTTGTGCTCTAGGACTACCACAAGCTTCACAAGAACTGTCTGAAGGTAACCCGGTACCAAAAATAAATAAAAAGGAAGTATGGAAGTAGTTTTATCGCTAAAAAAGGGGTTAAATATCGGTAAAAACATTATTATTATTAATGTTTTGCAATTTCCTGAGCTTTCTTATATCTCTCAGATATACAGTAGGTCAGACACTTCAAAACATACTTCCACAATGCTTAGACTCTAGTTAATTCAGATATTTATTTATTTTAAACGTTAATTGATTTCAGTACCAAACTGCATTATATGATCTGGGAAATTCACCATCATACAAAAAATGAATGTACTGTGTGTACAGTCACCTCCAAAATTACTGGAACCCTTGATAAAGATGAGCAAAATATGAAATGCCAAGCTATATTGTATGCTAAAGAAATTGGGGAAATTGTATTATTTTATGCAAGAACAATAGGGTAGAATGTCAACACCACCCCCACGTACCTTCGCAAGAAAACACTAGCCGGGCCATCCGGATCCAGTCTAACTTAGAGGTAAACAAACCACAATGCAAACAGTTGCTAGCTAGCGATATCATCAGTCACCACTAAACAAAAACTGTGTACACTGTTCCTCAATGTATTTCTTATTTGTGTAGTTTCCTCTTGAAAATCCACATGATTTCAGGGAAGTGAAAAACTCCGTAAGCTTCCACACATTCCAAACATTAGAAGAAGCACGGAAGAGGTGCACTGTAAATATTAAATGTGACAAGTTCACAGTGACAGATCAAACCAAGGTCTGCAGCCGTCATTTCCAAGCTTAGGACTTGATC
This sequence comes from Coregonus lavaretus, assembly GCF_964263955.1. Lineage (NCBI taxonomy): Eukaryota > Metazoa > Chordata > Actinopteri > Salmoniformes > Salmonidae > Coregonus > Coregonus lavaretus. The sequence continues at coordinate 159,780 of NW_028164474.1, read as the reverse complement.
GAGCCTTCGACCAGCAGGATTAAAGAAAGGAGCCTGTCCTCTTCCAGTGGAACAGCTACTCCATCCAAGCACCACATCCTGCAGTATGGCAGAGTGACCATCCGAGACAGAGGATGTTGAGGACATTGCAGATGATGTGCCTGCCCATGGTGATGGATCATGACTACTATTCAGCCCCCGACCCCTCGGCCCTTGATTTGTCACTGGGACAAAACGATTTCCGTGAGGAGATAGAGCAACTGAGGAGACAGGTGGAAGAGTTGTCTGTCCGCCAGCATTTCTGTTTAGAGAGATTTGCAGCCGATGACGACATACGGTTCTACACAAGGTAGGTTAAAATAACACTATTAGCTATACACTTTAGCAATGACCCTGGCAGCTGTAGTTTTCCTGAGTGAACTGAGTTGTCTGTAACACTATTACAAATGCTGCAAAGGCCTTCAGTCTATGGGGCTACTCTGGGGAAAGGACCAGAAGGGAACACCCTCAGGCTCTCTCTCTCTCTCTCTCTCTAGGGTTCATGGGGAGAGATGTATCAGGGGGGTGAAGAAGAACAAATACTTTGACACCGTCATCCCCCTCTCCATCAAAGTTTGCATCAACCAGCTGTACTCTGTTGCATGCTTCCTGGTCAACTACCAGAATGGACCTCTGGTCAAAGCCTGGGCAAAGAAGAAGTGAGCCCCGTACCCATAGCCAGCCTGAGCACCCTACACTGTCACTCAGGGCATCTTCATGACCTCCAATACCCTATGCCTTTTGATTTTGATGTTTGATTGAATCAGTTCATTATATAATTCTGTTTGATAGGATTAGCCTACATGATTCACTTTTATGTCCTTGAATTTTTCACTGGACTGAACTAATTGCTTATCATCTTTATTATTGTTGTGCTTAGTGTCATGTCATTTCATCCAGTATATTAATCAATACAACAGAGTACAATTCTAATTTCTAAAGTGGAAGTTGGGAGAGTTTTATTCGGGTGGTTCAGTGAAACAATTATAGTTTCTGAGGTGGAAGTTGGGAGAGTTATATTTTTTTGGTGAGGGAGGCCCTGCTCTCTCCTTTCCCAGATGTTTAGTTCATTTCATTCCGATCTCCTCTGCATTATTGTAGCCATCTGCTACAGCCTGTCAACTATGCCTCTGCCTATCCCTGTTCTCTCCTCTCCGCACAGGCTACACAAACGCCTCACACAGCGTGGCTGTTGCCTCTCTAACCTGGTGGTCCCTGCACGCACCACACACCTGGAGTTCCAGGTCTCAGGCAGCCTCTGGAACTGCCGTTCTGCTGCCAACAAGGCTGACTTCATCCCAGCCTATGCTACCCTCCAGTCCCTCGACTTCCTGGCGCTGACGGAAACATGGATTACCACTGAAAACACTGCTACTCCTACTGCTCTCTCCTCGTCTGACCATGTGTTCTCGCATACCCCGAGAGCATCTGGTCAGAGGGGTGGTGGCACAGGAATCCTCATCTCTCCCAAGTGGTCATTCTCAATTTTTCCCCTAACCCATCTGTCTATCTCCTCATTTGAATTCCACGCTGTCACAGTCACTAGCCCATTTAAGCTTAATATCCTTGTCATCTATCGCCCTCCAGGTTCCCTTGGAGAGTTCATCAATGAGCTTGACGCCTTGATAAGTTCCTTTCCTGAGGATGGCTCACCCTTCACAGTTTTGGGGGATTTCAACCTCCCTACGTCTACATTTGACTCATTTCTCTCTGCCTCCTTCTTTCCACTCCTCTCCTCTTTTGACCTCACCCTCTCACCGTCCCCCCCTACTCACAAGGCAGGCAATACGCTTGACTTCATCTTTACTAGATGTTGCTCTTCTACTAATCTCACTGCAACTCCCCTCCATGTCTCCGACCACTACTTTGTATCCTTTTCTCTCTCGCTCTCCTCCAACACTACTCACTCTGCCCCTACACAGATGGTAACGCGCCGCCGCAACCTTCGCTCTCTCTCTCCCACTACTCTCTCCTCTTCCATCCTATCATCTCTTCCCTCTGCTCAATCCTTCTCCCTCCAATCTCCTGATTCTGCCTCCTCAACCCTCCTCTCCTCCCTTTATGCATCCTTTGACTCCCTGTGTCCCCTATCCTCCCGGCCGGCTCGGTCCTCCCCTCCAGCTCCGTGGCTTGATGACTCATTGCGAGCTCACAGAACAGAGCTCCGGGCAGCTGAGCGGAAATGGAAGAAAACTAAACTCCCTGCCGACCTGGCATCTTTTCACTCCCTCCTCTCTACATTTTCTTCATCTGTTTCTGCTGCTAAGGCCACTTTCTACCACTCTAAATTCCAAGCATCTGCTTCTAACCCTAGGAAGCTCTTTGCCACATTCTCCTCACTGCTGAATCCTCCCCCCCACCCCCCCTCCTCCCTCTCTGTGGATGACTTCGTCAACCACTTTGAAAAGAAGGTTGACGACATCCGATCCTCGTTTGTTATGTCTAATGACACTGCTGGTCCTGCTCACACTGCCCTACCCTATGCTTTGACTTCTTTCTCCCCTCTCTCTCCAGATAAAATCTTGCGACTAGTGACTGCAGGCCGCCCAACAACCTGCCCGCTTGACCCCATCCCCTCCTCTCTTCTCCAGACCATCTCCGGTGACCTTCTCCCCTACCTCACCTTGCTGATCAACTCATCCTTGACCGCTGGCTATGTCCCTTCCGTCTTCAAGAGAGCGAGAGTTGCTCCCCTTCTCAAAAAACCAACACTCGATCCCACTGATGTCAACAACTACAGACCAGTATCCCTTCTTTCTTTTCTTTCCAAAACTATTGAGCGTGCCGTCTTTAGCCAACTCTCTTGCTATCTCTCTCAGAATGACCTTCTTGATCCAAACCAGTCAGGTTTCAGGACTGGTCATTCAACTGAGACTGCTCTTCTCTGTGTCACGGAGGCTCTCCGCACTGCTAAAGCTAACTCTCTCTCCTCTGCTCTTGTCCTTCTAGACCTGTCTGCTGCCTTTGATACTGTGAACCATCAGATCCTCCTCTCCACCCTCTCCGAGCTGGGCATCTCCGGCGCGGCTCACTCCTGGATTGCGTCCTACCTGACCGGTCGCTCCTACCAAGTGGTGTGGCGAGAAGCTGTCTCCGCACCACGTGCTCTCACCACTGGTGTCCCCCAGGGCTCAGTTCTAGGCCCTCTCCTTTTCTCCCTACACACCAAGTCACTTGGCTCTGTCATATCCTCACATGGCCTCTCCTATCATTGCTACGCTGACGATACACAACTAATCTTCTCCTTTCCCCCTTCTGATAACCAGGTGGCGAATCGCATCTCTGCATGTCTGGCAGACATATCAGTATGGATGACGGATCACCACCTCAAGCTGAACCCTGGCAAGACGGAGCTGCTCTTCCTCCCGGGGAAGGACTGCCCGTTCCATGATCTCGCCATCACGGTTGACAACTCCGTTGTGTCCTCCTCCCAGAGTGCGAAGAGCCTTGGCGTGACCCTGGACACCACCCTGTCGTTCTCCGCTAACATCAAGGCGGTGACCCGATCCTGCAGGTTCATGCTCTACAACATTCGGAGAGTACGACCCTGCCTTGCACAGGAAGCGGCACAGGTCCTAATCCAGGCACTTGTCATCTCCCGTCTGGATTACTGCAACTCGCTGTTGGCTGGGCTCCCTGCCTGTGCCATTAAACCCCTACAACTCATCCAGAATGCCGCAGCCCGTCTGGTGTTCAACCTTCCCAAGTTCTCTCACGTCACCCCCCTCCTCCGCACACTCCACTGGCTTCCAGTTGAAGCTCGCATCCGTTACAAGACCATGGTGCTTGCCTATGGAGCAGTGAGGGGAACGGCACCTCCGTACCTTCAGGCTCTGATCAGTCCCTACACCCAAACGAGGGCATTGCGTTCATCCACCTCTGGCCTGCTGGCTCCCCTTCCTCTGCGGAAGCATAGTTCCCGCTCAGCCCAGTCAAAACTGTTCGCTGCTCTGGCACCCCAATGGTGGAACAAGCTCCCTCACGACGCCAGGACAGCGGAGTCACTCACCACCTTCCGGAGACATTTGAAACCCCACCTCTTTAAGGAATACCTAGGATAGGATAAAGTAATCCTTCTACTCCCCCACCAAAAAAAAAATGTGTAAAGTGGTTATCCCACTGGCTATAGGGTGAATGCACCAATTTGTAAGTCGCTCTGGAAAAGAGCGTCTGCTAAATGACGTAAATGTAAATGTAAATGATACAAAGTAGGTGCACAGGTCGAGAGAAATTAGTAATCAAGGTGAAAGACAGTGACACATTCAATACCGCCTTACACACTCTCGCCTGCATCCAGCTGATCTAGGGCATAATCATTAGTCCAAGAGTTGCAAAGTAGAGTTTCTATTGGACACATTCAGCCCGTCTGAAGTTTGCTAGAGTGCATTTGGATGATCCAGAAGAGTAACATCCAAATAACAGCAACAGTGTGTGAAAACCTTGTGAAGACTTACAGAAAACGTTTGACCTGTGTCATTGCCAACAAAGGGTATATAACAAAGTATTGAGAAACTTTTGTTATTGACCAAATACTTATTTTCCACCATAATTTGCAAATAAATTCATTAAAAATCCTAAAATGTTATTTTCTGGAAAAAAAATTCTCATTTTGTCTGTCATAGTTGACGTGTACCTATGATGAAAATTACAGGCCTCTCATCTTTTTAAGTGGGAGAACTTGCACAATTGGTGGCTGACTAAATACTTTTTTTCCCCACTGTACATTATAGTCATTTGATAACTACTCAAAGTTATATAAACTTTTGAACCAGAAATAATACTTAAATAGAGTACTTCCTTACTTGTGGTTAGGGTTGCAGAGACCAGTTTACTTTGCTTTCCATTTTCCAGCACAGTGCAGACAGTGACAGAGTACTGAGTACCACGTTGCAGGTCAGAGAGAGTGATGCTGTGTGAAGATGTGGTAGTGATGTGTGGTTCTGTCCATGGACAGTGGTAGGAGATCTGGTAATGATGTTGGGTTTGGTCCAATCCTGGTGGCTGGCTCCAGCTAACAGTAGCTGATGTGGTGTCCACTGAGTCAACATTCAGCTGCTCTGGAGCAGGAAGTACTAAGGGAAAATACATTATTGTTAGGGCTACAGTTTAACACCAGAAATATATTACAGGAGAAAATGTAGAATAAGGCCAGGGATAAACATGTCTTTGCAATCACTTATAATGTGGGAAGAAATAAGCTAAAAACAGAAGTCACAATAGAAGTTGATTTGTAATATAGCAAAATGTCTGTTCTGGTAGAGATGATGAACTGTAATAAGGTGAGGAGATCTCTTACTAGTGCAGATAGTTGTAGAGACAGGTTCACTCTCTTCCCCATTGCTCAGTACAGTTGAGACGCTGACGGTGTGCTCAGTACCAGGTTGCAGGTTTGAGAATGTTTTGTGGCAGTCTTTAGTATTCTCTGCATGGAGGTCTGTTCCTGGGCTGCAGTAGGATATGAAGAAGCGCTGTGGGACTTTTTCCATTCCTTCAGCCTTGGACCAGTGGAGAGTGAAGGAGGTCTCTTCCAAATGGTCTACCTTTAAGTCTCTGGGTGGAACCACTGGAACAAAAATCAAGATTTGTTGTAAGAAGATCTTCATCTTGTCATATGAGTCCATAACAATATCGCTCTTAAAACACAACAAAGTATGTCAGTAAAACATGACTAAAACCAAACTCTTTACCTGTGGTTACAGATGCTGAGACACATCTGCTTTGTCTTCCATCTTCTCCCTCTGTGGCCACACTGAACTGGTACTTTTCACCAGGTTGGAGACTGCTTATTTTAAGATGATACCCGCCTTTCACTTTTGATGAATCCGTTTCCCCCAGGTCACAGCCCCAGGTCACTCTGAACTTGTGTGGTGCCTTCAGCCCCTCAGGAGAACCCCAGCTCAGAGACACAGAGTCTGATCTCACTGACAGGACCTGGATCTTCCCAGGAGGGGGCAGCACTGGAGAGAAAAAAACAGACTTAATTGGAACCACAAATGCATACTAATTTACTTATGTCAGAATAGGAGTAACAAATTATATCTTAAATACTTTTTTACAAACGTTATGTACATCATTGTTCACAAGTTATGAGCTATCACTAAAGATCTCAAAGAACAACTTTTGGGTTAATTAATTATTGATTGTACATGCACTTACCGTCGACTGACTCTGGCCTTTGGCGTTGCTCTCCATCAAAAGTCTTCAGCAGTGGAAACAGAGTAAGAAACAATCTTTTCATTGAAAAAACTAAATGTTTATGTTGCAAAACAAGCAATGACAAAGCTTGTAGCATGAACTTGAATTAACAGTATTAGCAAATCTACATTGCCAATAGTACAGTTGAAGTCGGAAGTTTACATACACCTTAGCCAAATACATTTAAACTCTGTTTTTCACAATTCCTGACATTTAATCTAAGTAAGAATTCCCTGTCTTAGGTCAGTTAGGATCACCACTTTATTTCAAGAATGTGAAATGTCAGAATAATAGTAGAGATAATTATTTATTTCAGCTTTTATTTATTTCATCACATTCCCAGTGGGTCAGAAGTTTACATACACTCAATTAGTATTTGGTAGCATTGCCTTTAAATTGTTTAACTTAGGTCAAACATATCGGGTGGCCTTCCACAAGCTTTCCACAATAAGTTGGGTGAATTTTGGCCCATTCCTCCTGACAGAGCTGGTGTAACTGAGTCAGGTTTGTAGGCCTCCTTGCTCGCACACACTTTTTCAGTTCTGCCCACAAATGTTCTATAGGATTGAGGTCAGGGCTTTGTGATGGCCACTCCAATACCTTGACTTTGTTGTCCTTAAGCCATTTTGCCACAACTTTGGAAGTATGCTTGGGGTCATTGTCCATTTGGAAGACCCATTTGCGACCAAGCTTTAATTTCCTGACTGATGTCTTGAGATGTTGTTTCAATATATCCACATAATTTTCCTTCCTCATGATGCCATCTATTTTGTGAAGTGCACCAGTCCCTCCTGCAGCAAAGCACCCCCACAGCATGATGCTGCCACCCCTGTGCTTCACGGTTGGGATAGTGTTCTTCGGCTTGCAAGCACCCCCTTTTTCCTCCAAACATAACGATGGTCATTATGGCCAAACAGTTCTGTTTTTGTTTCATCGGACCAGAGGACATTTCTCCAAAAAGTACAATCTTTGTCCCCATGTGCAGTTGCAAACCGTAGTCTGGCTTTTTTATGGCGGTTTTAGAGCAGTGGCTTCTTCCTTGCTGAGTGGCCTTTCAGGTTATGTCAATATATTACTTGTTTTACTGTGGATATCGATACTTTTGTACCTGTTTCCTCCAGCATCTTCACAAGGTCCTTTGCTGTTGTTCTGGGATTGATTTGCACTTTTCGCACCAAAGTACGTTCATCTCTAGGAGACAGAACGTGTCTCCTTCCTGAGCGGTGTGACAGCTGCGTGGTCCCATGGTGTTTTTACTTGCGTACTATTGTTTGTACAGATGAACGTGGTACCTTCAGGCGTTTGGAAATTGCTCCAAGGATGATCCAGACTTGTGGAGGTCTACACATTTTTTCCTGAGGTCTTGGCTGATTTATTTTGATTTTCCCATGATGTCAAGCAAAGAGGCACTGAGTTTGAAGGTAGGCCTTGAAATACATCCACAGGTACACCTCCAATTGAATCAAATGATGTCAATTAGCCTATCAGAAGCTTCTAAAGCCATGACATAATTTTCTGGAAATTTCCAAGCTGTTTAAAGGCACAGTCAACTTAGTGTATGTACACTTCTGCCCCACTGGAATTGTGATACAGTGAATTATAAGTGAAATAATCTGTCTGTAAACAATTGTTGGAAAAATTACTTGTGTCATGCACAAAGTAGATGTCCTAACCGACTTGCCAAAACTATGTCATGCTGAAATAGGAAATGGCCTTCCCCAAACTGTTGCCACAAAGTTGGATGCACAGAATCGTCTAGAATGTCATTGTATGCTGTAGCGTTAAGATTTATCTTCCCTGGAACTAAGGAGCTTAGCCCGAACCATGAAAAACAGCCCCAGACCATTATTCTTCCTCCACAAAACTTTACAGTTGGCACTATGCATTCGGGCAGGTAGTGTTCTCCTGGCATCCGCCAAACCCAGATTTGTCTGTTGGACTGCCAGATAGTGAAGCGTGATTCATCACTCCAGAGAATGCGTTTCCACCACTCCAGAGTCCAATGGCAGCTTTACACCACTCCAGCCGACGCTTGGCATTGCGCATGGTGATCTTAGGCTTGTGTGCGGCTGCTCTGCCATGGAAACTAATTTCATGAAGCTCCCGACGAACAGTTCTTGTGCTGGCGTTGCTTCCAGAGGCAGTTTGGAACTCGGTAGTGAGTGTTGCAACTGAGGACAGACGACTTTTACGCTCTACGCGCTTCAGCACTCAGTGGTCCCGTTCTGTAAGCTTGTGTGGCCTAACGCTTCGCGGGTGAGCCATTGTTGCTCCTAGACGTTTCCACTTCACAATAACAGCACTTACAGTTGACCGGGGCAGCTCTAGAAAGGCCGAAATTTGACGAACTGACTTGTTGGAAAGGTGGCATCCTATGACAGTGTCACGTTGAAAGTCACTGAGCTCTTCAGTAAGGCCATTCTACTGTCAATGTTTGTCTATGGAGATTGCATGGCGGTGTGCTTGATTTTATACACCTGTCAGCAACGGGTGTGGCTGAAATAGCCAAATACACTAATTTGAAGGGGTGTCCACATACTTTTGGCAATGTATATTCAGTGTATACTCAGGTATAATGAGGGGGGGAATCAACTACCTGTCTTCCTGTTTGTTTTATCTCTTCAATGATCAGGTCATGACCTTTGTGCTTTGTCACTGAACACTCAGCAACATGTCTTCCATGAAATCATCAATATGAAATAGTTTTCAGAACAAGTGGTATTTTATGGAGAAACAAACATTTTGTATAGTGGGATGCAAAAAAAATTGCACTACTTTGTATTGGACAATGATGACAACAGAGGAAAGTAAGTATGTTTTCTGATAAAGGGGAGAAGAAAGCATAAACTATACCTGTCTTCCTGCTTGTTTTATCTCTTCATAGACTACATCATGTCCTTTGTGTTCTGTTACTACACACAGACTGCAGATCAGCTTCTGGTCTGTCCTGCAGAACACCTCCAGAGCTCTGTGGTGCTCCTGACAGAGTCTCTCCTCCAGGTCTCCAGTCACCTCCACCAGGGTGTGTCTCTGTAGTTTAGGTACTGTGTAGTGCTTCCTAACGTGGGTCTCACAGTAGGACTGAGTGCAGGTCAGACAGAACTTCACAGCTTGGACCTCAGAGCAGATATCACAGGGTACCTCTCCTGGCCTGGTTGGGAATTGGAAAATAAGATTTATTACATTTTAGTCATTTAGCAGACACTCTTATCCAGAGCGACTTACAGTTAGTGAGTGCATACATTTTAATACTGGCCCCCCGTGGGAAACGAACCCACAACCCTGGCGTTGCAAGCGCCATGCTCTACCAACTGAGCTACACGGGGCCAAATTTATCAAATACATTGATCAAAAGAACATGACCCATACAGGTTAACACATAATGGCCTGATAATATAACACATGGTAACCTACCTATAACTATCTGTTATCATGGTAACCTACCTATAACTATCTGTTATCATGGTAACCTACCTATAACTATCTGTTATCATGGTAACCTACTTATCATATCGTTATGTTTTTGTCTCACCTTAAGTCACAAATAATTAAGAAAATGTTATTATTATGACATAGGCTCAAAGGACTATGTAAAATATTACCCTTTGAAATGAAAAGGGAGTTCCATGGATTGGTCACTCTTCATTGATAAATAACCAGATGAAACAGACTCTGCTATCTCTGGTTGGGACCTGCAAGCAGCACAAGTCATACAACATAATACAACATTGAATATTGAGTCAGAATTCATAATTTTAGTTTAACTCATTTCTAAAGACATAAAATTATTCTGATCCTTTATCAAATATATTGATGAACAGAATATTTTCTGTGAAGTTTATTCTGCACTGCAACATAAAACAAAAAAAAAAAAAAAAAAAAACATTAACATGAAAATGTAAACCATGTGATAACTGAAGAATTACACTTATAGGTGGTTATTACTAAATTATACAACGGGTGGGTCTAATCCTGAATGCTGATTGGTAAAAACTGCATTCCAGCCGGTGTCTATTCCACAAGTTACCACTGGCTAAATCTATGATGTTAAAAAGCCTATTTACTCTGTTCCATCTGACTGCGCAATCCACTGTCTCATCAGCCCAGCCAGGCACTTTATAAACTTGATCTCCACTATAAAAAGCATCTAGACATTATTTCACATTTCTTTTAGACTAACATTTAGTTTTCAACAGCGGAGATTTAGATAAACCTTGCTGTCTGTCTCTGACATTTGCAACATTGTTTCAATATTCAAATTCGATCTCCAGCTGTCCCATAGTAATGAACGTGTAGGGGTCGGGAGGAGAGAGAGAGGCAGGCAGCGTTTCTTAGCCAGTCGAAATCATGAATCAGCTGGCATCATTTTTATGGATATATACAAAGAAATGTCAATTGATTAAAGGTAAAACGAAACGAAGTGCAGCTAGTTTGCAGTCTTTCCAGCTTCAGTTTGAAGTGATTGTGTTACTGTAGCTGTGTTGTTGGCTAGCTCCTCTGAACAACAGTGTCCTGACGAGAGAGCACATTCTCTATGCCAGGCGAAATTGCACCTCATTAGCTCATTGTTATGGATTTATCCGAATAAATGGCTCTAGAAAACAGCATAAACAAATGCAATTGCAGCTACCGTTGTTATTCTGGCTGCACTGTTTGACTTGACTGTAAATTAGCCGTAGTTGGCTAGCTAGCAAGCAAGGGATAAAAGCGTTGCCAGACAGTATGGCAATGGACATTTAGAACGAACGACTGGGTCGCGTCTATAGATACAGAACAAAAAGACTGAACGACTGGGTCGCGTCTCTGGCAACCGAACCGATAGAACGAACGACCAGCCGGTTTGGGTAGCAACCCTAGATTTGTGTCGGGACTATATCTTGTGGAAGGATGAAATAGTATGAATAAATTCAACAAAATAAAGTTTTTAATGAAAATATGTAAATCATTATTTGAATATGTTGGTAGAGTATACCCATTGTATAAAAGTGATGATGCCCTCAATGTTCGTGCCTAACAACATCCATGCCAATATATCCTCCAAACACGGGCATTCTCGGGCATTATCACTTAATTATAGAGATGGGTTACCAACATATTCAAATAATGATTTACATATTTTCATTAAAAACTTCAGTCCCACAGCGCTTCCTCATATCCTACCGTAGCCTCGGGCATTATCACTTCATTATAGAGATGGTTCTACATTTCCTGGTAACATGTAGAAACTCACCCTTTTCTTTGTGAAGAGGCCCCCTCTTTGACATGAAGAGAGTGAACCATTGATGTACCACTCTTCATTGATAAACAACCAGAGGAAACAGACTCGGCTATCTCTGGATGGACACTGCAGATAATACAAGAAAGACATGCACCTTTAGTAAATACTCAAATCACATGCAGCATTATAGAAGTGAACTACCTTTGGACTTGGTTTGTCGTCAGTCATTTACGCTTACCAAATCTTTCATATTTTCTGTTAAATGTACTATGCAGTAACTTAGTATCCTTCTAAAAATGCATTACTTTTATATAGGATACAGATCTTAAAAGTCTTCAACAAGCAGTTGTGCGCGCACACAAAACACACACACCTCTTCATATAAGGGTCCATGTTCTCATCAAGATCCTTGTTTGGTGACCCATCCTTCTGTCTTTCTTTAGGGATGGCTCCACCCTCAGCCCCCTGATGATAACTCATTATAACTCTCAGAGAGGAGGCCTCACAATCCTGAAGAGGACTGGTCTGGTCCCATATCAATCTGTAAATAAGAAGAGTAAATACCATTATATTAAAACGTTTAAACACAAAAGCAGATTAGGCCTATTGTTGGCCTGCTGTGCTGGGGATTTAAATTGACATTATAATGACATCCTGTAAAGCATTTGGTACAGAATGCAACTGTGAAAAGCAGTAAAGGCTGAATGTTTTTTTTGTTTTAATTATTATTATTTTAAAAAATAAAATAAAAAGCAATGTAGCACAATTACATAGTGAATATGTAATTATGTTATTTAGTTGTCTTTTTCGTGTCAGTCCTTTTTTAGGAAATTGTATTATCCCTAGGTGGGACACCAATCCGCCCCAACCTGGTCTTGGCTAGACGGTATACAGTTTATGTCAAATTGACCTCAAAAGTTTATTTTTGCATTTTAGTTAACTCTAACCCTTTACTTAACTTGAACCTAATTTTCCCAACCTACTACGTTAATTATACTAACCTGCGGAGTATTTCTCCTAACCTGCTAGGAAAAGTATCCTGGTCAATTCTGACATAAACTGTATCCCGGCTAGTCCCAACCTGCCCCATCCATAGAGAATGATAGAGGCCTCTAGTGGCCAAAAGGCTGTAATAGCATGAGCTGCGGTTCCACCATTTTAACGTAGTCAAGTGGGTGGGGCTTCCACCTTCATTGGCTTATTCTTTCTGGTGACCCTGTTGTGTCCAGTCGGGTCATCGGGAGGGATCAGCCAGTGTACTACTTTTAAAAGGAGATAGCATCAATAAAGCTGCCTCTGCCTATACATCTCTATGGCCCAACGCAAAACCAAAGTGGCTAAGTTTTTATGAATCCATTTTGTTAAGGTTGGCTGGGAGTCATAGGTCGTATCCGAAATCTGTATTGCTTACTACTTACTAAAACGACATAATGTGTATTACTAATCGTACTATATACTATTTAGAAACGTACAGTTTACTAAAATGTATGCAAAAATGTATGCAGTAAGCAACAAATATCAACATACTAGACTCACGGTTCATTTGGGTACAGTGCGTCCTTCCTCAACAGTGTGCAGCGAATTATAGCCGAAATTAGTATAACATCCTGGCATTTAAAGCTTAGTCCATTTTCCAAATTTCACATATAAAACTTGATATTTTCGCATACCTAAAATGCATACTATTTAGAATGCAAGGATGGATATTCGGACACAACAACTGTAAAAATGTAACAGGAATCAATTAGGCCTATGACCGCCTATCAAAGTTTGGAAGAAATACACTGTATGTATACAATACACACAATTATTTCTTTCCTCATAAGCATCTCTTATTTTAGGATAAATATATGAATATATCTGCTAAATATCTTAAATCTCAGCGTCAGTTAGCTGTGTAAATGAGAAGACGTTTCGTGGTCTTCCTTGTGCGCACTCAGCCATTATGGTAGTGGGCCTAGCGGGGTACTAGATTTTTGTACTTGTCATTTATTAGAAAGAAGTTGAAAAATCGGCTCTTTATTATAAGCAAGTTTCGTTGAGTTGAATAAGAATCGACTCCCAAATAATCTAACACCTGACTTTCATAATACAAATATTAACTTACCATTCCTCCTGCTGTCTTGATTTGATAATGTGGGAATGCAGTGGAAATACAAACAAAACATTATACAGGATTCGTATAAACTTTTTGGCGTTCCTGTGATAGTTGTAATTACTCATTTGTTCCTCTAGGTGGCGACAGAGGACTTTGTAGAGCTGATGGGTCCTGAGACGTTATAGCAGAGACAGCAGAAATCAAAGGAGTGAAGGGACGCTTTCAGATGTACAGAGACCATAGCCACGGGAAGTCGTTTGGGGGTGGAGGGGCTGCGATTTTTAGTTTGAACAGACAGTTAATACTTCTAGTTTGAACATGTTAATACTTCTTACAAAAAGTCAATCTCTCCTCCACTTTGAGCCAGGAGAGATTGACATGCAAATGATCAATTATCTCAGTGTACATTTAAGGACCAGCTGTGCTGCCCCGTTCTGAACCAATTTTAATTGTACATGAATAAATAACAGTTGACAAGTTACATTTTAAGCCCATCATCTCAAAATATATATATTTTAAAGCCCTCTGCTTTACACCTCTGAAGCCCTCCCGTGTCATGGTATATTTTCATAGAACTGTACAGTGCAGAGGAGGCTGGTGGGATGAGCTATAGGAGGATGGTCTCATTGCAATGGCTGGAATGGAATTCATGGAATGGAGTCAAACATGTGGTTTCCATACGTTTGATGTGTTTGATACCATTCCATTCATTACAATGAGTCCATCCTCCTATAGCTCCTCCCACAAGTCTTCTCTGGTACCATGACATTGAATATCCTTTACTGAATCAAAGTGTATCGATGTGAACAATCCCTCTGTAAATATTGATGTACATGTTTACTTTCTACATTCTTTTTACAGTTTATGTTGATATTTTTACTGGGAAAAAGTTAGATATTCACAACTACATAGCCTTTATAGCTCATTAAGCATTGTGGGGATACATAGATACTGTGCATTGTTGTTCACTAACTCTGTAGACCAACTAGTGCATAAATAGTCCTTAATAACGGAGTCCTTAGTCCATCCGTTATCAGTGTAATGAAAACATGGACTGGACTGGCAGTAATGTTCACTAGTAGTTATCAGTATAATGAAAACATGGACTGGACTTAGGTAATGTTCACTAGTAGACTACACTACAGTAGTTATCAGTATAATGAAAACATGGACTGGACTAACAGTAATGTTCACTAGTAGACTACACTACAGTAGTTATCAGTATAATGAAAACATGGACTGGACTTCAGTAATGTTCACTAGTAGACTACACTACAGTAGTTATCAGTATAATGAAACCATGGACTGGACTACCAATAATGTTCACTAGTAGACTACACTACAGTAGTTATCAGTATAATGAAAACATGGACTGGACTTCAGTAATGTTCACTAGTAGACTACACTACAGTAGTTATCAGTATAATGAAAACATGGACTAATAGTTACGTTCACTAGTAGACTACATAGTTATCAGTATAATGAAAACATGGACTACCAGTAATGTTCACTAGTAGACTACACTACAGTAGTTATCAGTATAATGAAAACATGGACTAATCCAAGTTGATCCTTTTCTTGTCAGTCATTTCTAATGAAATTATAGTCACCAATTGTAGAGTTGAGTTTGTTTCACAGTCTATAGACTGTAGTATACAGCACCACCATTTTAGACCATATTTATCTGACCTCACACACAGCCTAGTAATTCATTAACACCTGACCCATTTAATCGAGAGCAAGTGGCGTTTCAGATCATCTTTTTTTTTTTCAGTTACATTACGAACTTCTCAGATCTCACCATGCCTGGAGAAGTATTTATCACGTCAGGAAACCCACTCACGTGACATAGCAATCTTGGTAACACTTCATTTTAAGGGGTCCTTATTACAGTGTAATTATATACGTAGTTACACTAACAAGTATTGTAATTAATTGTCATAATTCATAGTTACACTGTAATAACAACATGCAACTGGTTGTATTTGCAGTCTGTAAGTACAGGGATGTAACAATGAATGCTTGTTACTAGGGCTGTTATGGTGACCATACTACCGCCACACTGGCGGTCACGAGTCATAATGGCAAATTCCACGTAACCGCTTAGTCACGGTAATTAGGCTTCTCTAAGCTCTGACACTGCTGCTGGTCATTAGTAGCCTACCAAACTTGCTACCTGCAGGGTACTCAGCACTCTATTGTCCCTCTAATCACACTGACATCAATGCAAATGTTGGAAAATCTAAGAAAGAAACACTTCATGAGAGCCCATGAGCTCATGTTGCTCAACATTTCTATAGGCTATGCAATTGTGGGAGAAAATAGTGATGCTTCTATTAAAAAGAGGAGGATCCCATCAGCTTTAATAGGCTTATTATATTTATTCCTCAACTTTCTTAATATTAAGCTCATTGCTTCTCTTTACAACAGGAGTATAGCCTACCTGGCTGGCATGAATATGAACCGTTGGGGAAAATGTCCTCCATTCGCTTTTTAAGTGCATAGATGAAATATATTTTTTCCCACTGTCCATGTTTCTAGACAGGTGCATGATAATGGTCCATTCTAAATCAAAACAAATTTCACACATATATTATTTAGTATATGTAAAGACAGGATTAAATCAAGAATAGTCTGATGGGTGACAATATTAGCCTATCACTTGTGGATGATATATTATTACTTGTGAATGATACTCAGCTTGTGTGCAGTAAGGCAAGAAACGCATGCCTTTTTTATGTGACTTTTTCCAAATCATAGTCGCACACCTCATGTAGCCCATAGGCATATACAGTACCAGTCAAAAGTTTGGACACCTACTCATTCAAGTGTTTTTCTTTATTTTTTACTATTTTCTACATTGTAGGATAATAATGAAGATATCAAAACTATGAAATAACACATATGGAATCACGTAGTAACCAAAAAAGTGTTAAACATATCAGAATCTTTGTTATATTTGAGATTCTTCAAATAACCACCCTTTGCCTTGATGACAGCTTTGCACACTCTTGACATTCTCTCAACCAGCTTCACCTGGAATGCTTTTCCAACAGTCTTGAAGGAGTTCCCACATATGCTTAGCACTTGTTGGCTGCTTTTCCTTCACTCTGCCCTCTGACTCATCCCAAACCATCTCAATTGGGTTGAGATCGGGGGATTGTGGAGGCCAGGTCATCTGATGTAGCACTCCATCACTCTCCTTCTTGGTAAAATAGCCCTTACACAGCCTGGAGGTGTGTTGGGTCATTGTCCTGTTGAAAAACAAATGATAGTCCCACTAAGCCCAAACCAGATGGGATGGCGTATCGCTGCAGAATGATGTGGTAGCCATGCTGGTTAAGTGTGCTTTGAATTCTAAATAAATCACAGACAGTGTCACCAGCAAAACATCCCCACACCATAACACCTCCTCCTCCATGCTTTACGGTGGGAACTACACATGCGGAGATCATCCGTTCACCCACACCGCGTCTCACAAAGACACGGTGGTTGGAACCAAAAATCTCAAATTTGGACTCCAGACCAAAGGACAAATTTCCACTTGGTCTAATGTCCATTGCTCATGTTTCTTGGCCCAAGCAAGTATTTTCTTATTATTGGTGTCCTTTAGTAGTGGTTTCTTTGCAGCAATTCGACCATGAAGGCCTGATTCAAACAGTCCCCTCTGAACAGTTGATGTTGAGATGTGTCTGTGACTTGAACTCTGTTAAGCATTTATTCGGGCTGTAATTTCTGAGGCTGGTAACTCTAATGAACTTTGGGTCTTCCATTCCTGTGGCGTTCCTCATGAGAGCCAGTTTCATCATAGCGGTTGATGTTTTTTGCGACTGCACTTGAAGAAACTTTCAAAGTTCTTGACATTTTCCGTATTTACTGACCTTCATGTCTTAAAATAATGATGGACTGTCGTTTCTCTTTGCTTATGTGAGCTGTTCTTGCCATAATATGGACTTGGTCTTTTACCAAATAGGGCTATCTTCTGTATACCACCCCTACCTTGTCACAACACAACTGATTGGCTCAAACACATTAAGAAGGAAAGAAATTCCACAAATTGACTTTTAAGAAGGCACACTTGTTAATTGAAATGCATTCCAGGTGACTACCTCATGAAGCTGGTTGAGTGAATGCCAAGAGTGTGCAAAGCTGTCATCAAGGCAAAGGGTGGCTACTGTCCCAGGGATGTAGCTCAGTTGGTAGAACATGGCGTTTGCAACGCCAGGGTTGTGGGTTCGATTCCCACGGGGGGCCAGTATGAAAAATAGAAATGTATGCACTCACTAACTGTAAGTCGCTCTGGATAAGAGCGTCCGCTAAATGATGTAAATGTAAATATTTGAAGAATATAAAATACATTTTGATTTTTTTACACTTTTTTGGTTACTACATGATTCCATATGTGTTATTTCATTGTTTTGACATCTTCACTATTATTCTACAATGTAAAAAATAGTAAAAATAAAGAACAACCCTTGAATGAGTAGGTGTGTCCAAACTTTTGACTGGTAATGTATGTTTTTATAAGGTTTGTATCACAACTAAAGTGGCCAAATAACTTCTTAAAATTAAGCACATTAATGCGCTTTACAGCGGGTGTAGAGCCTAACTGGCATACAATCGCAGTGCGTGAGTTTCAAGTTTGGGGAAGATCATTTGCAGTCGCTTTTGAGAATGGTGTTTTCCCACTAATGGAACATTCGCGCTTATAGCCTACTGCCAAAGCTTTTTTGATGCTAGTGGCTGTACTAATTTGGGATCTATCTCACAACTGTCCCAGACTGTGTTTGGAATATTTATTTCTCGCACAGAATAGAATAGGTCAATTTTTGTACTATGGGGGATTGACATAGGCTAGTGCTTTTGCTGTTCGTTAGGCCTACTCATCTTGTTGGCTGACGAAAAGTAAATGTGGACAGTTCTTCCAATATCTTCAATATGCACTTCGGAATTGGATAAGGATGTGCGCGGTTGCGTCCCAGATGTGTCTGTCTTCCCTTGTAGTTTGTGAGAAAGACCCGATCACGTGATGGAGAGCCATTTGAGTGAGAGGTGCTTTGAAGAATGCTGCCGGGAGAAGGGAATTATAATTATGATATTCAGCTCAAGGGCACAATGGCCACTGGCAGCAAAATGCATGGATTGTTTTAAGGGGCATTACGGCCACACAAAAAGGATGCCGCCAGGAAGTTTGAGGCATTATCAAGTGCTTGTCAAATTGTTAATGAGAGACTGATGAAGTGTGTACAGCCTGCACAAGAAAACAAAGCAGAGCTCATGCTTTTCATGAGACTTTTTTCAAATCAACATTAGAGTCGCGTCATGCAGCCTTAGAATGTATTTAACAATCAAAACATATAGGTCAATGTTTGTATCACAACTAAAGTTACATAAATAACTAAATTCAGCATATAGGAGTTCCTGTTTCTTTGTTAACCGCTCAACACAGAATAAACGCATGTGTGCACTCCCTCAAATCGTTTGGAGAAAATATGATTTATATTTTGTTCAGCTATGTTCAATTGTATTCTTCATACTATAAAATATTTGTCATGTGAATTTCTATCTCTAATTCGACCTAAGCTTGAATCATTACCAGAGGTTGTAAAGCTCTGGTTTTAATCATCAATGATTCAAGGTCCACAATCCACAAGTAATTATCGGTAAATTTATTCATGGAGAGCTCTGCTCAAAAACACAAATATCCTGTTTTTTATACCCCTTGACAAACAAAGACACTATGCTCCTCCCACCTTTAGGTGGCTTCCTTAAACAGTTCCCGCCTTCCCCCTTGAATGGTTAGTAACGCCCCATCTGTTAGTGGGTTGACACTACATGATAATTCTAACATTTATACTGTGTTTGGGGTGAAATTCTTTAGTCATTATTCTTAAAATCCAAATTAATCTAACAATCCACCCCTTTGACTAAATATTCCCACATTCAGGATAAATGTATTTTACAAGCATGATTAATGTCAGAGATCACATCAGAACTAATAAACATTTCATCCAATTGCGGTCTTTCAGGGTCCAAATCCTCGTCATCCACCAAGCCTGGAGGATTGTTTTTCACATTCCCCTGGTCAGAGTCCGGAGTCAGTCCATCTCTCATCATTGTTTAGATACTGCATTTCACCAACGCCTGACTCACCAATCCTCGGACACAGGGAACAAGACAACAACCACATAATACAAGAATACCCATACAAACACTGATCGCTCCTAAGATGGTGGCTGCTAGGGTTTTCCATTTACCAAATATTTCATCAAACCACCCTATCCACAATGTACTAACTTCTGAGTTCAGTTCATCCTTCACTTAGTGCAGTTAATTCTGTAAGAGCTCTGGTGACTGTCCCATCCAGTGTGGTGTTGTTAGGGATAAATATGCAACAATGGCTTATCTTTCTATAGACACCGGCCTTTTCTGCCTGATCTAGAACCAACCTCTACTAAGTTATGAGCGGGATGGCGGATAATCGCTCAGAGATCCCCTTTACTGCATCTCTAGTCTTGTCAATAAATTGCTGTTGGTTGTAATAGATATAATTTATCCAATCCATATTTTTGTTTGTCACCCACCAGAAAAATGTTGTAGTAAAACTCTCCCATGTTTGATTTATAGCTTTGTATTCGTCTGGAACACCCCTGGGGATGCCTATACCGTCTATCCAAATTGGGCTATTTCCTTCCTTCCTTATTTATTTTTCTCCTAATTATTCTTCCTGTCACTGGTCTTTGATGACCAATTCTTACAGGTTGGACCAAAAATACTGGTGCACAAGTACCCACCCATCCCTCTGGTAATGTCTGCCGAATGCTCCCTTTTTTAGTGCACCACCATACATCAGTCACATTAATTATCTCCTTACAGCCATCAAAATCACCCAAGTTACGGGTGCCATT
Organism: Coregonus lavaretus; assembly: GCF_964263955.1. Taxonomy (NCBI): domain Eukaryota; kingdom Metazoa; phylum Chordata; class Actinopteri; order Salmoniformes; family Salmonidae; genus Coregonus; species Coregonus lavaretus. The sequence goes on along the minus strand of NW_028164474.1, from coordinate 139,343 downwards.
TCTATGTCTGTAACACTGGTATTCGCCAGGAGTTAAAGTGAATCTAGGTGGGCTGGCCCAGTATGTCAATTTTGCCAGCCCAATCCCTGTGCAATTTGGCTCTTTTTGATTGGACCCCAGGTCTAATACACAGGGAAACATTGCCTTTGGCATTGGGGCGGTCAACATTGTTGGTCACCCAATGGAGCATGCATAACAATTTGTCTCCCCCAAGGCCCTAGCGGTGTATTTCATCCACTTTAACCAGAGATTCTCATCAGGGACCCCCTCCACTTCCCCATTGTTCCATTCTTGTAGGAGAAAATATTTCATAGTGGACGGGTTAGTTGAATTGACTCCGTCATCCCTTGACTGATTTACTCGGTCTATTGCTGTTAGTGGATTAATGACAGTACCTGCTCCCTCTATATCCTTTGACTCCATCAAATATAATCTTAGACAAGTATCCCGTCCGTATACGTCCGCGCAAGCCCAGTAAGTTCTTCTCATGTCCTCTTTAGTGACCTTTACTATTGTTACTACCATTTCCGTGGGGATGTCGTTATACCTTCTTATCCTCCATCTTCACGTCCAGCCCCCCCCCCCCCCCCCCGTCTCATCTCTCCGTCCCCCAGTATATCTAAATACCTGAGCCCAGGAACAATCTGCCGAGGGAGCTGAACATAAATACAACGGGATCTTATAATCCCCTGTTGCTTGCTTATCCGCTCTGATAAGATCCCTAATCCTAATTTTGAATCTTACTCCCCACCCCTCTCTGACTCCTATTTTGTAGATCACTTTCCCTTGATGGTCAGTATGTCGGGTCGCTTTCCCTTTATTTCTTAATAATGGTAAGGCCATAGCGTAATTGGTGCAAGGTGGTGGTGGATTTTGACCTACCACGACTATTGCCGAGACTATGATGCAGCTCAGGGTCACCCATATTCCCAAAAACCGCCAACCCTCTCCTGTCTTGAGTCCTTCTGCTCGGTACCACCCCATACTCACACCCTAGGAACACACTACAGTGATGATAGGTCTGGGTAGGAGATCTTCGTTGACAGAGATGACCCCCGCACCCTGTGGCGCAGTTCCGCTCGTCAACTCTGCGTGTGCTAAGCGGTGCTTGTATGTGGTCCTACCTTCTTGCAGTGGGTAACATGGACCCAGGTTCCTCTCTCTGCTATTCTAATGGCCAAGGTGGTTACCAACATAACCTGATAGGGCCCTTCCCAACAGGCCTGCTTCCAGTTTTCCTTCTAGTGACTGGATGCTCACCAGTCACCTGGTTAGATAGTGGGTCACCTTCTCCTTTAGTTCACCTGTGGGGCACAAAACCTCTGACATACGGGTGTGGTTAATAAACTATCTTCACACATGTTCAGATTAATGTAACAATTTCTGACTGCATTCTCTTTTTAGACTATCTAAAAAATGTTGTTGTCTTTTTAAGTATTTTGTCCTCTCCTTCGTATATTATCTAATACAATTAGCCTCTTTCCCCCTCTTGACACATAGTTCTGCTTATGTGTCAATTTTTTCCACCTTCCTAAACATTCCCTTGGGTTTTTTATCAACCAATTGCCATGCCTTTCATTTTTTAGATTGTCTTTTGCTTCTTTATTGCTCCTCCCACTTCCTTTGTCTTTATGGCGGCTAAATTCGACTTTCATTCAGTTCAGAATCAATTAGTAATCCAATCAAACAATCTCTTATCTTGTAAAAACACTTATGTTTAGTTCAACCTCTGTTCTACCCCGGCTCTCCCGGTCTTGACCTGAAGACTGATTGTTGGACATGACAAGTCCATTTTTTTTTAGGTCACCTAAGTATTCTGCCTAGCAACAAAGAATAAAAACCTCTATGTTCGTGATTAACCCAGTTATCTCTAATAGCCCACCAAAAAAAACCCATCATCTTTAAACCACGACCAATGTCATCCCTCTTTACTCTCTACCATTTGGGTAACATCCCTGATATATTTATGAAAAGCTAAGACTGTTTGGGAAGAGAGCAACAACATAACCTGTTCTTCCTCCTCAGAGTTCCAAATGATTTTACCATGGGCTGCCATTGCCTTCCCATAGATAAGATCACTTGATTTACCCGTATGCAGTACATAATGACGACCCAAGCTTTACAGAAGTCTATCCTTACCAAAAAGCTCATCATTCTTCATCTAATTTTTTTCTTCTTTTTTTTTCTAGTCCTTATCTACCTGACCCTATTGCTAAATCAATGATCTAGGCAATAGTTGTCTCGCCTTAGATTGTACATTCTTCTGATTACTGCAGCTTATTCCATGAATTTAGTTTCAAATATCACCCAATAAACCGTTCCATCCCACAGCATAGTAAACACCACCTATGAACTGTTGAAAATTCCCTAAATTCAACATAACAACCCTTTATAAACATCATGCTGGGTGTGTTTTTATTTTATTTGAAAAACCCAATTGAAAAATAACAATCAAAGATAATTAGGCTCAACTTAATTTGGTAGCTCCCTCTTATGACCTAAATACTGCCTAACTTCATAAAATCCCTCAAAATTTCTCGAGTATACAATGATTATTTAATTGATTACTCTAAATCTGCTACATGTGATCTCATTCAAATGATCCATTATCAATTATTTGATCCACCCCCTAGTAAATCTCTCTCCTCTTCTATCCTGGAGTTCTACCGATCCCAGCTATTTCCCCTAGTGGCCATTAAATACTCTGCTCTCGTCTGTTCCTTTTCTTACTCTGTTAGTCTCTGCTTTTCAAGGTCCAGAAACTGTTATCTCTGTCTCTCAGCCTGCTTGTTTTTCAAACCTAAACAGTTTCCTTCTCTCTTTTTCTTTTATTCTCTCCCTCTCTAACTTCCTCTGTCTCTCTAAGTCTGTCTCTGCCTCTCCTTTTTCCCGCCAACCAGAGCCACAAATCATTCTCCTTGTCCTCAACTCTCAACCCTCTCAGCTCTATCGCTACTTCCCTCCTATCATTACTGAATCAATGATAATACATTTACATTCTAGTCACCCAGCAGACGCTCCTATCCAGAGCAACCTAGTGAATACATTTTTATTATTTTTATCTTTATTTTTTTTTACTGGCCTCCCCCCGTGGGAATCGAACCCATAACCCTGGCGTTACAAACACCATGCTCTATCAACTGAGCTCCATCCCTGCCGGCCATTTTCCCCCCTACCCTGGACGACGCTGGGCCAATTGTGCGCCGCCCATGAGTCTCCCGGTCGCTGTCGGTTGCGACAGAACCTGGATCCGAACCAGGATCTCTAGTGGCACAGTTAGCCCTGCGATGCAGTGCCTTAGACCACTGCGCCACTCAGGATAATAATAACTGCAATAACTATCAATAATAATTATAATAACTATTACGAATTATATTGTCCTTTTTCTGATGTTCCAATTGTAGTCTATTCATTTTAGTTTAAAATATAAAGTTATTTATAACAAATCCAGAACCCACCACAGGCTGGTGCTATTCCCCCCGCACAACAGCCAATGCCACTTGCTTCCCTGTAACGAAAATAAATTATAGTTTTAAAATCTTCCAACCATTTGTATTTTCCTGTCTCTCACTCCCCCCCCCTCTCCTGCTCCTTCCTACATTATGGGGGAGGCGCGGGAAACTTCCCTACAATCTACCTTCTTAGGAAATAATGCCATTCGTACTTGTAACATATTTTCATAGATTATTTAGAATACTACTAGTTATCTTATGCAACTTTTAATACACGTAAAAACTCTCTCTCCACCCATTCTCTATTGAATAAGTGCGTCTTCCTAGTTACCCCATAACCACGCCTCAAATCTTTTATTTAGCATTTAACCAACCAAATACTAAGTAGTATCCGGTTATCATTCATACCCGCCGTTGAATTTCCTCATACACACATATTTCACCTTATGCCATTCAAATGCCCAACACAACAGAATAGTTCAATTCAACTCTCTATTGGTTTTTCAAGTCGCTCTGGATTAGAGCGTCTGCCAACTGACCAAAAACGCAAATATTCTCCACCTTCTCACCCATTACGTACGTCTATGTTTGAGTGCGAAAGTCCAGACACATGCATAATAATATGCCATCTAGCAGACGCTTCCATCCAAAGCGACTTACAGTCATGCGTGCATACATTTTTTATTATGGGTGGTCCCGGGGATCGAACCCACTACCTTGGCGTTACAAGCGCCGTGCTCTACCAGCTGAGCTACAGAGGACCACATCGTTGGATTTTATAGGTACCTCTCAAATAATCGCTTTGTGGTGTTTTTAGCCAATTCTTAATTGACACTAATCATTTTTTCAACATTTTACCCGTTGAACCAAAAATATTGACTGTCATCCTCCTTTTCCCCTGCAGTCACGATGGTTAAATATTCCTTTGTCCCCATTAAAGCATTTTCGCGCTTAAAAAAAAACACACTCGCTGTCTCACGCCCCTCTTTTCGCTGTTCTTTCAAATTAGTTCCAGTCTACATGCATCTATTTGATCATAAATTCAAATTGTTCTACTTCGAGATGCCCAATAAATTCATACCTCTTCTCCCAAATGGATCCCTAAAACATATTTCTTTCATCTCCCGTTAATTCTCGGACTTGTTTAGAAGATGTCTTTCCCATGGCGGAACAATAAGAAATCCCTTCCCCGCTTTTTGTTTTTTAAATAATTAACTCCCAAATTATTTTCGTAGGAGCTAATCTCTTAGTGCGCCTCTTGCTTTTGTAATTAACCCTTTAAAATTATTTAACCCCTAACCCAGAGTTTCTATTTAAAACTCCGGTTTCATGAAAAGAGTAAGTTACCCAATTTTCCTCACGCAACTTATTTTTTCCTCCACCCCTGAAATTATGATCATGTCTCCCGAGGGATTAAGTCTCACACTTACACGACCTTATCATCTGATAAACTTGTTTGCAAAGTTCTAACAAATGCCCAGTCGCATATAGAACTCCCGACATATCCCTCTCATACGATGATAATTATTTCCCTGTTTATACTGAACATTGCAATTCGTACAATGCCAATATTAACTTAGTTTACATTTGTGATTGCAATTCACTACCATGTCATTTCGGACTAGTTATTTTTTTTGTAATAGCTATTTACCTCTAGGATCAATTGCGGACCCTCCCTGTCGTAATAATTATTACCTTCTTTGACTTTGGTAACTAAGTTCAACTCATTTTACCAAAACCATGAATAAAAATTACTGACCTTTTCCTCGCAGTCTGGATTAAAATGCTTTTTCAAACTTGTTAACGTCTTTATCGTTCATAAAGAGTAATCACCGGCCTGTTTATTAACCTTAACGTCGAAGGCCAGGACTATTCTTCACGGATGCATTCACCCGGCCGTGCACGGATATCGGTGTCTCTAGAACGATAAAGATGTATTAAGATCCGGCTCGAAGGACCAATCTGTCATGTGAATTTCTATCTCTAATTCGACCTAAGCTTGAATCATTACCAGAGGTTGTAAAGCTCTGGTTTTAATCATCAATGATTCAAGGTCCACAATCCACAAGTAATTATCGGTAAATTTATTCATGGAGAGCTCTGCTCAAAAACACAAATATCCTGTTTTTTATACCCCTTGACAAACAAAGACACTATGCTCCTCCCACCTTTAGGTGGCTTCCTTAAACAGTTCCCGCCTTCCCCCTTGAATGGTTAGTAACGCCCCCTCTGTTAGTGGGTTGACACTACATGATAATTCTAACATTTATACTGTGTTTGGGGTGAAATTCTTTAGTCATTATTCTTAAAATCCAAATTAATCTAACAATAGTATAAAATAATGCCACGGAATTCTAAGCAAATCTTGTCTGCTAAATGAACTAGTGTAGCCCACAGCCATATGGCATAGCCATATCAGGGCCTAACATAAGGACAACTCAGAGTATGCTATTCTGTTCTTCTGAAATAGACTACATTTTCTTCATATCATGTTTCTTCAGACCTGTCTAAAATAAATAATGGATTTATTGTGATGGTGTAGGCTATATTACATGGATTTATTATACTTTTAAAAAAATGTATATGTTCCAAAGGTCTGCATCAGTGGCTTGTAGGCTATACGTGGAAGCCAGGAGATGCTAAATGTGTTTATGTTAATTAACGGTCAATTACTGTGAGACTGGCAGTTATTTGCTTGACAGTCACCGGGTGACGAAATTTAATGACCGCCACAGCCCTTCTTGTTACAATGCTTGTTACAAATGTTAAGTTTACTATAGCATGTCTTTTTTTTTTAGGTATTCTGACTGATTTCATGTCAATGCTAATATAGTGTTGGCTAGCTAATGTTAGCTAACTGTAGCTAGCTAGTTAGCTAGCTAGCTAGCAAACATTAACTGGCTTTGTTGTTGGGCCTACAAAGTAGGCTAGCTAGCTAGCTAGTTACCATCTACAGAATATACTTTCCATGCAATCTGTTGATGTTTTTGGGGATTAGCTAGCACGCTAGCTAACTCGTTTTTCTAACCTTGATTAGCTAGCTAGCTACCTAAAGCTGGCAAAAATACTATGGTCGCTACTTGCGAGCTAACTAGCTAGCTAACATTAGCTGGGCTCGATGGTCTTATCTTCCCTGAACATTGTTCTCAGGGTATCCATAGCCCAAGGGTATTTTGTGAGACATCCAGCATGTTAAAGGTAGCTAGCTAGCTATCTAGCTACTTATGTCAACACAAGCACTATTATTGCTAGCTGGGTAACACAACAACTAGCTATGCCTAGCTAGCTATATGCCTAAACTATAGAAATCATGATGACGGTAACAAGGGGTAATGTATAGTGTCTATGCTAAATTGTCATATTATTCTTCTCTACCACAGATTCCCACAATGTCTCAGACTCTAGGATAGGAAAATTCTTCCAAGAAAGAAATGGATAAAGACAGAGCCAGAGACACAGTTGTCGATTTCCATTGTTTCTAAATTAGCTATCTAGGCTACTCACCATACTATAGGCTACAGATTTGAGTCACCACTAGAATAGTTATTTGTATGTTATTGAGTAGGCCTATATGTCTTTGTTTAATCTAATTAATCAAATTATTAATCTAACAATAACAATTCGTATTATTTTTGGAAGAAATGTAAGGTATTTTTACGTTGTTGAAGTAGTAGGCCACACAGAACAGGACCGCCGAGTGCTGAAGCGCGTAATGCGTAAAAATCGTCTGTCCTCAGTTGCAACACTCACTACAGAGTTCAAATTGCCTCTGGAAGCAACGTCAGCACAATAACCTATCGTTGGGAATATCATGAAATGGGTTTCCATGGCCGAGCAGCCGCACACAAGCCTAAGATTACCATGTGCAATGCCAGTTTGGGGTAGGTCCTTTCCTGTTTCAGCATGACAATGCCCCCATGCACAAAGCGAGGTCCATACAGAAATGGTTTGTCGAGATCGGTGTGGAAGAACTTGCCTGGCCTGCACAGAGCCCTGACCTCAACCCCATCAAACACCTTTGGGATGAATTGGAACGCTGACTGCGACCCAGGCCTAATCATCCAACATCAATGCCCGATCTCACTAATGCTCTTGTGGCTCAATGGAAGCCACAGCAAGTCCCCGCAGCAATGTTCCAACATCTAGCAGAAAGCCTTCCCAGAAGAGTGGAGGCTGTTATAGCAGCAAAGGGGGGACCAACTCCATATTAATGCCCATGATTTTGGAATGAGATGTTCAACGAGCAGGTGTCCACATACTGTTGGTCATGTAATGTATCTTCTTATGTATAAGCATGCGCTAAAAACATAGGTTACATTAGGTCCCGTATAGCTCAGTTGGTAGAGCATAGAGCTTGCAAAGCCAGGGTTGTGGGTTTGCTTCCCATTGGGGATCAGCATGAAAATGTATGCTCTCACTACTGTAAGTTGCTCTGGATAAGAGTGTCTGCTAAATGACTAAAATGTAATTATCATCAGTGAATAAGACACAACCACTGGCCAAAGCATATGGATTAAATTCATGCTTTCCTTTGGAAGCCAATAAAGATTTAAGCCAGTTTGATTTAGCATCTGTAGTATCTTAAGAGTCTAGAAATGCTGATGTGGCAAAATGGTGGAATAGATGAACTTTGCTCTACTTTGTTGAAAACATCTGGAAAGCATTACTGATGTTCATGGAAAGACGATATGGGGAGAGGGGTAGAAACGGCCAGGGATTGGTTTTTAGGATCACACCATATTACGTCATAAATGATATAAAACCATGTCTTGAACAATAGAATAGGGAGAATAGCAAATTACTGATTGGCTGTGCTGTCTCACAGATATCTGCAGAATCTGTCAAATTCCGATGCTGGAACCTTTGTTATAATAAACCTTTGAAAACAGAGTACAGTGTCGGCGGTTTCCTTATCATCACAAGCATGGACCAGCAAAGGTGTGTCTTTTAGGCACTACATTTAATGGCGACGAGGTAGTTTTAATTTTTATTATTTTTGGGGCGTGTTACGTCTTTTCTTTGCATTCCATTCCTGGGCTACAAAACGACTACCGCTCAAAGAAGCCGGCAAATATAAGGTGAGCTTTAATCCCTTACATTGGGCGCTGGCCGTTTTGTGAGTCCAGAGAGTGTGTGCGTTAGAGATGTACCGTTAAATTACTTGTGCGTGCGTTTTGCTGGTGTTTGCTGTGTGGTAGGAGTTCCGTTCTAAATTTTCTGAATTAGTTTGCGTTGAGAACAACGCAAACAGTGGGGAGTGTCTATAGGGCACACCGATTTGGACACACATATTTTGCCTTGAATAAAAGTGAAAGGAGTGTCCAATGAAAGGCTTAGAGGATAACGCTTGATATGAGTCAACAGTATACTTTTAGGGCGCCGTTAATTTAAGCAAGCCCTTGAGACCAAGGCATCCATATGATGGCCGTAAAACCTAGGAGAGTTGTTAGATTGACTCTCGGGTCTGTTCTGGGAACAGTGAGTTTGTACGACATATATTAAATTGTATGTTACCTCTTGGAATATGGTTGACGGATTGTATGTCCAATGTGACCTCTCATTTAATGTCGGCAACTTAAGGTAGCAGAAATTTAGCAAAAGGAATATAAAAGAAATAGGAACGGCGATAAGCAAGCTTGCTCTGTATAAATGGATCCTGTATGTCTCTGTGTGTGTGTGTGTGTGAGACAGAGAGAATGCTGCTACATGTGTGTACGTGGAGAGGTCTCTGATTACTTCCAGATGTGTGTCGACTAAGGCTTTGACCAGAGTTTTTAGTCTCTTGTAAATAAATGTGTTAGGTATTTTTGTTTTCAAAAGTTAAGCCCCTAGAGTAAAAAGTTAAAACCCCTACAACGAAGTTAAGGTTAAAAATCTTATGAGTCTCTGTTTGTGAGAACGTTTGTAATTCTTAAACTATATAAACTATGAGCCCCCTGGAAGGACAATAAGTTTAAAGATCTTATGAGTCTCTATAGTTTACTAACTAATCATGCCTACAGGGAGGACTTTTTAAGAGTGTATAGAGATGTTTTATATTTGATAACATCATTACTATAAGTCTGCAGATAAGTGATAACAAACTTCGAAGTTGGATATGTCTTGTATGTTCTATGTGTTCAGTTTGTGAGCTCTGTTAAAGTCTTAGGTGTTATTGTCTATGGGAGAAGAGAACGGAGCAACAGTCTATAGCTCCTTCCACTCTGAAATCACATTGGTGACTGAACTGCGCACGCGTAGGATTTATGAGTTTAGCCACTCCCCTGCACTGAACTGGAGAGAGAACGGGAGAGTCCGTTTTCAGTGCAGACAAAAAAGAAAACGGGAGGGGGAATTTTGCACACAAGTGAAATGTTCTCTTGAATTAACTGTTGCTTGACTGTAAAACTGTTTTGTTGATAATCGGTTGAGTTGGTGAATGAGAGATATATTAACGGATTAAAAATAATAATAATAAAATAAATGAATAAAATAAAATGTTATTGAGCTATTTATAATATTCCTGAGTTAAGCTGTTTGCTTATTTCTTAGCGTGAATGTGAAAGAATATATATATATATATATATATATATATATAAATAATGATGAACTAAATTCTTGCTTGTTCTTTTGTCTTTCTGTCATACGAGAGACGAGAAGGAGGAGACAGAGAGAGAGAGAGAGGAGGTGCTAACATCAGCTGGCATCGATGACAACCACCCACCCAAATTAAGGCCAGTACTGTTCTTATCCACAAAACCTACTTTCCCTTACAGGATTTAATTGATACATTGTGTCTACATAGAATTTTTCATGTTGTGACCATTTCGCAGGAACTTGGCAACAGACTGATGAATTGATGTAATTGATATTTCCACATTACAGTTTCCGTCAATGACTTGTTTTGATTAGAGTTGTCTTGGAAATCCAGCATTAACATTATTCTGTAAAATTAAAGTAATTAGGTACTTATTAAGCAATTGGGTAGTGTTGCTGGTACAGGTATTTTATTTTTGAATTGCTCTGGAGTTGACTTCTTTCCTTTACTCTTCCTCATCGGATGTGGTAAGATTGCCACTAATCAATAATTTGGTAAAATAAAATTCACAGAATAATTGGTAATTGATTGGATTAATTGATTGATTGATTTGATTAGTAATTGATTGATTGATTTGATTGATTAGTAATTGATTGATTGGATTAGTTGATTGATTTGATTAATTGATTGATTCATTTGATTAGTAATTGATTGATTGACTTGATTGGATTAGTTGATTGATTGATTTCATTAGTAATTGATTGATTGATTGATTAGTGATTGATTGATTGATTGATTGATTGATTAAATTAGATTGATTTATTGATTTGATTTGTTGATTGATTGATTGATTGATTTGATTGATTAGTTGATTGATTGGATTAGTTGATTGATTGATTTCATTAGTAATTGATTGATTGATTGATTAATAATTGATTGATTGATTGATTGATTAAATTAGTTGATTGATTTATTGATTTGATTTGTTGATTGATTGATTGATTGGTTCATTGGTTGATTGATTAATTGATTTAATTGATTGATTAATTTATTAGTAATTCATTGATTGATTTGATTGATTAGTTGATTGATTGATTTGATTAATAATTGATTGATTGATTGAATTAGTTGATTGATTTATTGATTTGATTTGTTGATTGATTGATTGATTGGTTCATTGGTTGATTGATTGATTTGATTTATTGATTGATTGATTGAATTAGTTGATTGATTTATTGATTTAATTAGTTGATTGATTGGATTGATTGATTGATTCGATTGATTGGTAATTGATTGATTGATTTGATTGGTGATTGGTTGATTGATTTGATTGATTGGTTGATTGATTGGTAATTGATTGATTGATTTGATTAGTGATTGATTGATTGACTTGATTGATTGGTTTATTGATTGGATTAATTGATTGATTGATTTGATTAATGATTAGTTGATTGATTTGATTGATTGATGGAATTAGTTGATTGATTGATTGATTTGATTGATTGATTGAATTAGTTGATTGATTGATTGATTTTTGATTGATTTAATTGGTTAATTGATTGATTTGATTAATTGATTAATTATTTTTTAATAAATAAAAAAAAAAAAAAAAAAAAAAAGGGGGAAACTAGAGGGAAACACATAACATAGTCATTACAATGGGGAAAAAGGACATCAAAACTACAAAAGCAATTACTCCTCTTCATGTAGTACAGAATAGTAATCCTCTAGTTAATGGTATAGCAAAATTATCTGAAAAATGGAATAAACGTTGGCCTGACATTGAACAACCATGGCCATTGGAAGGCATGCTTAATCCAGACGTCATCAAGATAATGCAAGTGCTTGTATCCACGTATAAGACAGATCAAAAGAAGGGGAAGAAAGGAAAACTTCGTAAAGAAAAAAGACAAAGAGAGCTGGGTGTTCTTAAGCTTTTTGAAAATGAAGGACAAAAACTGATAAAAGATACAAAAGATAAGAGAGACAGAGGTACAGAGAAAATGGCAAAAGAGGTGAAGGTGACAGAAAAACTGATTGCAGAAGTCAATACACCTTTCTCATATATGGATTCAGCAAAAACACCCCCACCTTATGAGAAAGAAGCCAAGTTTAAGGACGTTTATCCTCAGCTTCCAGTGATCATTCAGGAGGGTGACTATTGCATCAGAGATGAAGATGAACGAATAATAGAGAGAGGACAAGCAGAAACGACCATAAAAATGAATCCAAACTCCAAAGGCAGGAAGACAACGAGATGTCTGGAGACTAAGGGTAGAGTGAGATCAAGGAGGATGGAACTTGATGATGATGATGATGATGATGATGATCAGAGTGATTCAGAAGAGACCATGGGTGGATATGACCCTGTCATCAGACAGAGGTTGGCCAGAGCGGAAAGAAGGGGTGATGGAAGTTGGAAGAAGAAGAATACAAGCGATTCGAGCTCTGATGAAAATGAAGATGGAGACAACGATGAAGATTTGGAGACTAAAGGTGCTTCATGTTCAAGAGGATTTTATCCTCCAATGACTAACACAGAAGAAATAGAAAGAGATATAGACCGATGCGTATCATACCTGTATAAGGCCAATGATTTAGAAGAAGTAAAAGAACTGGAAGAACGACTCAAGAAGCTGCTGAGAAAAGAATCCCAAGAATCTGAGAAGAGATATACATTGAGGCCAAGGAAAGATGGCACTAGTAAGAAAATTATGCCGGTGATCATTCGAGGACAAAACCTAGAATATAAGCCTTTGCAGAATACCGATATGTCAGATATACTTGAGAAGCTGCCTACTCTTCAAGATGGAGCATATCCTTGGATTTCAAAGTTGGAAGAAATTACGGTGGGAACACAGTCTGCCATAGGAGACATTAAGAGACTTTTGGCTAATCTCCTTGGGATTCCAGTAATGGAAGAAATTTTTCAGAGAGCTGGACTTCATAGATACGTGGGAACTGCTGTGAATGATCCTGAATTGTTGGCTGCAAGCAGGAATCGGCTGTGGAGAGCACTGAAAGATACGTTTCCAACAAATGTGCATCCTGACAACATTCTGATTGACCCACTAGGACAACAAGAAAATCCGAGAGCCTACGTGTCAAGAGTTCATCAAGTGTGGAGAAATATTACCGGAAATGATCCAGATGTGAGTCAAATTGAGCAGTCAATCTTGAGAGCTAAACTACAGATGGGACTGCCCTCACCGGTAAGGAGCAAACTGGCAGAAGTGGTTGGACTTGGGAGCATGACAAAAGGTGTTTATACAGATCATATAGCCCATCAAGTGGATCTGTACCGGAAAAAGGAACACAACCAGAAAGAACAGGACCAAGAAACTCTCAGAAAACTCAATCAAATACAACTGGTGGAGAAGAAGGAGAAGAGAAGCATTGGTTATGCAGAATCAGTGTGAACCAAATCAACAATCACGGCTACAGTTTCAACTGAACAAGGTCAAATGCAACTGTACCAGCCACAACTAGTGGTACAAGTTGTTTCATATCCATAGATAGTTTCTGGAAATAAATAATTTCAGAGGAAGATACAGGAGCAAGTGAAGATCATCTGGAGGACAGGTGAACCTTTAGGGGAAAGGAGCAAGAATTCTAGAGGTGCCCAGAAGATCCGAAAAGGAGGAGTTTCAGCTGATAGCACCGATTAGAGAAGAAGAGAAAAAGATCCAACAATTGAAGTGAAAATAAACAATGGACTATGGGAAGTGATGATGGATAGCAGAAAGGCTTTTATCTGTGTTCAGCCTGAAGAGGTTACACATCTCACTATGTCAAATCAACTAAATTAGGAGAAGGATTTGGAGGAGTGAAGATCACGATTTCTGAAAATGATGATTTTGCCTCAAGGACAAGGAGAGTCATAAGCTGTACGGATAACACACAAATCTATTTGAAGTGTGAAGATGGATTGAGAATCTATGGAAGAAGAGATGTTGAAAAAAGGTTCAAGAATATTTGAGATATCAAAGTAGTACTGATATTGGATTTGTGAAATCAGCCCAATTGAGGTGAAAGTTGAGGAGCCAGACCTCCTTGGAAGAATCAGTATCCATTGAAAGATGAAGCAATCCAAGGAATTGAACCAGAAATTGAAGGACTTTCGAAAGCAAGTGTTTTGAAGACAATAGAAAAAATCGTTAGAGTAGCAATCAATTATTGTTTTGGAGAAACCATGATGATTTAGGAAGCTATGGGTTAGCTAATGTTGTAAAAGGGGAGATTAGGATAAAGATCACAAAGGAGTAGAGTTTTTGGGAACCATATTTTCTTGAATAGATTGACTATGTCATAGGTAGGTGCATAATCTGTCCGAAAAATAATGTGTGACTGTTATTCTTGGTTACATTCATATACCAAGAGGTTCATAAGATGTTCAACTAAGCTAAAATATGCTCAGTCGGTTGCAAAGTTATTGTGTAAAGAAGTCATCAGCAGGTGGGAATTTCCCGATTTAATATACTCAGAAAATGGGAAAGAGTTTTGTGAATAAAACAGTCAAATGGTTTTTGAAAAATTAGAGAAAGAAAAAATTGGAAAAAGTCAGACTAAAATGTTATGAAAACTAGGGTTGAAATAACTCTAGGAAATTTGGAATATCTGATTGTGGGATGATTATATTATTGTGATGAATCAAAGGGGGGAAATGGAATTCATATCATTTTTGGAATTCTTATATTATTGCTGATATTGATGTTTTAATTTGCATGTGTTGTTTTGCAAAAGATACTGTTTGGTCTTTTCTTTTCTTCCAGAAGCATATGGGGGAATAAGTAGAGGGACTCAAATACTCAAACATGGACAATATGAATGGACTGGAGGAAGTGGAACAAGGAAGGAGTGGAAATGTTCCGATTCCATCATCAACGTCGCATTGAAAGACGACACTGTGGAGGAGATGAAGTGTAGTGGACTACATTCCAGTGTTATATTCTTTCTGTATTAATTTTTGAACAATTATGTTTTCTGTGTTGGGTACATGTGGGGACCTCAGATGTTTTTGTTTATTTCGTTGAAGTTTAGGGATATGGGGTCTAGGCAAGGACAGAGAGAATCCACAGGAGGGTCCGATGGGTCGACCAGCCTGAATGTGGACATTTTGATTGTATTTTGTTTGCTGGGGTTTTCATATGTATTCAATTGCATCATAGCTTAAAATGTATTCATGAAGATGTATGAATTGATCTGGAGTACTTAGGTGGTCGCCTGGGGCAGAGGGGCCGTGAGAGAATTTTCCTGTCTTGACTGACTGATGGATATTTGGAATGAAAGCTGCCAGACAGGTTTTTCGCTCTTACACTCCATGACAATTTATTTACACTCCATGACAATTTATTTACACTCCATGACAATTTATTTACACTCCATGACAATTTATTTACACTCCATGACAATTTATTTACACTCCATGACAATTCATTTACACTCCATAACAATTTATTTACACTCCATAATAATGTATTTACACTACATACAAAAATGTGTCTATATAAACATGTGTTTAATCTCCATAAATTTAGGTTTATTGTTAAAGTTACTCAATAACAAGAATTGTTATTTGTCATAATCCTATTCTTTTTGTTTTCGAGACTTAATTAGTCTCGAAGGGGGGAAATATGTAGTATCTTAAGAGTCTAGAAATGCTGATGTGGCAAAATGGTGGAATAGATGAACTTTGCTCTACTTTGTTGAAAACATCTGGAAAGCATTACTGATGTTCATGGAAAGACGATATGGGGAGAGGGGTAGAAACGGCCAGGGATTGGTTTTTAGGATCACACCATATTACGTCATAAATGATATAAAACCATGTCTTGAACAATAGAATAGGGAGAATAGCAAATTACTGATTGGCTGTGCTGTCTCACAGATATCTGCAGAATCTGTCAAATTCCGATGCTGGAACCTTTGTTATAATAAACCTTTGAAAACAGAGTACAGTGTCGGCGGTTTCCTTATCATCACAAGCATGGACCAGCAAAGGTGTGTCTTTTAGGCACTACACATCCTTCTAGACTGTGAAAAACATACCCTTCAAAACATGGTAGGCTGTGTAACTCCACCCACACCCTCCTGCAGCGCATGGATTTAAAGGGATAGTTCACCCATATTACAAAATAACTCATTGGTTTCCTTACCCTGTAAGCAATCTATGTACAAGCTGTGGCAGCAATCAATGCTTTGCTTTAGTTTCCCTGGCAGTGGCTGGCGCTGTTTCCGAATGCTAAAGTTTTAGCATTTGTGGCACAAAAATCCCATTCAAGTCATTGTACCAATATTAGCATTTTTCGCGCATGATGTTCAAATCATCTACAAGTGACTTTGTTGTGTTTCACAATCAATTTTGATACTTTTGGATTTATACCACAAAGTCTTGAATGGGATTTTGGACACAAATGCTAAAACGTTAGCATTTGGAAACGGTGCCAGAGAAACTAAACCAAAGATTGCTGTCATACCTTGTCCATAGAATGCTTAAATGGTAAGGAAACCAATATGTCATTTTGTAATTTGGGTCAATTACACCTTTAAGCGCATCCCCACAGAGCGTATGCTACCAATAAAGGCCTCAGCATGCTTCAGTTCGGCTGGCGCTTAGCCAAACTCGGCTAGCCGAACCGAAGGAATGCGCTGGCATACTCTCTTAAAATGTCTTCGCTTGAAAACCGAGAAAAAAGCGGCAATAGTACTGTTTGTCCATTTTGAGACGCGGTAGCCAGTACTTCCTCAAAATAGTCAGAAATTAATCTAAGATAACTCAAGAAATGTGTCATTCATTTTGATGTTTTTGTCGAAGAGATCTTAGTCGCGCAATTTTACATCTAACTAAGATGTATGGTGCAGTATTTTTCAATGAACAAAAGTGAGTGAAACGAGTCGTCTCTCGTTAAACGACAACAAATCCTTGATTGACGAGTCCCTACTGTTGACCAATCACCGAGGAAGGGGCGTACATAGCCTTCGGCTCTGACCTTCCGCTTGCCTCCAGAAAAATTTTTGTGTGCCGGAATAGCCGAAAGAAACCTTCGCCGAAGTCCAAAACGTCACAAAATGTCGTCATAATATATGCACCACTCTTCCGAACTGTTTCGGCAGGGAAGCGTGCGGACGCCTTTATTATTATATATAGGCTATGGTCAGTCGTGAGAATGGGTCTTGTCTCTAAACCCAAAGTCAAAGCTGCAGTTTGGGCGCATTTTGGTTTTAAGCCAAACGGTAAAGGAGAGCCTCATAATCTTGATGAGGCAGTTTGCAGGTTATGCCGGAGGATTGTTTGTGCCAAAAGTGGAAACACGAGCAATCTAAAACATCATCTGAGACTAAAACACCCTACTGTTTTTTCTGAGTTTATATCGGCAACGTCTGGTTATGGATACTACTTCTCTGAGCCATTAGGTGAGTCTGCTATGCTGCAAGTCATTTGCACTGGCATTGAAATCTACATTCAAAGTTTGAATTCCTAACGTTTTTAGAACTGTAGGCTACGATGTGTTTTCCCGATGACTACCCAGTGACGATTTATTTTCTCTCACTTTCAGTCGCTGCCATGCTGTGCATTTTGCATAGGCCAGTGGTATACCGCAACAATCTTTGTAGAGTTGTCTTCCTACATTTCCATGCAGCCCATCCTTAGTACTAGATATTTAAATACTTGAATAAATATTTTTCTCACTTTTTTAAAAAGAACTGCACATTTGGTGTCTGTTGCGAGGTTGAGCCCGGTATATCGAGTGCACGCACGCTACGCCGGGGTAGGCTACTGGGCGGTCAGCAGAACAAGCGCACCCAGATAGAAAGACCAGCCCTCGACCGAGTGTAGGCTACTTCTACTCGTAGATTATAATGGTGGGTCGTGAGAATGGATCTTGTCTCTAAACCCAAAGTCAAATCCGCAATTTGGGTGCATTTTGGTTTTAAGCCAAACGAGAAAGGAGAGCCTCAGAATATTGATGAGGCGGTTTGCCGGTTATGCCGGAGGATTGTTTTTGTCAAAGGTGGAAACACGAGCAATCTAAGACATCACCTGCGACTACGACATCCTGATATATTTTCTGAGTTTATATCGGCAACGTCTGGGCATGGGTACTATTTTGAGCCATCAGGTGAGTCTGCGCTGCTGCAAATCATTTGCATTTGAGATTGAATGTAGCCTACAGTCAAACGTTTTTAGAATTGTAGCCTATGCTTTTGTGCTTTTTTTCAAGACATATTATTGTCGATTTTTCTCTCTCACTTTCACTCGCTGCCATACATGATGTGCATTATATACAACTCAATACTCGAAGATGATTTGCTAACGCACCAAAACGCCTGAATATGATTGGTCAACTAGCAATGTCAGTCAAACTCTGTCCTCCTCGATGAAAAAGAAGTATCGGATATCGCCATCAAGGGTCACTGATATCGGACACATTAACATGTTGTTCGTCAGATATATTGCTGAATTTGTTGGCAATTAAGTAAAATATACAGACGCGGTATATTCTGTAAACATTCTATATTGGTAACTATTGTGTGTAAATCGATAACCGATTAGGATTTCATCATCGTTAGGCCTGATCTTTAGGCTATATCGTGGCACCCAGGTAAACCTATTTCACTGTGCTAACTAGCAAATTTGAAGAGCCATTGAACGATGGATCTAGTCTCAAAGAAGAGAGCTACATCTACAGTCTGGGTTCATTTTGGTGTAAAACCAAACGATAAAGGGGAGCCTGAAAATAAGGAGGAGGCCGTG
The DNA here is from genome assembly GCF_964263955.1 of Coregonus lavaretus. Lineage (NCBI taxonomy): Eukaryota > Metazoa > Chordata > Actinopteri > Salmoniformes > Salmonidae > Coregonus > Coregonus lavaretus. The sequence goes on along the minus strand of NW_028164474.1, from coordinate 120,619 downwards.
TGTCGGTTGTGCCGAAGGATAGTTCCGTGCAAAACTGGGAGCCCGACCAACCTGAGATCACATTTAAGGGTTCACCACCCTGCTGTGTTTTATCAACTCATGTATGGTGGTGTTGGAGCCTCCATGCATCAATCATCGGAGACATCAGGTGTGTAATAGGCAAGTTATTTGCACAGGATGTGTGTGTGTGTGTTAGGGCTTGGAATTGACAGGGACCTCGCCATACGATATAATCACCATATTATATCGTATTATAGTTGAAGTCGGAAGTTTACATACGCCTTAGCCAAATACATTTAAACTCAGTTTTTCACAATTCCTCAAATCAAATCAAATCAAATTTTATTGGTCACATGCGCCGAATACAACAGGTGCAGACATTACAGTGAAATGCTTACTTACAGCCCTTAACCAACAGTGCATTTATTTTAAACAAAAAAGTAAGAATAAAACAACAACAAAAAAGTGTTGAGAAAAAAAGAGCAGAAGTAAAAAATAAAGTGACAGTAGGGAGGCTATATATACAATAGAATAAAGTGACAGTAGGGAGGCTATATATACAGGGGGGTACCGTTGCATAGTCAATGTGCGGGGGCACCGGCTAGTTGAGGTAGTTGAGGTAATATGTACATGTGGGTAGAGTTAAAGTGACTATGCATAAATACTTAACAGAGTAGCAGCAGCGTAAAAAGGATGGGGTGGGGGGGCAGTGCAAATAGTCCGGGTAGCCATGATTAGCTGTTCAGGAGTCTTATGGCTTGGGGGTAGAAGCTGTTGAGAAGTCTTTTGGACCTAGACTTGGCACTCCGGTACCGCTTGCCGTGCGGTAGCAGAGAGAACAGTCTATCCTAGTAAAAATTCCCTGTTTTAGGTCAGTTAGGATCACCACTTTATTTTAAGAATGTGAAATGTCAGAATAATAGTAGAGAGTGATTTATTTCAGCTTTTATTTCTTTCATCACATTCCCAGTGGGTCAGAAGTTTACATACACTCAATTAGTAGTTGGTAGCATTGCCTTTAAATTGTTTAACTTGGGTCAAATGTTTCGGGTAGCCTTCCACAAACTTCCCACAATAAGTTGGGTGAATTTTGGCCCATTCCCCCTGACAGAGCTGGTGTAACTGAGTCAGGTTTGTAGGCCTCCTTGCTCGCACAAGCTTTTTCAGTTCTGCCCACACATTTTCTATAGGATTGAGGTCAGGCCATTGTGATGGCCACTCCAATACCTTGACTTTGTTGTCCTTAAGCCATTTTGCCACAACTTTGGAAGTATGCTTGGGGTCATTGTCCATTTGGAAGACCCATTTGCGACCAAGCTTTAACTTGCTGAATGATGTCTTAAAAGTGTTGCTTCAATATATCTACATAATTGTCCTTCCTCATGATGCCATCTATTTTGTGAAGTGCATCAGACCCTCTTGCAGCAAAGCACCCCCACAGCATGATGCTGCCACCCTCGTGCTTCACGGTTGGGATGGTGTTCTTCGGCTTGCAAGCGACCCCCTTTTTCCTCCAAACATAATGATAGTCATTATGGCCAAACAGTTCTATTTTTGTTTCATCAGACCAGAGGACAAAGTACGATCTTTGTCCCCATGTGCAGTTGCAAACCGTAGTCTGGCTTTTTTATGGCGGTTTTGGAGCAGTGGCTTCTTCCTTGCTGAGCGGCCTTTCAGGTTATGTTGAAATAGGACTTGTTTTACTGTGGATATAGATACTTTTGTACCTGTTTCCTCCAGCATTAGTAAAACTAAATGCATGCTTTTCAATCGAACGCTGCTAGCACCCGCCCACCCGACTAGAATCACCACTCTCGACGGGTCTGACCTAGAGTATGTGGACAACTACAAATATCTAGGTGTCTGGTTAGACTGTAAACTCAACTTCCAGACTCACATAAAGAATCTCCAATCCAAAGTTAAATCTAGAATCGGCTTCCTATTTCGCAACAAAGCCTCCTTCACTCATGCTGCCAAACATGCCCTCGTAAAACTGACTATCCTACCGATCCTTGACTTCGGCGATGTCATTTACAAAATAGCCTCCAACACTCTACTCAGCAAATTGGATGTAGTCTATCACAGTGCCATCCGTTTTGTCTCCAAAGCCCCATACACTACCCACCACTGTGACCTGTACGCTCTTGTTGGCTGGTCCTCACTACATGTTCGTCGTCAAACCCACTGGCTCCAGGCCATCTATAAATCACTGCTAGGCAAATCCCCGCCTTATCTTAGCTCATTGGTCACCATAGCAGCACCCACCCGTAGTCTGCGCTCCAGCAGGTATATCTCACTGGTCATTCCCAAAGCCAACACCTCCTTTGGCCGCCATTCCTTCCAGTTCTCTGCTGCCAATGACTGGAACGAATTGCAAAAATCTCTGAAGCTGGAGACTCTTATCTCCCCCAATAACTTTAAGCATCAGTTGTCAGAGCACCTTACCGATCACTGCACCTGTACACAGCCCATCTGAAATTAGCCCACCCAACTACCTCATCCCTATATTGTTATTTAATTTGCTCTTTTGCACCCCAGTATCTCTATTTGCACATAATCTCTTGCACATCTAGCATTCCAGTGTTAATACTATTGTAATTATTCTGCACTATAGCCTATTTATTGCCTTACCTCCATAACTTGCTACATTTGCACACACTGTATATATATTTTCTGTTGTATTTCTGACTTTATGTTTTTTTTTACCCCATATGTAACTCTGTGTTGTTTTTATTGCACTACTTTGCTTTATCTTGGCCAGGTCGCAGTTGTAAATGAGAACCTGTTCTCCTACTGGCTTACCTGGTTAAATAAAGGTGAAATAAATTTTTTTTTTAAAAGCATCTTCACAAGGTCCTTTGCTGTTGTTCTGGGATTGATTTGCACTTTTCGCACCAAAGTACGTTCATCTCTAGGAGACGGAACACGTCTCCTTCCTGAGCGGTATGATGGCTGCGTGGTCCCATGGTGTTTATACTTGCGTACTATTGTTTGTACAGATGAACGTGGTACCTTCCGGCATTTGGAAATTGCTCCCAAGGATGAACCAGACTTGTGGAGGTCAAAACAATTTTTTCTGAGGTCTTGGCTGATTTCTTTTGATTTTCCCATGATGTCAAGCAAAGAGGCACTGAGTTTGAAGGTAGGCCTTGAAATACATCTACAGGTACACCTCCAATTGACTCAAATTATGTTAATTAGCCTATCAGATGCTTCTAAAGCCATTACCTCATTTTCTGGAATTTTCCAAGCTAAAGGCGCAGTCAACTTAGTGTATGTAAACTTCTGACCCACTGGAATTGTGATACAGTGAATAGGCGATATGCACAGGCGAGCATGACGTATTTCCGGTTAAATCTCAGGATGGATGTAAACTTCCGGTTATCGTAGAATGCTGTGCTACCGTATGCTAGCATTGAATGCTTGTCGTCAAAAACATCCGAAACGGTTAATTTTCGTTGTTGTTTATGTTAATGTTTTTACTTGTAATACGATGACGTGTAAACGTACGAAAGTGTCCTTTCAAAAAAACGGGATGACCGCTCATCCAGCCATCACTGCTGTGTGCCGCAATGTACAGTGACTGCCAGATGCAATTCTTCTGTTAGTTTTTTTTACTTTTCCCAAAGACGGTGAATTACATAAACGGGTGGGTGATTAACATTCGAACGAGTCAACTTTCTTACAACAAACACACGAGTCTGCAGCCGACACTTTCTAAGTGAAGATGTAATAGAGCCTCCGACTCCAGCTGGGCGCAGACGTCTGAAGAAGGGAGCTGTTCCAGTGCTGTTTCAATGGTTCAATGATTAATAACGTTTATTTCACAACACATTGTAGTCTGCCTATTTAATTGGACTCTGCATACCTAATTCCGCTTGCCGGAGTAGCATCTGGTTTGGGCTTCACTACAACCATGGCATCCACAGGTCCTGGCTTCACTCCCTATGTATTTATGAGATGGTATTAGGAGAGATGCTAGTATGCATGTGACACAACTGTCTGGTGTTGAAATGATACAAACCATTGTTCGTGATTTATGCCACTTCTGCTCTGTTTCAGTGCACGAAAGTACAGGAGGGACGACAGACATGCCACATTCAGAGTAATGGGCAGTCTGATATAGTAATGCAACCAAATGATTGCATATCCCACACCCAGCCACACAGGAACAGTATCTTTTAACAAGCACAACTGGCTGTGAATCACGCCATGTCATCTGAAATACACAGAAGCATAATTTTAATGGGTTTTGAAAGACGAGGGTCTACAGCAGCAGGAGTAGGAGCAAAACTTGTTCTTTCTACTTTTTACTGGTGTAAGCAACTTATCTACTGTCTCGTGTCACTTTTGTGCTTTCTGCATCACTTTCCTACTGTCTTGCACCACTTGGCTATACTGTCTCCCACCACTTACCTATTGTCTTGTGCCATTTACCTACCTTCAAACAGTATTGGCAGAGCAGTAGGTGAGTGGTGCAACATTGTAGCCTAGTACCAATAACAACAGTAGAGTGAAGGTTTTGCTCCTAATTCCTCTTGAACAGTAGAAACATCAAGTACAAAAGCAAGGAAGTTGGGCTATATGTTTATAAAGAAATAAGTAAAGATGACAGGACAGTTTTGAGTAGAACATCAGCAGTTTGAAGAATAGCTGAGTGGAATATGTTACTGTCATTGCAGTCATCAAGTCAGGAAAAAGTAGTAATCTCATTATTGTTTACATTTCAAACCAAACTCCAATTTGTTTACAACAGTCCCAACAACAAAGCATGGCAATTCCCACTCAGCTACCCTGGTCTGTATTAGGCTACCACTGTTCAGCTATCGTGAAAACCACTAAAGTTCTAAAGTGTTCTCTTAGCAATGGCAATCAAAGCTGTGGTAACATTAAACGAGTAAAACGTGTTGAACGGAACCTTGAAAAGTTCAACAGAACTTTGAACGTGTCACTTAATCTAGTCCTACTCTCAACTGGTGTGGTGGCTTTAGTTTCTTCATTGAGCGGTAGCAGTGGGCTCTCACAGAGATCTCATTTGTAGCCCAGTTTTTACCTGATACTTTCATAAAAGTACAAACACGTGAAGAGAGAGGTATATACACATGATTAAACTTGATTTAAAGCATGATTAACCTGAAGCAGGATGGAGTCATGACTTTAAAACACCAAAGCAAGGCTTCTAGCTCAGGCTAGCTAGTGTTAGCATATTACCTTCAAAGTTGCAAGGAAAAGAAGAAACGTAAAATTTGAAGCCTTTATCCAGTTTGCTACGTGGTGTCGTACTGGATGTCCGGACGACCCTCCGTATATCATTAACAGATACTTTAGGCAACTCCAGCAAACACCTTGTAAACTTCATCTCTGCCATCATAACGGTCTACTGTCACTGTCTAATGTTTTTTTCCGGTAACCGTGAATGCCCAAGCATCCTTACACCAATACGGAAGTGATGCGTGCATAGAGCCTATTATAAGTGAAATCATCTGTCTGTAAACAATTGTTGGAAAAATTACTTGTGTCGTACACAAAGTAGATGTCCTAACCGACTTGCCAAAACTATAGTTTGTTAACAAGAAATGTGTGGAGTGGTTGAAAAACAAGTTTTAATGACTCCAACCTAAGTGTATGTAAACTTCCGACTTCAACTGTAGGTGCCAATATGATATGTATTGCGATTCTATATGTATCGCGATTCGATGTTACAAACATATTGCTTACATTTTGCTGCAAAGTGGCAAGAGAGAGCCATGAAAAAACAAGTTTTGATCAGTCATGGAAATAAAGTGCTGAAAACAAATTTGCTCATTATTTTTGAAAATATGGAGAACAAGCTATGAAGGAAACATACTGGAGTTTTGGTGCAGGCACAGCTGACAGCGCAAAAATAATATTGCAATATTGTCCAAAAATAATATTGCGATATCGTTAAATAATATCTCTCTCTATATACAGGTAAAAGTCAGTAAATTAGAATATTTTGAAAAACTTGATTTATTTCAGTAATTGCATTCAAAAGGTGTAACTTGTACATTATATTTATTCATTGCACACAGACTGATGCATTCAAATGTTTATTTCATTTAATTTTGATGATTTGAAGTGGCAACAAATGAAAATCCAAAATTCCGTGTGTCACAAAATTAGAATATTGTGTAAGGGTTACATTTTGAAGACACCTGGTGCCACAAACTAATCAGCTGATTAACTCAAAACACCTGCAAAGGGCTTTAAATGGTCTCTCAGTCCAGTTCTGAAGCCTACACAAACATGGGGAAGACTTCAGATTTGACAGCTGTCCAAAAGGCGACCATCGACACATTGCACAAGGAGGGAAAGACACAAAAGGTTATTGCAGAAGAGGCTGGCTGTTCTCAGAGCTCTGTGTCCAAACACATTAATAGAGAGGCAAAGGGAAGGAAAAACTGTGGTCAGAAAAAGTGTACAAGCGATAGGGATCACCGCGCCCTAGTCAAGATTGTGAAAAAAAACCCATTCAAAAATGTGGGGGAGATTCACAAGGAGTGGACAGCTGCTGGAGTCAGGGCTTCAAGATCCACCACCAAGAGACGCTTGAAAGACATGGGTTTCAACTGCCGCATACCTCGTGTCAAGCCACTGTTGACCAAGAAACAGCGCGAAAAGCGTCTCACCTGGGCTAAGGAAAAAAAGAGCTGGACTGCTGCTGAGTGGTCTAAAGTCATGTTTTCTGACGAAAGCAAATTTTGCATTTCCTTTGGAAATCGAGGTCCCAGAGTCTGGAGGAAGACAGGAGAGGCACAGGATCCACGTTGCCTGAAGTCTAGTGTAAAGTTTCCACCATCAGTGATGGTTTGGGGTGCCATGTCATCTGCTGGTGTCGGTCCACTCTGTTTCCTGAGATCCAGGGTCAACGCAGCCGTCTACCAGCAAGTTTTAGAGCACTTCATGCTTCCTGCTGCTGACCTGCTCTATGGAGATGGAGATTTCAGGTTCCAACAGGACTTGGCGCCTGCACACAGCGCAAAATCTACCCGTGCCTGGTTTACGGACCATGGTATTTCTGTTCTAAATTGGCCAGCCAACTCCCCTGACCTTAGCCCCATAGAAAATCTGTGGGGTATTGTGAAAAGGAAGATGCAGAATGCCAGACCCAACAACGCAGAAGAGTTGAAGGCCACTATCAGAGCAACCTGGGCTCTCATAACACCTGAGCAGTGCCAGAAACTCATCGACTCCATGCCACGCCGCATTAATGCAGTAATTGAGGCAAAAGGAGCTCCAACCAAGTATTGAGTATTGTACATGCTCATATTTTTCATTTTCATACTTTTCAGTTGGCCAACATTTCTAAAAAATCCCTTTTTTGTATTAGCCTTAAGTAATATTCTAATTTTGTGACACACGGAATTTTGGATTTTCATTTGTTGCCACTTCAAATCATCAAAATTAAATGAAATAAACATTTGAATGCATCAGTCTGTGTGCAATGAATAAATATAATGTACAAGTTACACCTTTTGAATGCAATTACTGAAATAAATCAAGTTTTTCAAAATATTCTAATTTACTGACTTTTACCTGTATATGTTCCCCATCACTAGTGTGTAAGAGAGAGAAAGAAACTGCAGTCTGCTTGCTCATATTCTACTCATTTTATATTTAGATTTGAGATTTGGGAGAAGAGAGCAGAGGTGTCCTGCTGCCAGCCTAATTCAGGTGTGCTTTTTCCTCCAGCCACAGTCCAGGCAGCTTATTCTAATTCCCCCTCCACCTCTACACAGGTTCAGAGCAGAGTCAACACTACATCAACGACAATGGTTCCCAAGGCAACTTCAGTGGTCAAGGCAACATCGGCGGTGGCCATGGTAACTTCGGCGGTGGCCATGGTAACTTCGGCGGTGGCCATGGTAACTTCGGCGGTGGCCACGGTAACGACAGACCGCTTCACTTCATCCCAGACACGGTGGTCTGCGGTGAGCCATGGTTGGAGGGCGGTGACGCCCGTGCGGTGGGTTCCATCCCCCCGTGCCTCAGCCTACGGAGGTGGGGCAGTGGACCTGTGCCTGGGGGGTCAGCGGAGGAGGAAGAGGCGGGGGTGTTTGCCAAGACTCTGTCACTGCAGCAGGGGTGGACGTTTGGACCCTTCGTGGGAGAGTTGACCCGCGGCCCTCTGAGCTGCCTCAAATACGCCTGGGCTGTGAGTATGGACAGATAGATATTAGCCTGGGCTGTCAGTATGGACAGATGGATATTAGCCTGGGCTGTCAGTATGGACAGATGGATATTAGCCTGGGCTGTCAGTATGGACAGATGGATATTAGCCTGGGCTGTCAGTATGGACAGATGGATATTTAGCCTGGGTTGTCAGTATGGACAGATGGATATTAGCCTGGGTTGTCAGTATGGACAGATGGATATTAGCCTGGGCTGTCAGTATGGACAGATGGATATTAGCCTGGGCTGTCAGTATGGACAGATGGATATTAGCCTGGGCTGTCAGTATGGACAGATGGATATTAGCCTGGGCTGTCAGTATGGACAGATGGATATTAGCCTGGGCTGTCAGTATGGACAGATGGATATTAGCCTGGGCTGTCAGTATGGACAGATGGATATTAGCCTGATTCCATTCGCTGTGCAGAATAGATAAGCGTTTGAACAGAATATTGTAGCATCCTGGTTTATCACCGTGGATATCGACTCTGCCACTTCAGCATGCTTTTGTGGCACAGTCGATGGCGCGCTGGCCTTCGGGTCAGAAGGTTGAGGGTTCGAGCCGCACTACCTGCCTGTTTCATATGGATATGGAAGCTGTGTAACTGAATATGGAAGCTGTGTAACTGAATATGGAAGCTGTGTAACTGAATATGGAAGCTGTGTAACTGAATATGGAAGCTGTGTAACAGAATAGGTTTAGGGCCTTCAGAAAGTATTCATACTCCTAGACTTGTTCCACATTTTGTTGTTACAGCCAAAAATCAAATAATACCCCATAATGACAAAGTGAAAACATGTTTTTAGAAATGTTATCAAATGTATTGAAAATGAAATACAGAAATATTTACATAAATATTCACACCCCTGAGTAGATTCACCTTGGGCAGTGATTACTGCTGTGAGTCTTTCTGGGTGTCTCTAAAAGCTTTCCACACCTGGATTGTGCAACATTTACAAGCATTCCCATAACATGATGCAGCCACCACTATGCTTGAAAATATGGAGAGTGGTACTCAGTAATGTGTTGTTTTGAATTTGCCCCCAACATAACACTTTGTATTCAGGACAAAAAGTGAATCGCGTTGCCAATTTTTTTTTGCAGTATTACTTTAGTGCCTTGTTACAAACAGGATGCATGTTTTGGAATATTCTGTACAGGCTTCCTTCTTTTCACTCTGTCAATTAGGTTAGTATTGTGGAGTAACTACAATGTTGTTTATCCATCCTCAGTTTTCTCCTATCACAGCCATTAAACTCTGTAATTGTTTTAAAGTCACCATTGGCCTCATGGTTAAATCCATGAGCGGTTTCCTTCCTCTCCGGCAACTGAGTTAGGAAGGACGCCTGTATCTTTGTAGTGACATGGTGTATTGATACACCATCCAAAGTGTAATTAATAACTTCACCATGCTCAAAGGGAAATTCAATGTCTGCTTTTTATTTTACCCATCTACCAATAGGTTCCCTTTGCAAGGCATATATTTATGTGTGGGGTACAGAGATGAGGTAGTCATTCAAAAATCATGTTAAACACTTGCACACAGAGTTAGTCCATGCAACTTATTATGTGACTTGTTAAGCAAATTTGTACTCATGAATTTTAGGCTTGCCATAAGGTTGAATACTTATTGACTCAAAACATTTCAGCTCAAATGTTTTATTAATTTGTAAAAATGTCTAAACATAATTCCACTTTGACATTATGGGGTATTGTGTGTAGGCCAGTGACTAAACATCCACATTTAATCCATTTTAAATTCAGGCTGTAACAACAACATTTGGAAAAAGTAAACGGGTGTGAATACTTTCTGAAACCGCTGTAAGCTGTGTAACAGAATATAGAAGCTGTGAGATCAGGATAGATGTATACTGAACAAAATTATAAACGCAACATGCAAGAATTTCAATGATTTTACTGAGTTACAGTTCATAAAAGGAAATCAGTCAATTGAAATAAATAAATTAAGCCCTAATCTATGGATTTCACCTGACTGGGCAGGGGCACAGCCATGGGTGGGCCTCTTGGGAGACTGGCCCACCCACTGGGGAGCAAGGCGCAGCCAATCAGAAATAGTTTTTCCTCACAAAAGGGTTTTATTACAGACATTAATACACCTCAGTTTCATCAGCTGTCCGGGTGGCTGGTCTCAGAGGATTCCGCAGGTGAAGAAGCTGGATGTGGAGGTCCTGGGCTGGCGTGGTGACACATGGTCTGCGGTTGTGAGGCCGGTTGGACGTACTGCCAAATCCTCTAAAATGACGTTGGCGGCGGCTTATGGTAGAGAAATTAACATTCAATTATCTGGTAACGGCTCTGGTGTACATTCCTGCAGTCAGCATGCCAATTGCACACTCCCTCAAAGACATCTGTGGCATTGTGTTGTGTGACAAAACTGCACATTTTAGAGTGGCCTTTTATTGTCCCCAGCACAAGGTGCACCTGTGTAATGATCATGCTGTTTAATCAGCTTCTTGATATGCCACACCTGTCAGGTGGATGGATTATCTTGGCAAAGGATAAATGCTCACTGTTACGAACCCCGTGGCTCTAAACGTCTAGGGTGGATGGACATGAGACCCGTAACATAATTCATGCAAATTAGGAGTGTGACATGGAACAGTGAGAACAAAACTACACGACAACCATAAACTACCGTCAAACATAAATGGTTTATTGCTGAACACACGGTAAAGGTTTGGGAAAAAGGGATGAGCAGGACCCAAGAAATGAAACAATAGTGTAAAACACCCCTAAACTGATCTTGCCTGCCTCAAGAACCGCTAAGCTACTGCTACTCATACAAAAATACAGTGGGTGGTCCGCTCAGGTCTAACTAGTGTTTTTAGACAGATTTCTTCCTACGGGCAATGTACGCCCAAGGGCAACTAGCGTAAACTCCCCTTTTCCCAGAAACACACAAAGTTACCAAACAGAGTAATCAGCAAATTAGTGAGTACACAATACACAGGATACCACAGTATCCATACTCACATATGGAAATAGTCTAACAAAATTACCAAACAGAGTAACCAAACTTAGTGAGTACACAATACACAGGATACCACAGTATCCATACTCACAGACGGAAACAGTCTTTTCTCTAACAACAAACATAACTGACTGGTTTTTAAACAATGGGATGTGTGATTGAAAAACCAGCAACAAGTGGTGCCATGCAGAGGAATGTTCACTGATTGGTCCACCTTAGCAATCAGCAGACATCTCAACGACCACCAATCAGGAACATGCAGGACACCTGTGATTAGGGCAGAAGGAGAGGAAAACCACAAAAAGACACAGGATACCTGTATCCGTAACACTCCCACCCTTAAAAGAGCAAACCACAATGGTTTGCGACACACGTACCATCACAACACCCAAATCATCCTGCCGGGATAACAAAAAAAAACTTAGATTGCTTGATAGGTGCAGCGTTTCCAACGTTAATGTCATGTTCTAACACATTTGTGCATGTAGGAACATCATTAAAAAGACATGAAAAGCTGTGTAATAGTCTCACAATATAATCTGACTGTCTGTCCATTAAATGAATCAGGCTTGACGGGAGAGACAGCAGCATCTCTGAATTGGGCAATCTAGCACACTGCTGCTGAGTATTGCGCAACTCCAAACCATCTCCGTCCACATCATTAACATGACCTCCCACTACAGCCGTTGCAGCAATAGAGACAGCCGACTCGGCCAGTTTCTCTGGACTGTCTATCTGAGTGATGGGTCTGGTGTGGTATGTCTTCAACATGTTAACGTGGCACACACGAGATTGGCGTTTTCTATCAGGAGTCTGTATCACGTAGTCAGTTTCACTTAGTTTCTTTTCAATGACATAAGGACCAGAGAAACGTGCTGACAATGACGCTCCTGGCACAGGCAACAATACAAGAACTTGGTCACCTGGCTGCAGTGAACGAGAAACAGCCTGTGTGTCATAGTGTCGTTTCATCCGTTTCTGTGAGGAAGACAGCGCTTCCTTTGCTAGAGCACAGGCACCATGTAGGCGCTCACGAAAGCGACTAACGTAGTCCAACACATTTTCTTTCACACACAACTCTTGTGACAAAAACTGATCCTTAAGGACTTTCATAGGTCCTCTCATGGTGTGTCCAAACACCAGTTCAGCTGGGCTGAACCCTAGGGATTCCTGTACTGTCTCACGGACAGCAAACAAAACTAGAGGAACTCCCTCATCCCAATCTTTCTCAGATTCCAAGCAATATTTACGGAGCATAGACTTCAGTGTCTGATGCCAACGTTCAAGCGCACCCTGCGACTCTGGGTGATATGCGCTTGACACACGGTGTGTAACTGACAAGGATTTTAACACTTGTTTAGAAAGGAAATTCGTACCCTGATCAGTTTGTATCACCTTAGGTAACCCAAAAGTTGAGAAGAATTTGATCAACGCTTTACTCACCACCGGAGCAGTAATCCTTCGCAGAGGAATGGCCTCTGGGTACCTGGTGGCCACACACATAATTGTCAACATAAACTGGTTACCAGATTTTGTCTTTGGTAATGGTCCAACACAATCAACCAACACATGTTCGAATGGTTCACCTATGGCCGGTATGGGACAAAGAGGTGCGGGGGAAATAACCTGGTTCGGTTTCCCAGTTACTTGACAGGTGTGGCAAGTCCGACAGAACTGAGCCACATCTTGCTTTAAACCAGGCCAAAAGAAATGTCGCAAAACTCGATCATAAGTCTTGGTGACTCCCAGATGTCCGGACCACTGGTGATCATGAGCGAGGGATAAAACATTTTGTCGAAAGGCTGTAGGAATCACTATTTGGTAAACAGCATTCCAATCTCCGCCAGCGTCAACATGGGATGTCCATTTACTAGGGCTGTCAAAAATAGCGCGTTAACGACGTTAATTAGTTGTTTGCTGTTAATTACGTCAATTTTTTTAACGCATTTCACGCATGCGCAGTGTGACAAATTATTCAGGTCAGGAAAGTGGTTGGGAGCTAGAGGCGAGATGGAGCAAGGTGAGCAAAGTGGGCCTATTGACGGATTCAAATATAAAAAGAATGATGATGGTACAGTTAACAAGTACAAGGTTATTTGCAAGATTTGTAAGGAGTTTCAATTTCACCGGAGCTGTTCAAGCTTGAAGTACCATGTCAACGCCAAACATGCGTTTGCTGGGCCGTCAGATTCAGCAAGTGGTTTGCGCCAGACCACGCTGAATGTTTGCAGGCAATTAACAAAATCAACCTCAGATAATTTGACCAACACAATAGCAAAATGGATTGCAAAGGATTGTAGGCTCATTAGCATTGTAGAAGACTCAGGTTTCCTTGATGTTTTGCAAGTGGCGTCTCAAGACTCATTCTATAAGCCACCGTCAAGAGCCACAGTTATGAAGAAAATCCACGAGCTCTATGAAAACGAAAAAGAAAAAAGGAAAGAGGTCTTGGCTCAAGTAAATCATATCGCCCTGACAGGAGACCATTGGACATCAGTGAGTAACAACAATTACCTCGGAGTAACTGCACATTTAATCAGTGACACGTGGGAACTGAAGTCTTTTGCGCTGACTATATTAAAAACTGAGGAGCGTCATTTTGCGGAGGCTTGTAAAGAAAGGTTGAAAAAAAATGGTTAGGATTCAGGTGTAATTGCAAATAGTGATTAATCATGATTAATCCACTGAAAATTCTGATTAATTTGATTAAAAATTTTAATCATTTGACAGCCCTACCATTTACGCATGAGGAGATTACCATCAATGAAGTATGCCATGTTTTTCTTCTTTAGCTCCTCCTCTGAGACAACACTAGAAAAACATTTAGCCAGGCTAATGTCAACCTTTTGGTTAGCGATCAGCTGCTCACGAGTAACTGGTAACTGTATTGCCTCAGCAACAAGTTCCACATCCTTCTTCCTTTCTCTGGGCTGTTGGTCAGACCGCACCAGCTTACCAGAGGTAGCACCCGAACTATCCTCTGGGTCACACTCTGAATAGAATCGTGTTCGACAAATCTATCACTTCACCCACTTGTCGTGCTTGAGCACGTGTGACAGCACAAGCGGGGAACACATCTGGATAACCCTGTGCCAGCTCCTCGGAGAGAGACTGGTCACTTTTATCCAATACCTCCAATACGGGTATCACCTTTCCTCCGGCAATATCGTTGCCCATTATAAATGTCACACCTTTTACTGGCAACATAGGACGTACGCCAACTCTGAACACTCCACTGACTAACTCAGAGTATACGTTCACAAAGTGCAATGGCACGGGGACGAATCCCATTTCAATTCCTTGTACTAACACATTGGAACCACAATATGTATTATTGGACAAGGGCAACACATCAGATAGTATGAACGACTGCGCCGCACCAGTATCTCTGAGGATTCTAACTGGACGCTGAGACGCTTCGTCATCTGATATAGAAACAAATCCCTCAAAAATGAACGGTTCATAACTGTGATCTGGGACAGGGACTTTCAAACCACATTCACTATGAGGCCTCTGTCTTGATTCCGGCCTTACAACCGTACGAATCAGCCCAACACCCGTTGGCGGCCTGGCGTGCGGAGGCATCCCCTGTTTGCGTTTAAGCAAAAAGCAATCACTAACCAAATGTCCCACCTTATGACAATAGAAACAGTGACGCACATCTTTTGGGCGTGCTGGATGTACTGCTGGTCGACTAGGACTAAAAGTTAGCAACTCCGCAGCCTTGCTCTCCGTACGAGCCGAAAACACGCTCTTATGCGTCAACACAAACTCGTCTGCCAATACAGACGCTTCCGACAGTGAGGATACCTTCTGTTCGTTCAGATAAACTACAATGCGTTCGGGTAAGCCATTTTTAAACTCTTCTAACAAGATTAACTCCCGTAGAGAGTTAAAATCAGTTACCTTACTAGCACTGTGCCATTTGTCAAACAGATTTCCTTTGTCTCTAGCAAACTCCACATAAGTCTGAGTAGAAGCCTTTTTATGAGACCTAAATCTCTTTCGATATGCCTCAGGAACAAGCTCATAGGCACGAAGAACAGTAGCTTTGACCACGTCATAATTCAAGCTGTCTTCAAGAGGTAGTGCTGACAGAACCTCTTGGGCTTTACCTGTTAATTTACACTGAAGCAATAGGCACCATACCTCTTCGGGCCATTTCAATGCTACCGCTATACGTTCAAACACACTGAAATAGGAATCAACCTCTGACTCCCTAAACACAGGTACCAAGATGATCTGTCTACTAATATCAAAAGTAGTAGACGACACAGCTGGTGAGGATGGCTCACTAGCAGGCATAGTATGAGCAGAGACTAACCTCGCTGTTTCTGCCTCTAGTTCCATTTTACGCATCTCCAGTTCTTGATCAAGCCTACGCGTCTCCAGTTCCATCTTACGCATCTCCAGTTCCTGATCAAGCCTACGCGTTTCCAGCTTGTCTAGCCTGATTTGTGCCCGCTCTTCCGCTTCCATTTGGAGGCGTGTCGAGCGGACATCCATCCTGGCATCACTGTCAGTCAGTGGGGAGAGTGGGTCATAACGGGGCAATGTGGCTGGAGCCTTAGCCTCGTCCTCAGACACTGATGGGCTTACAGGAACAGCAACCACATCCCCTACAGGAGCAGCAGACTCAGGCGGCGGTAACTCAAGCACTCGCTCGCTCAACAATATCTCTAACACTGCTTTCCTCACTTCGGCTTTCACTAAAACCCTGGATATGGGTACAGAAAAGTGGTCAGCCAAAGCCTGCAGATCCACTCTACGGCAATTCTCAAAAACCTCCCACGTAGGGTTTTCCAAAAATGCATCCAACTCAAAAGTAGCCATCCTAAACTAGCAACACGAGCCGTCGAATACTGAACACACAAAAAAAACTGGTAGTTACAGCTGCCAAGCTCAACACCGAACCAGACACTACCTAATTTGCATGAGTATCAATGAGATATATCCCGGACAAACCCCCCACATTATGTTACGAACCCCGTGGCTCTAAACGTCTAGGGTGGATGGACATGAGACCCGTAACATAATTCATGCAAATTAGGAGTGTGACATGGAACAGTGAGAACAAAACTACACGACAACCATAAACTACCGTCAAACATAAATGGTTTATTGCTGAACACACGGTAAAGGTTTGGGAAAAAGGGCTGAGCAGGACCCAAGAAATGAAACAATAGTGTAAAACACCCCTAAACTGATCTTGCCTGCCTCAAGAACTGCTAAGCTACTGCTACTCATACAAAAATACAGTGGGTGGTCCGCTCAGGTCTAACTAGTGTTTTTAGACAGATTTCTTCCTACGGGCAATGTACGCCCAAGGGCAACTAGCTTAAACTCCCCTTTTCCCAGAAACACACAAAGTTACCAAACAGAGTAATCAGCAAATTAGTGAGTACACAATACACAGGATACCACAGTATCCATACTCACATACGGAAATAGTCTCTAACAAAATTACCAAACAGAGTAACCAAACTTAGTGAGTACACAATACACAGGATACCACAGTATCCATACTCACAGAATGAAAACAGTATTTTCTCTAAAAACAAACATAACTGACTGGTTTTTAAACAATGGGATGTGTGATTGAAAAACCAGCAACAGGTGGTGCCATGCAGAGGAATGTTCACTGATTGGTCCACCTTAGCAATCAGCAGACATCTCAACGACCACCAATCAGGAACATGCAGGACACCTGTGATTAGGGCAGAAGGAGAGGAAAACCACAAAAAGACACAGGATACCTGTATCCGTAACACCCACTAACAGGGATATAAACACATTTCTGCACACTTTTTTTTTTTTTTTGAAATAAGCTTTTTGTGCGTATGAAAAATATCTGCGATCTTTTATTTCAGCTCATGAAACATGGGACCTGCACTTTACATGTTGCGTTTATTTTTGTTCAGTATTGTGTGGTCTTGATAGATTTAGGCTGACCTATACACTCTAAACTAGATGAAAATGTGTTCAGTTTGGTCTTCTAATCAGCTAATAATTGATTATCTCCTCTTGTTCCCAGATCAAAGAAAATGATTCCTACTACTTCGTAGATGCCTCGGATGAAAACAAATCAAACTGGATGAGGTGAGAAGTTATGTTTGAAACATTGTCTGCATTTAGTCTTTCAGGTTGTTAGTGATCTGTTGTTTAACTTTTTCAATTCAAACATGTATTCCTTTAGTGATCTTATTAGTTAACCCAATGAATATAACAGTCATTTATTTAGTCATTTATGTTTCTAATGTCCAAACAGACATCCCTATTTCATATTTATCTCATATCTGTTTGCATATCATCTTTAGTCAAGATATACAATTGATACATTTAGGGGTGGTTTCCAGGACAGTGATTCATCCTGGACTAAAAAGCAAGATCAATGGAGATTCTCCGTTGAGATTAATTTTTAGTACAGAATTAGACTTAATCTGTGTCTGGGGAAACTGCCCCATAGGCTACACAATGTTAATTTCACTGCATTGTCATGCCTCTCATCCCTGTTCAGGTATGTAGCGTGTGCTGCCTGCGAGGAGGAACACAACCTGACCGTGTTCCAGTACCGCGGTCAGATCTTCTACAGGGTCTCCCAGCCCATCCCTGAGGGGACAGAACTCAAGGTCTGGATTGGCCAGGAATACGCTGCCATGCTGGGTCTAGGGATAGGTACGTTTGGTGTTCTAGCGCGACGGAAGATTATATTACATGCTAAGGCGTTATTAACTGGTATAGTATATTATTTATTACTTGATAACAATTGGAGCTTCCTAGTATTAATTCCATGTGACGGAGAAGTACCTTTTTGGGTAATAATTATGGAATTACGCTGTTACCTTGTAGTAAAAGGGGGGCTGATCAGGGAGGGGGGCTGATCAGGGAGGGGGGCTGATCAGGGAGGGGGGCTGATCAGGGAGGGGGGCTGATCAGGGAGGGGGGCTGATCAGGGAGGGGGGCTGATCAGGGAGGGGGGCTGATCAGGGAGGGGGGCTGATCAGGGAGGGGGGCTGATCAGGGAGCTGTAAAATAAAGCATTACCTACACTACCAGTCAAAAGTTTGGACACACCTACTCATTCAAGGGTTTTTCTTTATTTTTACATTGTAGAATAATAGTGAAGACCGCAAAACTATGAAATAACACATGGAATCATGTAGTAACCAAAAAAGTGTTAAACAAATCAAAATATATTTTAGATTATTCAAATAGCCACCCTTTGCCTTGATGACAGCTTTGCACACTCTTGGCATTCTCTCAACCAGCTTCATGAGGTAGTCACCTGGAATACATTTCGATTAACGTTTGCCTTCTTAAAAGTTAATTAGTGGAATTTATTTCCTCCTTAATGCGTTTAAGTTGTGTTGTGACAAGGTAGGGGGGTATACAGAAGATAGCCCTATTTGGTAAAAGACCACGTCCATATTATGGCAAGAACAGCTCAAGTAAGCAAAGAGAAACAACAGTCCATCATTACTTTAAAGACATGAAGGTCAGTCAATATGGAACAAATTTCAAGAACTTTGAAAGTTTCTTCAAGTGCTGTCGCAAAAACCATCAAGCGCAATGATGAAACTGGCTCTCATGAGGACCGCCACAGGAATGGAAGACCCAGAGTTACCTCTGCTGCAGAGGATAAGTTCATTAGAGTTACCAGCCTCAGAAATTGCAGCCCAAATAAATGCTTCACAGAGTTGAAATAACAGACACATCTCAACATCAACTGTTCAGAGGAGACTGTGTGAATCAGAATTCAAGGCACACTTAACCAGCATGGCTACCACAGCATTATGCAGCGATACACCATCCCATCTGGTTTGGGCTTAGTGGGAGTATCATTTGTTTTTCAACAGGACAATGACCCAACCCACCTCCAGGCTGTGTAAGGGCTATTTTACCAAGAAGGAGAGTGATGGAGTGCTGCATCAGATGACCTGGCCTCCACAATCCCCCGACCTCAACCCAACTGAGATAGTTTGCGATGAGTCGGACCGCAGAGTGAAGGAAAAGCATGTATTTTTTACTTTTAAGACCTTCATGTCTTAAAGTAATGATGGACTGTCGTTTCTCTTTGCTTATTTGAGGTGTTCTTGCCATAATATGGACTTTGTCTTTTACCAAATAGGGCTATCTTCTGTATACCCCCCTACCTTGTCACAACACAACTGATTGGCTCAAACGCATTAAGAAGGAAATAAATTCCACAAATTAACTTTTAACAAGGCACACCTGTTAATTGAAATGCATTCCATATTCCATATTAATTGAAAAGCTGGTTGAGAGAATGCCAAGAGTGTGCAAAGCTGTCATCAAGGCAAAGGGTGGCTATTTGAATAATCTCAAATATAAAATACACTTTTTGGTTACTACATGATTCCATATGTGTTATTTCATCATTTTGATGTCTACACTATTATTCTACAGTGTAGAAAATAGTAAAAACAAAGAAAAACTCTGGAATTATAGGTGTGTCCAAACTTTTGACTGGTACTGTATATTTGACTCACACAAACCGTTATTAAACACAATATTCTCACTCTCACAGGTGAGAACATCAAGTGTGAATTCGGGGACAAGGAAATCCTACTGCGGATCTTCCGTGACATCCAGGTTGTGCCAGTAGGCGGAACCAGCAGTCACCCAGACATCAATGGCTCTTACAGCTGGTCAGACAACAGCCAATCAGGGAGCCCCTTGCCAGTCATCAGTGATGTCAGTAGCGGGTTACAGACTGATACCACTGACCCCACCCCTGTCTTCAACCCACCTCAAAACACCAATCAGACGTCACTGTCAACAGCCATGAAGTACGACTTTGTGAAGGGTGCTGAGAAACTGTTGTGCCCCTCTCAGCCCAACAGCCCCGTATGGGAGTTCTTTGGGTTTGAGCCGGACCCCAACGGCCAGCCGCTGGACAAGGACAAAGTAATGTGCAAGCTGTGTGGTCAACACGTGGACTACAGTGCTACTGTCACCCACCTGGAGAACCACCTGGTCCAGATGCACCACATGAAGCGCCGGGACGTCATCAAGGATGGCAACAAACCCTGGGTTTCGTCCTCACGCTTCAGGCCTTACCACACTACGGGCGTCAGAGCACCTCGTTCTAGCAGCCCCTCAACCCACAGAACCAACAACAATAACTACAGTAATGAGGACTGGACTTGGAGTGGGAACGGCAGTTCAGCAGTGACCGATACTGTAACAGCGGGTTCGACCACCGCCGTTACACAGGGACCGAGAACGCTCTCTAACGTATTGACCACTCAAACCACCAGTGCCATCACTAACTTCCTCATCAAAGACTTGTTGCCCCCAGATACAGTGGAGGGGGAGGGCTTCAAGCAGCTGATCCAGACCCTGCTTCCGTCCTGCAAGGAGCTTCCTTCAGCCTCTCTACTAGAGGAGGTGCTGAGGGACGTCCACACCAAGGGCAGAAAGAACTGGGCCAAGTTGCTGACGAACAGCACTGGGTTTAATGAGGAAGACACTTCCAAACCTACCATTCCAGTTCAATTCAAACCCAGCTCCTCAACCAGAAAAGCTGCCCGTTCCCGCTCAAAGACCCAGAACCAACTATCTCACCACGTAGCTGTTAGTGCTGACGTGTGGTGTCATGACTGGCAGGGAGACAAGGAGCGATACGCTACCCTGTGGGCCCATTTCATCAACGCTGACTTCGCTTCCCATAACCTGGCTTTGGCCACGCAACGTCTGGGTGAGACAGGAACTGGCGATATGGATCTGAGCGTAGTCGAGGCTATAGTGAGGTCCATGGCTCAGGAGTGGGACATCTCTCAGCCGAGTTTCATCCTGCTTGGGGGCGAAGAGATGGAAAAGACGAAGGTGGGTCCGAAGAAGCGAGAGAGAAGTGGAGAAGGGGTTGGTGGAGGTGGAGGTGCCCGTCACCACCACCCGAACTCCACCACATTCCTGGAGATGGAGGACTCCATATCCTCTGATGATCTCTCAGGTCTGGAACGAGCGATCGAACGAGCCAACTCCACCAGCGGGGAGTCCCACTCTCCACCCATACCCTGTTTCTTCACAGCTGTTCAGAGCTGCATAGAGGAAGTCATGGGTCATTCCATCATCTCAAAGACCCTCTGTGTATTCCAACACCTTCTCTACAGCCTCTTCTCCTTCCATGGTAAAGACATGGTAACTCTTCACCCAGCCAGGAAACTGATCTTAGTCCTACAGAAGCAGGAGACGGCTGAGCTGAAGTCTTGGGCCTATGGGAAACCAGGCTGGAATGGGCTTTACAGTGTGGTCAAGACACTCCTCCGCTATCAGAACATGATCTCTGAGACACTAAAACAAATAGACAGTGAGATTCAAACTGGACAAGAAACAGGAAGTCCCACTGACTTGGATTCAGGGACGACTGTGGCTTTGAAAACAGCTGACAACCATGACACAAACTCCACTTCCTCTGACACCACAGACGGCTCCAACTCATCGGTACCCGTCCCTCCCAAGCGATCTGACTGGAAGGTGTTGGAGGATCTCTCCTCCATGCTGAAACCCCTAGACGTGGCCTGCCGTACCCTGGCCAAGGAACCGTTCCCCAGGCTCTCGTTGGTCAAGCCCATCCTCACCGGCCTGCTCGACCGACATTTCGCCCCCCACCCCCGCCATCGCAACGACTCCACCATCTTGAAGGAACTCAAAAAGAAGATAAGGTGGGGCCTTGCCCGCCGGTACAACGACCCCCAGATCAACCAGGTATTGTGTGTAGCGTGCGCCCTCGACCCCCAGTTTCACGGCCTGGGCTTCATGGAAGTCAGAGAGCAGGCGACCACCTTCGCCTGGCTGAAGAAAGAAGCGGTCCGGATCGTAGAGGAGGACCAGAGGAGGGCCGTGGCGGCGGCGTCTCGAGGGGGCAGGAAGAAGAAAAGGGGATCCTCCTCGACCACCTCATCAGGAGAGATGGAGGGAGACGTCCTAAGAAGAAGCAAAAGGCTTAAGGAGATCACCCCGGTCAGTTTCAAAGAGAGAACAGAGAGCGATTCAGATGAGGAAGCCACCGGTAGCTCTGTGAATGGCGACAGTGAGAGTGAAAACATGGAGCTGAAACTTGAGCCTGTGTCCCAGCAGACTGGCATGGAGTTCCTTCTAGGGGACCTGTTCAGCTCCCAGTCCCAGAACAAGCAGCCCTCCGTGGAAGAGACGGTGGACATTGAGCTGTCTGTCTTTAGAGCAGAGAAGGGAGCCACCCTGGGCGTGGAGCCTTTACAGTGGTGGAAGGCCAGATCAGGACAGCTCCCCCTGCTGGCCAAAGTAGCACGTGCCTACCTGGCTGCCCCGGCTGTCGCGGGCAGTGCTGTCCAGACGTTCCTGCAGGAGGGAGGAGGGGTGATACAGAGGAAGAGAACCAATATCCCTCCAGAGGGCCTTGACCAGATGCTGTTTCTGCACCATAACGGCCTAACCGCGACCACACAGGGTCACACAACGGTCTGAAAGGATTAACACAACTTGCTGACTGTCACTCAATACAGAAATTTAACTATGGGGCTTCTCTCTCTCTCCAAGTTGATGAGATGGACTTAGTGATAGTCTTCACACAATCTCTGAAACTCGAAAGACTTTCCTTTCTTGGTTAAAATGTTGGACTGTTGAACATGTTACTGTTCTGTGTTTTCAGTATGTAGATAGAAACTAAATTAAGAGAGAAGTCCTTTTCGGTGCCTTATTCTTTGAACTGTTTGCATAACTACTGTACGCATGTATTACATTTACATTTTAGTCATTTAGCAGACGCTCTTATCCAGAGCGACTTACAGTTAGCACATACATTATTTTATCGAACCCACAACCCTAGCGTTGCAAACGCCATGCTCTACCAACTGAGCTACATCCCCTGCCGGCCATTCCCTCCCCTACCCTGGACAATTGTGCGCCGCCCCAAGGGTCTCCCGGTCGCGGCCGGCTACGACAGAGCCTGGATTCGAACCAGGATCTCTAGTGGCACAGCTAGCACTGCGATGCAGTGCCTTAGACCACTGCGCCACTCAGGAGAATTTTAAGTTCTGTTTTTGTACTGTATGCATGTACTGTTGTTTAAGCTAGTTTACCGTCCGAAGTCTGATGAGACTCGTTTTTGTCCTGAACCTATTCATTTCAGTTTTAAGAAAACTTTTTACATTTCAGAATTATATGTATGTATATACACACACACACATACACACACACACACACACATACATACATACACACCACACTACCGTTCAAAAGTTTGGGGTCACTTAGAAATGTCCTTGTTTTCAAAAGAAAAGCAAATTTTCTGTCCATTTAAAATAACATCAAATTGATCAGAAATACAGTGTGGACATTGTTAATGTTGTAAATGGCTATTGTAGCTGAAAATGGCTGATTATTAATGGAATATCTACATAGGCGTACAGAGGCCCATTATCAGCAACCATCAGCCCTGTGTTCCAATGGCACGTTGTGTTTGCTAATCCAAGTTGATCATTTTAAAAGGCTAATTGATCATTAGAAAACCCTTTTGCAATTGTTAGCACAGCTGAAAACGGTTGTGCTGATGAAAGAAGCAATAAAACTGGCCTTCTTGAGACTAGTTGAGTATCTGGACCATCAGCAATTTTGGGTTCGATTACAGAATCAAAATGGCCAGAAACAAAGAACTTTCTTCTGAAACTCGTCAATCCATTCTTGTTCTGAGAAATGAAGGCTATTCCATGCGAGAAATTGCCAAGAAACTGAAGATCTCGTACAACGCTGTGTACTACTCCCTTCACAGAACAGCGCTAACTGGCTCTAACCAGAATAGAAAGAGGAGTGGGAGACCCCGGTGCACAACTGAGCAAGAGGACAAATACATTAGTGTCTAGTTTGAGGAACGGACGCCTCACAGGTCCTCAACTGGCAGCTTCATGAAATAGTACCCGGAAAACACCAGTCTCAACGTCAACAGTGAAGAGGCGACTCCGGGATGCTGACATTCTAGGCAGAGTTGCAAAGAAAAAGCCGTATCTCAGACTGGACAATAAAAAGAAAAGATTAAGATGGGCAAAAGAACAGACACTGGACAGAGGAAGATTGGAAAAAAGTGTTATGGACAGACGAATCGAAGTTTGAGGTGTTCGGATCACAAAGAACATTTGTGAGACGCAGACCAAATGAAAAGATGCTGGAGGAGTGCTTGATGCCATCTGTCAAGCATGGTGTAGGCAATGTGATGGTCTGGGGGTGCTTTGGTGGTGGTAAAGTGGGAGATTTGTACAGGGTAAAAGGGATCTTGAAGAAGGAAGGCTATCACTCCATTTTGCAACGCCATGCCATACCATGTGGACAGCGCTTGATTGGAGCACATTTCCTCCTACAACAGGACAATGACCCAAAGCACAGCTCCAAACTATGCAATAACTATTTAGGGAAGAAGCAGTCAGCTGGTATTCTGTCTATAATGGAGTGGCCAGCACAGTCACCGGATCTCAACCCTATTAAGCTGTTGTGGGAGCAGCTTGACCGTATGGTACGTAAGAAGTGCCCATCAAGCCAATCCAACTTGTGGGAGGTGCTTCAGGAAGCATGGGGTGAAATCTCTTCAGATTGACAACTAGAATGCCAAAGGTCTGCAAGGCTGTAATTGCAGCAAATGGAGGATTCTTTGACGAATGCAAAGTTTGAAGGACACAATTATTATTTATATTAAAAATCATTATTTCTAACTTTGTCAATTACCTATTTCTTTTTCAAACTAATTTCATGTATGTTTTCATGGAAAACAAGGACATTTCTAAGTGACCTCAAACTTTTGAACGGTAGTGTGTGTATATATATGTATATGTGTGTGTGTATGTGTGTATATATATATATATAATTGGTTAACCAACAAGGTTTAATTTTGAGTGTCTGTAGGATTCATTTACTTTTCTGAGAAATTAACACTATATAAAATATATTGCAGTTGAAACAAACAAAGGAAGATTTATTGGTTCTGTGGAGGAAATCAGACTGTTAACATACACAATGGATTATGGCCAAGCTGTAGACCTAACAAGAAATGAAACTTTGAACATGTAACTTTATAGTCTTTTAACCTCTTAAGGATCGGACCCTTTTTTCCAATTTTCCCCTAAAATGACATAGCCAAATCTAACTGCCTGTAGCTCAGGACCTGAAGGATATGCATATTCTTGAAACCATTTGAAAGGAAACACTTTGAAGTTTGTGGAAATGTGAAATTAATGTAGGAGAATAACACATTAGAACTGGTAAAAGATGATACAAACAACAAAAAAGTTTATTTTTATCATCTTTGAAATGCAAGAGAAAGGCCACAATATAATATTGCAGTTTAGATGCAATTTAGGTTTTGGCCACTCGATGGGAGCAGTGTGTGTGCAAAGTTTCAGATTGATCCAGTGAAGCATTGCAATACTGGACTATTTTGTATCAAGTCTGCCCAAATGTGCCGAATTGGACAATTGATACATTTAAGTACATAACTATAGAGAGCATACAAAAACGATATGGTAATACAAAATGTAAGTTTACACACTCCCAGGAATGTCATACATGATGGATCATTAGCTTATACACTAACTTTCACACATCTAGATGGCCGGGCGGGGTGGGTGTGGAGCCAGAGACAACAGGACTTCAAACTGTAGAACCCAGTTCCTACATTTTAATATAAAAATTGATTTTATCAAACAAAACGATGCTACATTTTATCTCTGGGACCCTTAGGATGACAAATCAGAGCAAGATTACTGGCTTGCCAAAGTATTCACCCCCCTTGGCATTTTCTATTTTGTTGCCTTACAACCTGGAATTAAAATAGATTTTTGGGGGGTTTGTATCATTTGATTTACACAACATGCCTACCACTTTAAAGATGCTAAATATTTTTTGGGGTGAAACAAAAAAGAAATTAGACAAAAAAACAGAACTTGAGCGTGCATAACTATTCAACAATTTTTTTCTTTAAGCAATGGCTTTTTTCTGGCCACTCTTCCGTAAAGCCCAGCTCTGTGGAGTGTACGGCTTAAAGTGGTCTTATGGACAGATACACCAATCTTATCTTTGGTCTCTTTGTTGCCTCTGATTAATGCCCTCCTTTCTTGGTCCATGAGTTTTGGTGGGAGGCCCTCTCTTGGCAGGTTTGTTGTGGTGCCATATTCTTTCCATTTTTTAATAATGGATTGAATGGTGCTCCGTGGGATGTTCACATTTTCTGATATTTTTTTATAACCCAACCCTGATCTGTACTTCTCCACAACTTTGTCCCTGACCTGTTTGGAGAGCTCCTTGGTCTTCATGGTGCCGCTTGCTTGGTGGAGCCCCTTGCTTAGTGGTGTTGCAGACTCTGGGGCCTTTCAGAACAGGTGTGTATATATACTGAGATCATGTGACACTTAGATTGCACACAGGAGGACTTTATTTAACTAATTGTGACTTCTGAAGGTAATTGGTTGCACCATATGTTATTTAGGGGCTTCATAGCAAAGGGGGTGAATACATATGGACGCACCACTTTTCCGTTATTAATTTTTTAGTTTTTTTAAACAAGTTATTTTTTTCATTTCACTTCACCAATTTGGACTATTTTGTTGTCCATTACATGAAATCCAAATAAAAATCCATTTAAATTACAGGTTGTAATGCAACGAAATAGGGAAAACGCCAAGGGGGATGAATACTTTAGCAAGGCACTGTATGTACATTATTTACCTTCAGAGGTGAATGTATCAAACCAGTTGCCGTGATACGTTTTTTGTTGTGCGCTCTCCTCAAACAATAGCATGGTATCATTTAACTGTAATAGCAACTGTAAATTGGACAGTGCAGTTAGATTAACAAGAATTTAAGCTATCTGCCCATATAAAACGTCTATGTCCTGGAAAGTTTGCTGTTACTTACAACAGTCATGCTAATCACATTAGCACACGTTAGCTCAACTGTCCCGTATACGGGACACCGATCCCATGGAGGTTAACAGGGAATCCTGAGTGGCGCAGTGGTCACTACAGACCCGGGTTCGATCCCGGGCTGTATCACAACCGGCTGAGATAGGGAGTCCCATAGGGCGGCACACAATTGGCCCAGTGTCGTCCGGGTTAGGGGAGGGTTTGGCCGGGGTAGGCCGTCATTGTAAATAAGAATTTGTTCTTAACTGACTTGCCTAGTTCAATAAAATAACTGTTTAATCAAATGTCCCAAAGCTTAAATGTTAGAATAGTAAACTAACACATTTGTAATCCTAAACGTGTTCACATAATCAGTTCTTCATCCTTTAGAATGTTTTGTTTGCATGTTAGAATGACTATTCTTGATTAAAGAAACTTGAAGTATATCTGATCAGTTTGTATGGTCATACAAATAGCATTTATCACTGCGTACATTCTTACTGTCAATGGCTTTTGGGTATTTCTCAGTAAAATGTGTTTTAGAGAGATACGCTTCAATGGGTCTTTTCATTGACACCTCATATCAGGGTTTACTTCAGCCAACTGTTACCATGGAGGAGTAGTAGCTATGGGTGAATTCATTAGTTGCACACTGTAGCAAAACGTTTTGGGGAAAAAAAAGCTACATAAATGAGTTTCTATTGGACAAATTCAGGTAGGTCCCTCCCCGTTTTTATATATGATATGATTTATTTGACAATAAAAAATACAAAAACATTTGCTTCTGTTTGTTCTAGGCCTGGGAGTTACTGGTGCTGCCATAGTTGTGATCAAGAAGTGGTGTTACTTCTGGTCTGGCCATGGAGGTGACCGGTGGTGTTACTTCTGGTCTGGCCATGGAGGTGACCGGTGGTGTTACTTCTGGTCTGGCCATGGAGGTGACCGGTGGTGTTACTTCTGGTCTGGCCATGGAGGTGACCGGTGGTGTTACTTCTGGTCTGGCCATGGAGGTGACCGGTGGTGTTACTTCTGGTCTGGCCATGGAGGTGACCGTGGTGTTACTAGAGGTTTGGCTGCTACAGGTGAGACTTGTGTCACTAGAGGTTTTGCTAAGGGATTTACTAGTGATCCTACTGGTTTGGATGTGGTTAGAGATACTGCTACTACTGGTCTGGGTGTGGCTGATCCCACAGGCATGTAAACTAGTCCTAGAGGATGTTGCTGTTTCACTGTTTGGCCTGTAGATGGTGCTGTGACTCTTACCAGGAGTTGTGAACCTCACAACAGGTGCTTGGAACAAGGTCAGAGGCTGTCCCACTTCCTGGTTGGCTACCATCATAAAAACAGGCCTGGGATCTGTTCTTGCCCTGACACACGCTGCGGTCTAACAACAGTTCCTAAACCTGTTCTTTCTGCTACAGCACTCCCCGGCCCTGACACAAGCTGCGGGCTAACAACTGGTCCTAGACCTGTATTCCCTGCTACAGCACTCCCTGGCCCTGACACAAGCTGTTGTCTATGGAGTGTCCTACTAGACACTGACAGAAGTTGTCTATAAGACAGGAATACATTGTTTTCTTCTTTCAACACCAAACTCTGCTCTGACTTCTTCATTGCGATCTTCTTGTTCTGCTGTAACTGTTTGTTTCTCTGACTCCGTCTCTCCTCGTCACAGGTGTGGTTATCCAGATGGTTCAGACTTGTATAACTAACCCGACTCAGGTCACATCTGAACGAAGGCGGTTTGTGTTTGACCTGGACAGTCCTAGTCTTCGGCTCGAACCCAGATGACAGTTCAACTTTGACCTTGACCCGGGGGGGTGGGCGGTCCAACACCGTGCTCCACTTTAAGGTGAACAGTGAGGTGTCTCTCCTTGGTGAACGCCAGCGGGGCACATGTAACACTCGTGGCGCGTCTTCCCGGGCTTGGGCTCGGCGGCGTGAGTACGGTGGTGGAGGGTGAGTCGGTCGGGCCGGCGGAATCCCTTGCCACAGACGTAGAGCGTGTCCTTCGAGTGGATCCTGCGGTGGAGCTTCAGGTGCTGGGGTGTCTTGAAGGTGTTGTTGCAGTCCTCCCAGGCGTGGTCACGGTCCTCCATGTGGTGAACCTAATACAGGGAACAATGTTTTCATGGGTTTATTTCACAGCACCCATTTAGCTATGCTCATTCTCATCGGCAGTCCTTTTATACGCTAATATTATAAAACTATCATTCTCAAAGCATACCTATAGTATACCCTTTAAAGGGAAAATTAGTCATTTATAGATTCAATAAAGATATCTGTAGTATTGTGAAGACTAATTACAGGAGTCCGCATCTCTCCTACACTTCCCCAAACCCCTATGAACAGTATTTCCTACCTACATGTATACTGACTGCAAAACCAGGGGCCAGTCCTCTCAACCTAACTTGACTGACCTTGTGGTTACGCAGAATCCTGGCTATCCTGAAGGCCTTGGGACACTTCTCACACAGGAAGGGCCTCATGTCACAGTGTACCAGCTGATGACTCCTCAGATCATGCACTGTTCAGAAGCTCTTCTCACACTGGGGACACGGGTGAGGTCGCTCACTCAGGTGGCACAGGGCGTGCGCCCTCATCATACCGGCGGTCGCAAACATCTTCTCGCACTGCGGGCACGGGAACAGCCGTTCTCCCGTGTGTGTCCGCTCGTGGGCGGCGACCGCCGTGGCGCTGGAGAAGGCTTTGCCGCAGTGCGAGCACATGCACGGCTTGGGCCTGTCCTGCTGGTGGGTGAGCATGTGTTGCTTGCGTCCATCGGAACGGAAGAAGGTGCGCGGGCACCGGGGGCAGGCGTAGGCCTTCACCCCTTGGTGTAGTAGCTTGTGTTTCTTAAGAGATTCCTGTCAGCCAAATACAAAGAATAGAATAGGTAGGTTGGCACTCACAGTAGCTAGTTCCAACGAGCTTACCCTTACCACAAACTGAAATCACTGTTGCAAAACATTTGGCTACGTCTACCCAGTACCTACCAGTCTGTGGAAGGTCTTGTTGCAGTCGGAGCAGGAGTGAGGCTTCTCTCCCGTGTGGACACGTAGGTGCATCAGCATCATCCTGAACCATATGGCCACAGCGAGGGCACAGGGTCTCCACCTAGAGTGAGAGAGGGAGGAGTGAGATGCAGAATAGCGTTGGGGTCTTGATTCGTACCTCTGGGGTCTTGATTCGTACCCATGCTGGGGTCTTGATTCGTACCCATGCTGGGGTCTTGATTCGTACCCATGCTGGGGTCTTGATTCGTACCCATGCTGGGGTCGTGATTCGTACCCATGCTGGGGTCTTGATTCGTACCCATGCTGGGGTCTTGATTCGTACCCATGCTGGGGTCTTGATTCGTACCCATGCTGGGGTCTTGATTCGTACCCATGCTGGGGTCTTGATTCGTACCCATGCTGGGGTCTTGATTCGTACCCATGCTGGGGTCTTGATTCGTACCCATGCTAGGGTCTTGATTCGTACCCATGCTGGGGTCGTGATTCGTACCCATGCTGGGGTCTTGATTCGTACCCATGCTGGGGTCTTGATTCGTACCCATGCTGGGGTCTTGATTCGTACCCATGCTGGGGTCTTGATTCGTACCCATGCTGGGGTCTTGATCCGTACCCATGCTGGGGTCTTGATTCGTACCCATGCTGGGGTCTTGATTCGTACCCATGCTGGGGTCTTGATTCGTACCCATGCTGGGGTCTTGATTCGTACCCATGCTGGGGTCTTGATCCGTACCCATGCTGGGGTCTTGATTCGTACCCATGCTGGGGTCTTGATCCGTACCCATGCTGGGGTGGTGTAGATCTGCTGCAGGCGGCAGCGTTACCAGCCACAGGCACACAATGAAACCGTTACTAAGCCAATTGGCACATCTGAAATTAGTCTTCTGCTTTGCTCTCAAACCACATCATACACATTTTGAGAGGAGCAAACAGGGTCAGCCACAGTGCAGCACCATAGTTGAGGTTAAGTGCTTTGCTTAAAGGCACAATGGTAGGATATTGTGTACCTGCGTGAACTTCCCCTCTCTGTGTCTCGTCAGCTTCCACTCGCGGTCAAAGCTCTTGCCACACAGGCTGCATGTGTGGAGGGGGGTGATGGAGGCTTGATCCACTGCCACCTTATGGTGGATCTGGGTCTGCTTTGGTATCGCCATGGCAGCCGTGGTCTGCATGTGACCTGTTGTTGTTGGGCCAAAGAAGGCAAGAGTCAACCTTGGCAATATTTTTTATCACCTGGCTTGCTATGGGCTACATTTCATAAATGTACCCCAAAACTTGATCAAAAGACAGTCTACTGTGTGTTTGATTACAATCAATTAAACAGCAGCAAGATACACACATTGGACAATGTTTGTGTATGTTATCTTCCTTCAGTGTGTGAGTGGAATGAACTACCTGTGTTTGTGCTATCGTTGTCATCACAGTCGTAAGTGACAAATTCATTTTCAGCTTCTTCCGCCGCTAACTGAAGTACTCTGCTCTCTCCGTCCTCGGTACTAGTCCGTTCACGGTGAATGATGTCGGCGACCTGACTTTTCGACAGCCAGTAACGTTTTTCGCAGAGAACCCATACAACGACCCAACGGCACTTCAGAGATGGACAGACATTAATCACGACTTTCTCTGCTGACATCTGTAAAGAGTCGTTCAGTTGTTTTTTAAGTTGTGTAAAACTAGCTTGCATCACGTCGATCACTTCATCCACCGTTTGACTGAGTAACGTTCCCATACGCGTGTTGAGCTCTTTTCGGAATGAAATTGTAAACGTGCTTTCCTCCATTTCTAAAGTTGTTGTGAAACTCAGGATATAGTGTGTACGTCGGTAGCTTCAATTTTGCCTACACGTGACAAACTTTGAGAATACCAAATCTTTATCAGGCTAAACTGATATGTGTTCGGCAACTGGTTTGTTTTGGACTACGTGAATCCATTTTACCGGAAACCGGTTTGTTTTCAATGACGACTTCCGGTATGACGTACTCTGCCATGACTTTATTTATTATCCTTACAAATCAAGACACAACAATGGATAATACTTCACAACAATGGAAAATACTTTTTGACAACTATCCAACAAAGTATGAATATTTCTGAAACCTTACAAAAAATACTGATGGAATATGGGATTAATGTAAAACAGAGGTATAAAAAGCTTTTTATTATTATTTTACATATTCACTTATTCCCTTTAAACAATTATAAATGAGACAATTCCTGTTTCACTTTTTTTCAATTCCTGTTTCCCTTGGCTCAGGACCCTCATGTAACATACCCTACATTTTGGCCTCAGCCAATGTGATGGCAGGACCACCGGCCATATCCTCCCTCTGATTGGTCAGTTTCCTGCAGCCATAGAAGATGTTGATTGGATGGATGAACGCCAGTAGAGTGAGGAGAGTCAGAGCGATGTTAACCTGTAGAGGAGGAAAGACAACAAAGAGAGAGTATCCTTAACCTTACCGGTCTGCAAGGTAGGCCTACTGTATATCTATAGGTTAAGAGGTATGTTACAAGGTTATTATGTTATGAGCTGTGAGGTATAAGTTTAACAAAGACATTTCACATTTCAATATTAACTTTTTGGCAAGTACAGCACAGTACATCTACTAATCTCGTCCACCCAGCCGTCTCTCTCTCGATAGCAACTGAGCCTGGGGACGAGGTTAGTAATCTATTGGCCTGAGTGACCGTATATTCGTATAACCCACTCACATAGAAGGGGTCTCCACCTAGGGCTCCTTTGACCAGGGCGAAACAGGGGTACTGCAGCAGTGACACCACGGCAGACAGAGACATCACCAAACCGTACAGCTTCCCAAAGTGAACCCCAGGAAAACTGTGGTGAGAGAGGGGAGGAAGGAGAACATAATGAACAGCCGGACATCAACTGAGGGAAGTATGAATGAGTAGCAGTCAGTTACCTTCAGGCTTTGAACTGTATTTTTACATTTTAAACTCTAAAGTCTATTGTCTATTTATTGTTGAGTCCCTTGTTCCTTTTTCTATAATCTACCCTTTTATTTCCTTCCTGTCCATCTCGCTACTAACCCGTTACTCTGCCCCCAGTATCTCCTCCTTAACCCTCTCTTTCTCCCTCTCTCACTCATCCCTCCCTCCATCCCCTATCCCTCCATCCCTCTATCCCTCTCTCTCATCCCTCCCTCCATTCCCCTATCCCTCTTTCACTCCATCCCTCCCTCCATTCCCCTATCCCTCTTTCACTCCATCCCTCCCTCCATTCCCCTATCCCTCTTTCACTCCATCCCTCCCTCCATTCCCCTATCCCTCTCTCACTCCATCCCTCCCTCCATCCCCCTATCCCTCTCTCACTCCATTCCTCCCTCCATCCCCCCCTCCATTTCCCTATCCCTCTCACTCCATCCCCCTATCCCTCTCTCACTCTATCCCTCTCTCACTCCATCCCTCCCTCCACCCCCCTATCCCTCTCTCACTCCATCCCCCATCCCTCTCTCACTCCATCCCCCTATCCCTCTCTCACTCCATCCCTCCATCTTCCTATCTCTCTCTCACTCCATCCCTACCTCCATCCCCCTATCATCTCTCCCTCCATCCCCCTATTCCTCTCTCACTCCATCCCCCTATTCCTCTCACTCCATCCCCCTATCCCTCTCTCACTCCATCCCTCCCTCCATCCCCCTATCCCTCTCTCACTCCATCCCTTCCTCCATTCCTCTATCCCTCTCTCACTCCATCCCCCCCTCCATCCCCCTATCCCTCTCTCACTCCATCCCTCCCTCCATTCCCCCATCCCTCTCTCACTCCATCCCTCCCTCCATTCCCCTATCCCTCTCTCACTCCATTCCTCCCTCCATTCCCCTATCCCTCTCTCACTCCATCCCTTCCTCCATTCCTCTATCCCTCTCTCACTCCATCCCCCCCTCCATCCCCCTATCCCTCTCTCACTCCATCCCTCCCTCCATTCCCCCATCCCTCTCTCACTCCATCCCTCCCTCCATTCCCCTATCCCTCTCTCACTCCATCCCTCCCTCCATCCCCCTATTACTCACGCGATGCTGATGAAGGCTGCGTTGCCTCCGTAGAGGAAGGAGCGGTTGAGGACCTGGAGAATGAAGGTGAGGTACTGGAGAGGGAGGAGAGGAGAGGAGGCGCAGATGGAGAAGAGGAGGCACTGGAGGGAGGTGAGGAAGAGGGAGAGAGAGGAGGAGCGCAGGTCTGCCTCCTTATCTGTTTCTCCTATAGAGGGAGGAGGTGAGAGAAAGGTTGGGTGATGATGAGGATGATGGCCACACACCAGAACCATGGCCATGCTCATTAGGCATGAAACAGACTGAAACAGGAGGTAGGCCTACTACCTGGACCAATAAGGATACCCATTTTAGTTTTTCATTGCTTAACATTTTTCTACGTTGTGCCCTATTGAACCCTGTTGTTACTAAGCTAGAGCCATGTCACCCACCTGGAGCCAGAGGCTTCCCCTTGTGTCTGTCCATGATGAGGCCGTTCCAGGGAGCACAGAGGACCCCACACAGCTGGGTGAAGGCAAAGGCATTGGTGTACTGACTCACTGAGAGAGGGAGAAAGAGAGAAAGAAGGGGAGAGAGTATTTAGATTAATTAAATGAACCTATGCTTTGGTGTGTGTGTGTGTGTGTGTGTGTGTGTGTGTGTGTGGTTTACCCAGGGCTGAGTCGTTGTCGGCCAGCCGGTTGAGCATGGGGTTCAGTGTTCCGATGAAGAGGTAGTGTCTCAGCTGCATGACAGACAGCCACACCAGATGCCACAGGAAGAACCACGACTGCACACAGCTCCTGAAACTGGCCACTGAGAGTGTGTGTGTGTGTGTGTGTGAGAGGAAGAGCGAGAAATAAAAAGAGAAACATTTGAGTCAACAAATTGCACCTGCCATTTCCCAGCCAGATTAAAGATTGCAGTTGGCCAAACGACACCTTTCCCAGAGTCTCCTGACTGCTGCCCGTCATCAGGCTGTAGGAGAATGTCGTCCGTCTCTGCTGGCCCCTCCCCCTCTGATGTCATCCCCGTCTCGCGCGTCTTCTCAAACTCCTCTACGTTGTAGCTGTTGGACTTTCCAAGGCTTACTCTGTTTAAAAGGAAGCATCAGGGTATAATCAAATAGGTTTGATCATCAGGGTCACCCATCTAATATGAATGCATGTCATTGAGACTAACCTGACAAATCTATACAATTTGTTAAATGCCAAACCCAAATAATTATTTAATTTTGTTTTGCATTTATCTATGAACAAGTACAGGACTAGTAATCTGCCCAAGTAATCCGACAAGGAAAAACTCCATGGTCCGGAAAACCCCCAGGCCATATGGGAGTCATAGTGCTCTCAGGTGAGAACTACAACCCCCATACATACTATGGTCTTATGTATCATAGGGCCTGGTCAGATTAATACTGTCGTATGTGTGGGAGTTGTAGTTCTGACCCGTAGGTGAAGCCCTCAGGGAGTGGGTAGGGGATGTGGGTGTTGGGCATGAGGAGGAACGTCCTGAGGAGGTGGAAGACACTGCAGACAGAGAGAATGAGGAAGGAGGAGCGGAGGGAGACCCCTCCTTCATACAGCACC
Source organism: Coregonus lavaretus (assembly GCF_964263955.1). Taxonomy (NCBI): domain Eukaryota; kingdom Metazoa; phylum Chordata; class Actinopteri; order Salmoniformes; family Salmonidae; genus Coregonus; species Coregonus lavaretus. Next base: position 84,957 of record NW_028164474.1, on the reverse strand, counting down.
TGAGATGGCGGGAGAGACGGGGGGAGACAGAGGGAGAGACGGGGGGACGGGGATGACAGAGGGCGAGATGGATAACCAGAGCCACCAATGGATATTAGGCGACCATGACTACATATAATACAAATATAATCAATATATGGGATATATCTACAATATATACAAATATAATGAAATGCATCTGTTTTATACACATGGCAGAAAATCTATAATTGGCCTTTTTAAGGCACAGTTATCTATCAACCTGACAAGAGCAGAAAAATGATCTGAGGCCTGTAGGCTACAGTATGTGTGAGATCTGTGATACCTTGAAGATGAGGAAGACAGCGGAGGAAGAGTCGAAGGCTCCATTATAAAGGGTGATGATGGTGGAACGATGGGAGCCAAACAGGTTTCCAACCTATAGTAGAGAACAACAGTTGAGGAGACAAATGAGGAGATTCAAACAAGAAGAATACATCCATCCATATAGTATACAGTATAAATACAGTATCCATATAGTACACAGTATAAATATAATATCCATATAGTATACAGCATAAATACAGTATCCATATAGTATACAGTATAAATACAATATCCATATAGTACACAGTATAAATACAGTATCCATATAGTACACAGTATAAAGCATAAATACAGTATCCATATAGTATACAGTATCCATATAGTATACAGCATAAATACAGTATCCATATAGTATACAGTATAAATACAGTATCCATATAGTACACAGTATAAATACAGTGTCCATATAGTACACAGTATAAATACAGTATCCATATAGTACACAGTATAAATACAGTATTTACTGAAGAAATATCTGTTTTATGTGTCAAACAAAATTGTGTGTGACATACACCGGTCACAAAGATGTAATGAATACTGTATGTACTGTCTGTAATGAATACTGTATGTACTGTCTGTAATGAATACTGTATGTACTGTCTGTAATGAATACTGTATGTACTGTCTGTAATGAATACTGTTTGTACTGTCTAATGAATACTGTTTGTACTGTCTAATGAATACTGTTTGTACTATCTGTAATGAATACTGTTTGTACTGTCTAATGAATACTGTTTGTACTGTCTGTAATGAATACTGTTTGAACTGTCTGTAATGAATACTGTTTGTACTGTCTGTAATGAATACTGTTTGTACTGTCTGTAATGAATACTGCTTGTACTGTCTCTAATGAATACTGTTTGTACTGTCTCTAATGAATACTGTTTGTACTGTCTGTAATGCATACTGTTTGTACTGTCTGTAATGAATACTGCTTGTACTGTCTCTAATGAATACTGTTTGTACTGTCTCTAATGAATACTGTTTGTACTGTCTGTAATGCATACTGTTTGTACTGTCTGTAATGAATACTGTTTGTACTGTCTGTAATGAATACTGTTTGTACTGTCTGTAATGAATACTGTTTGTACTGTCTAATGAATACTGTTTATACTGTCTGTAATGAATACTGTTTGTACTGTCTGTAATGAATACTGTTTGTACTGTCTGTAATGAATACTGGTTGTACTGTCTGTAATGAATACTGGTTGTACTGTCTGTAATGAATACTGTTTGTACTGTCTGTAATGAATACTGTTTGTACTGTCTGTAATGAATACTGTTTGTACTGTCTAATGAATACAGTTTGTACTGTCTGTAATGAATACTGTTTGTACTGTCTGTAATGAATACTGTTTGTACTGTATAATGAATACTGTTTGTACTGTCTGTAATGAATACTGTTTGTACTGTCTGTAATGAATACTGTTTGTACTGTCTAATGAATACTGTTTGTACTGTCTAAAGAATATTGTTTGTACTGTCTAAAGAATACTGTTTGTACTGTCTGTAATGAATGCTGTTTGTACTGTCTGTAATGAATACTGTTTGTACTGTCTAATGAATACTGTTTGTACTGTCTAATGAATACAGTTTGTACTGTCTGTAATGAATACTGTATGTACTGTCTAATTAATATTGTGTGTACTGTCTGTAATGAATACTGTTTGTACTATCTGTAATGAATACTGGTTGTACTGTCTGTAATGAATACTGGTTGTACTGTCTGTAATGAATACTGGTTGTACTGTCTAATGAATACTGTTTGTACTGTCTAATGAATACAGTTTGTACTGTCTGTAATGAATACTGTATGTACTGTCTAATTAATATTGTGTGTACTGTCTGTAATGAATACTGTTTGTACTATCTGTAATGAATACTGGTTGTACTGTCTGTAATGAATACTGGTTGTACTGTCTGTAATGAATACTGGTTGTACTGTCTAATGAATACTGTTTGTACTGTCTGTAATGAATACTGTTTGTACTGTCTAATGAATACAGTTTGTACTGTCTGTAATGAATACTGTTTGTACTGTCTGTAATGAATACTGTTTGTACTGTCTGTAATGAATACTGTGTGTACTGTCTGTAATGAATACTGTTTGTACTGTCTAATGAATACTGTTTGTACTGTCTAATGAATACTGTTTGTACTGTCTAATGAATACTGTTTGTACTATCTGTAATGAATACTGTTTGTACTGTCTGTAATGAATACTGTTTGTACTGTCTGTAATGAATACTGTCTGTACTGTCTAATGAATACTGTCTGTACTGTCTGTAATGAATACTGTTTGTACTGTCTGTAATGAATACGGTTTGTACTGTCTAATGAATACGGTTTGTACTGTCTAATGAATACTGTTTGTACTGTCTGTAATGAATACTGTTTGTACTGTCTGTAATGAATACTGTTTGTACTGTCTAATGAATACGGTTTGTACTGTCTAATGAAAACTGTTTGTACTGTCTAATGAGTACTGTCTAATGAATACTGTTTGTACTATCTGTAATGAATACTGTTTGTACTGTCTGTAATTAATACTGTTTGTACTGTCTGTAATGAATACTGTCTGTACTGTCTAATGAATACTGTCTGTACTGTCTGTAATGAATACTGTTTGTACTGTCTGTAATGAATACTGTTTGTACTGTCTAATGAATACTGTTTGTACTGTCTAATGAATACGGTTTGTACTGTCTAATGAATACTGTTTGTACTGTCTGTAATGAATACTGTTTGTACTGTCTAATGAATACTGTTTGTACTGTCTGTAATGAATACTGTTTGTACTGTCTGTAATGAATACTGTTTGTACTGTCTGTAATGAATACTGTTTGTACTGTCTAATGAATACTGTTTGTACTGTCTGTAATGAATACTGTTTGTACTGTCTAATGAATACTGTTTATACTGTCTGTAATGAATACTGTTTGTACTGTCTGTAATGAATACTGTTTGTACTGTCTGTAATGAATACTGTTTGTACTGTCTGTAATGAATACTGTTTGTACTGTCTGTAATGAATACTGTTTGTATTGTCTGTAATGAATACTGTTTGTACTGTCTGTAATGAATACTGTTTGTACTGTCTAATGAATACAGTTTGTACTGTCTGTAATGAATACTGTTTGTACTGTCTGTAATGAATACTGTTTGTACTGTCTGTAATGAATACTGTTTGTACTGTCTGTAATGAATACTGTTTGTACTGTCTGTAATTAATACTGTTTGTACTGTCTAATGAATACTGTTTGTACTGTCTAAAGAATACTGTTTGTACTGTCTGTAATGAATACTGTTTGTACTGTCTGTAATGAATACTGTTTGTACTGTCTAATGAATACTGTTTGTACTGTCTAATGAATACAGTTTGTACTGTCTGTAATGAATACTGTATGTACTGTCTAATTAATATTGTGTGTACTGTCTGTAATGAATACTGTTTGTACTGTCTCTAATGAATACTGTTTGTACTGTCTAATGAATACGGTTTGTACTGTCTAATGAATACTGTTTGTACTGTCTAATGAATACGGTTTGTACTGTCTAATGAATACTGTTTGTACTGTCTAATGAATACTGTTTGTACTATCTGTAATGAATACTGGTTGTACTGTCTGTAATGAATACTGGTTGTACTGTCTGTAATGAATACTGTTTGTACTGTCTAATGAATACTGTTTGTACTGTCTGTAATGAATACTGTTTGTACTGTCTAATGAATACAGTTTGTACTGTCTGTAATGAATACTGTTTGTACTGTCTGTAATGAATACTGTTTGTACTGTCTAATGAATACTGTTTGTACTGTCTGTAATGAATATTGTTTGTACTGTCTGTAATGAATACTGTTTGTACTGTCTAATGAATACTGTTTGTACTGTCTAATGAATACTGTTTGCACTGTCTAATGAATACTGTTTGTACTATCTGTAATGAATACTGTTTGTACTGTCTGTAATGAATACTGTTTGTACTGTCTGTAATGAATACTATCTGTACTGTCTAATGAATACTGTCTGTACTGTCTGTAATGAATACTGTTTGTACTGTCTGTAATGAATACTGTTTGTACTGTCTAATGAATACGGTTTGTACTGTCTAATGAATACTGTTTGTACTGTCTAATGAATACGGTTTGTACTGTCTAATGAATACGGTTTGTACTGTCTGTAATGAATACTGTTTGTACTGTCTGTAATGAATACTGTTTGTACTGTCTGTAATGAATACTGTTTGTACTGTCTAATGAATACGGTTTGTACTGTCTAATGAATACTGTTTGTACTGTCTAATGAATACTGTTTGTACTGTCTAATGAATACTGTTTGTACTATCTGTAATGAATACTGTTTGTACTGTCTGTAATGAATACTGTTTGTACTGTCTGTAATGAATACTGTCTGTACTGTCTAATGAATACTGTCTGTACTGTCTGTAATGAATACTGTTTGTACTCTCTGTAATGAATACTGTTTGTACTGTCTAATGAATACGGTTTGTACTGTCTAATGAATACTCTTTGTACTGTCTAATGAATACTGTTTGTACTGTCTAATGAATACTGTTTGTACTGTCTGTAATGAATACTGTTTGTACTGTCTGTAATGAATACTGTTTGTACTGTCTAATGAATACTCTTTGTACTGTCTAATGAATACTGTTTGTACTGTCTAATGAATACTGTTTGTACTGTCTAATGAATACTGTTTGTACTGTCTGTAATGAATACTGTTTGTACTGTCTAATGAATACAGTTTGTACTGTCTGTAATGAATACTGTTTGTACTGTCTGTAATGAATACTGTTTGTACTGTCTAATGAATACTGTTTGTACTGTCTAATGAATACTGTTTGTACTGTCTGTAATGAATACTGTTTGTACAGTCTGTAATGAATACTGTTTGTACTGTCTAATGAATACTGTTTGTACTGTCTAATGAATACTGTTTGTACTGTCTAATGAATACAGTTTGTACTGTCTGTAATGAATACTGTATGTACTGTCTAATTAATATTGTGTGTACTGTCTGTAATGAATACTGTTTGTACTGTCTGTAATGAATACTGTTTGTACTGTCTGTAATGAATACTGTTTGTACTGTCTAATGAATACTGTTTGTACTGTCTAATGAATACTGTTTGTACTGTCTAATGAATACTGTTTGTACTATCTGTAATGAATACTGGTTGTACTGTCTGTAATGAATACTGGTTGTACTGTCTGTAATGAATACTGTTTGTACTGTCTAATGAATACAGTTTGTACTGTCTGTAATGAATACTGTTTGTACTGTCTGTAATGAATACTGTTTGTACTGTCTGTAATGAATACTGTTTGTACTGTCTGTAATGAATACTGTCTGTACTGTCTAATGAATACTTTTTGTACTGTCTGTAATGAATACTGTTTGTACTGTCTGTAATGAATACTGTTTGTACTGTCTAATGAATACGGTTTGTACTGTCTAATGAATACTGTTTGTACTGTCTAATGAATACTGTTTGTACTATCTGTAATGAATACTGTTTGTACTGTCTGTAATGAATACTGTTTGTACTGTCTGTAATGAATACTGTCTGTACTGTCTAATGAATACTGTCTGTACTGTCTAATGAATACTGTTTGTACTGTCTGTAATGAATACTGTTTGTACTGTCTGTAATGAATACTGTTTGTACTGTCTAATGAATACGGTTTGTACTGTCTAATGAATACTGTTTGTACTGTCTAATGAATACGGTTTGTACTGTCTAATGAATACTGTTTGTACTGTCTAATGGATACTGTTTGTACTGTCTAATGAATACTGTTTGTACTGTCTAATGAATACTGGTTGTACTATCTGTAATGAATACTGGTTGTACTGTCTGTAATGAATACTGGTTGTACTGTCTGTAATGAATACTGGTTGTACTGTATAATGAATACTGTTTGTACTGTCTGTAATGAATACTGTTTGTACTGTCTAATGAATGGGGAGGAGGTCAGAGATCTGGCCGTGTGGTGCCAGGACAACAACCTCTCCCTCAACGTGACCAAGACAAAGGAGATGATTGTGGACTACAGGAAAAAAAAGAGGACTGAGCACGCCCCCATTCTCATCGACGGGGCTGTAGTGGAACAGGTTGAGAGCTTCAAGTTCCTTGGTGTCCACATCACCAACGAACTATCATGGTCCAAACACACCAAGACAGTCGTGAAGAGGGCACGACAAAGCCTATTCCCCCTCAGGAGACTAAAAAGATTTGGCATGGGTCCTCAGATCCTCAAAAAATTCTACAGCTGCACCATCGAGAGCATCCTGACTGGTTGCATCACCGCCTGGTATGGCAACTGCTTGGCCTCTGACCGCAAGGCACTACAGAGGGTAGTGCGTACGGCCCAGTACATCACTGGGGCAAAGCTTCCTGCCATCCAGGACCTCTATACCAGGCGGTGTCAGAGGAAGGCCCTCAAAATTGTCAAAGACTCCAGCCACCCTAGTCATAGACTGTTCTCTCTGCTACCGCACGGCAAGCGGTACCGGAGTGCCAAGTCTAGGTCCAAAAGACTTCTCAACAGCTTCTACCCCCAAGCCATAAGACTCCTGAACAGCTAATCATGGCTACCCGGACTATTTGCACTGCCCCCCCACCCCATCCTTTTTACGCTGCTGCTACTCTGTTAAGTATTTATGCATAGTCACTTTAACTCTACCCACATGTACATATTACCTCAACTACCTCAACTAGCCGGTGCCCCCGCACATTGACTCTGCAACGGTACCCCCCTGTATATATAGCCTCCCTACTGTCACTTTATTTTACTTCTGCTCTTTTTTTCTCAACACTTTTTTTGTTGTTGTTTTATTCTTACTTTTTTTGTTAAAAATAAATGCACTGTTGGTTAAGGGCTGTAAGTAAGCATTTCACTGTAATGTCTGCACCTGTTGTATTCGGCGCATGTGACCAATAAAATTTGATTTGATTTGATTTGTTTGTACTGTCTAATGAATACTGTTTGTACTGTCTAATGAATACAGTTTGTACTGTCTGTAATGAATATTGTGTGTACTGTCTGTAATGAATACTGGTTGTACTGTCTGTAATGAATACTGGTTGTACTGTCTGTAATGAATACTGGTTGTACTGTCTGTAACTGTGTTGAAACTGAGGAGTCATGGCATGCTGCTGTACCTGTATGTTTGTGATGAGGAACAATATTCCTCCCACTGCGATGAAGGACAGGGCTGGGAACAGCAGCATGGACAGAACTATTAGAGAGAGAGAGAGAGACAGAATAGACCAAGTTCAATCTCTACTCATCCAACATCCTACACTAGGAATGTGCTCTTCCTAATGCTTTTGCAGGGTCCCCGTCCCCAGTCCACCTGGTCGTACTGCTGCTCCAGTTTCTGCTGGTTCTGCCTGATGCGCTACCTTGTCCCGGACCTGCTGTTTCAACCCTCTCTCTCCTTCTTCCTGTCTCTCTCTCTCGACCTCTGAATGCTCGGCTATGAAAAGCCAACTGACATTTACTCCTGAGGTGCTGACCTGTTGCACCCTCTACAACCACTGTGATTATTATTGAACATGCAGGTCATCTATGAACGTTTGAACATCTTGAAGAACGATCTGGCCTTAATGGCCATGTACTCTTTCCACCTGGCATAGCCAGAAGAGGACTGGCCACCCCTCAGAGCCTGGTTCCTCTCTAGGTTTCTTCCTAGTTTTCTGCCTTTTTAGGGAGTTTTTCCCTAGCCACCGTGCTTCTACATCTGCATTGCTTGCTGTTTGGGGTTTTAGGCTGGGTTTCTGTATAAGTACATTGTGACATCTGCTGATGTAAAAATAGCTTTATAAATACATTTGACTGATTGATTGACTTGATTCATTTTTCAAATACACAAATATCAAGAGCTGTTCTGATTGAATAACAGCCTTTACACTGTATAGTCTATGTTTACCTGAACTGGAGAAGGCAACCATTAGTGTACCAGTGGTGTAGAGACATCTGAGGGGAAACACAGGGCAGAGACAGATAAAGAGATGTCACGCAGAGGGTTATGGTCTGTTAAACTTTCAACTTTTGACACATTTCTCAGTGGGTCAGAAGACAACCTCAATAAACCTGTAGAACTTAGATTAAAATATGCATACACATTCTACAAAAACAACGACTGAGTAAACCAGGATTGGACCCTCAACTTCCCACCCCCTTTTGACTCTATCGCTCTCTCTCTCTCGTCTAGGCGACGGTCTAGGTATAAACTTAATGCGCAGAGTTTAAAGAATTGTAATTCATTGACTCTGTGTACATGAACTTTGCAGATGTCCTGGAAATGCTGGTCAGAGGTCAGGACCTAGTTATATTATTTAAATGTTGACAATGTAAGAATTATTTGCAATGGATATGACATATATCACATTGTATATGGGTATATCGCCATCCTTACCTGACCAGGGCAGGAAAAACTCTGGGCCCTAGCAATGAAGCCTGGATTTCTGTAGTTTCAAAAAGACTCACATTCCCAGAAGTCTCGTTGCCATGGTGCCGAAGCGGTCGAAGATGAATCCATTGGGAAGCGTGAGGAAGTTGTTCATAAAGGAGGCGACGGTGAAGACCAGGGAGAACTGTTCATCCTGGCCACTACAGTCTGAGAGAGAGAGAGATGGAGGGATGGGAGAGAGAGAACTGTTCATCCTGTCCACTACAGTCTGAGAGAGATGGATGGATGGGGAGAGAGACTGGGGGGAGAGAGAGCGCGGGGGGAGGGAGGATGGGGCAGAGAGAGAGAGGAATACAGAGAGAAAGAGAGTGATAGAGAGAGAGAAATACAGAAGGGGAGAAAGATGGCAGTAGAGAGATCCAGGTCCTTCAGTTTTCTAGTATGAACTGCTCTGATGTGCTTCATATTGTATTGTATTCTATTCTATTCCAATCTATACTATTCTATTCTATGTCATATTGAACTGAATAGCATTTAACTACTCACCTGTTTCCACTGTACTGTTGGGTCCAGTAGTCACATTGACACAGAGGTCAGTGAAGTATCCGTCTGTCTTCAGGACGAAGACCAGCGATGCCCAGCCAAAGACCACGCCGGCGAAACACAGACACTCCACCAGCCCTGTGGCCAGGGTCAGCCGGTAGCGCAGCCCCACCCCGCCCCCCTCGCATCCCAGCATCCTCCCTGATTAACTGACTGACTGCCTGGCTGGCCGACAGACTGATAACTGCCTGGCTGGCTGACTAGCTACCTGCCTGGCTGACTGGCTGACTGACTGACTCCCTGCTCTGACTGGCTGGCTGACCGACTGATAGCTGCCTAGCTGGCTGACTAGCTACCTGCCTGGCTGACTGATAGCTGCCTAGCTGGCTGACTAGCTACCTGCCTGGCTGACTGGCTGACTGATAGCTGCCTAGCTGGCTGACTAGCTACCTGCCTGGCTGACTGGCTGACTGATAGCTGCCTAGCTGGCTGACTAGCTACCTGCCTGGCTGACTGGCTGACTGATAGCTGCCTAGCTGGCTGACTAGCTACCTGCCTGGCTAACTGACTGACTGATAGCTGCCTAGCTGGCTGACTAGCTACCTGCCTGGCTAACTGACTGACTGATAGCTGCCTAGCTGGCTGACTAGCTACCTGCCTGGCTGACTGACCGACTGATAGCTGCCTAGCTGGCTGACTAGCTACCTGCCTGGCTGACTCCCTGCTCTGACTGGCTGGCTGGCTGCCTGTTTAGCTGTCATTCAAAGGACTTTTCTTGTTGTCTTATTAATGTGAGGTTAGTGGGTGACTGTATTCAAAGAGCCCCTTTTCTATCCTCTGCCTCTTCTGTCTTACTTTTCTATACTCTCTCTCTCTCTCTCTCTCTCTCTCTCTCGTTGAGTCTTTGAGACCGACTGGCTGAAAATAACCTGTATCACTAGAAGAAGTGCTGTGTGGGAGAGATAAGGCGTGGCATTCAAATTCAAACTGCATTTACCAGAAAATCTACTGGTTCACTGCCCTTCTTCTCAATGGCTGCCAAGTGTCAACAAGTTGAGTTTTTTTTTTAGGAGGGAAGACTGTGTCTAGAGACTGTGAGTCACTCTGGATAAGAGCCTCTGTTAAATGACCTAAATGTAACTCTGAATGTAGAAGACCATTAAACTGTCTATAGAATTACCTGCGGTATCAGAAGAAGTTACAGATAACACGTTTTATGACAGGTTTCAAACACCTAAGACTTTAAGTGGTAGTGGTGGCCATAGTAGAATTAATAGCGGTGGAATTAGAGTTTATAGCACACAAGCATGAGTTGTCATAATAGTAGCCCTAGTGGTTAAACCCACGAGGAGTGAGACGTTTCTAAACCTGCAGTATAAACTGCTGAATGACTGGTAACTGGATGGTTTCTAATAGCAACCCTGTCTGTAGAGTTGTTTCTCTTCCTCTTTCTTTCTCACTTCCTCTCCTCTCTGCCTTCCTTGATGTCTACTTTGGGTTTATTTCCCTCTCTTTTCTCAAGTGTGTAACTCATGACTTTTATTCATTCCTTTGTTGCCATTTTATAAATGATCCTGTCATTTGCCTTGAGAGAGGCTATTGTTCATCTTCCCCCTAAAAAATACAAGTGAAGAGGCATCACAACACATGGCAGGTGTAATAATGTAATAATAATTAATAATAACAATAATAATAATACATACTGCACATCAAACACTTTAAGGATAATTATCATACCAGGTCGGAAATCGGAATAGTACAGCCTAGGAATTAATAAAAGTCATATGCTACGGTCTAATGCGTAATTAATCAGCTAATGGTATGATAATGTGTACTGAGCTGTAGCCAACATTACAGTGCGGAAGACTACAACAGAAACAGATACAGTACACTCGCCCTATAGCGGATAACGGTAATCCAGATCAGATTATCTATAGATTTATCCGCCATGCGGTCATTGCGTTACTGGTTTCCTTTGCGCGCAATCTGAAGTGTGGTGCCAAAACGCCTCAAAATAGACAGTAAAATAGTTCGGTTGTAGCGTGACGTTTGGCTGTGTACGACACTGTGCTGTCTTAAAACAAGAAAAACGTGTATGGCTATGGTAGAGCAACTTTTATGACAGTTATTATTTCATTGGTCACAGTCCAACCACGCGGCAATGCATGGGCAATAATCATTAATAGTAGGCTATGAAAACTAAGCCATACATAGGCTGTAGCCTATACATTCAGATATTAGCCTACATACCAGCCACTCACCTTGTTTAATGACCCCATTTAGTTTAATGTCGATCCTCTTGTTGATTTGTGGTAGAACTCTACACAGAAACCTCGTCTCCATTACGCGCAGGCGCAGCGATGTTCCTGTCCATTCGCAGTCTGTCTTTCCACCTGCGCTGCATGGCGCGCACTGCACGCAAGCGTTAGCAAGGTCGGAAGGCCATGCATTGGGGACTAGGCTAAATGGTCATGTTGGAACCATGGGCCATATGACCAAAATAGAACCGAGTGGTGAGTTGTCTGTAGTTGCTTATATCTAATTATAAACCGGAACGTTTTCGAGCTGTGGATGCTGATTGGCTGAAAGCCTTGTTATATGAAACATTATAAACTGTGTTGTTCATGATGCATTGTGCCTAAGAACAGCCCTTAGCCGTGGTATATTGGCCATATACCACACCCCCTCGTGCCTTATTGCTTAATTATAAACTGGGGGGTTCAAGCCCTGAATGCTGATTGGCTGAAAGTCGTGGTATATCAGACCTTATACCACTGGTATGACAAAACATGTATTTTTACTGTTCTAATTACGTTGGTAACCAGTTTATAATAGCAATAAGGTACCTCTGGGGTTTGTGGTATATGGCCAATATACCACGGCTATGGGCTGTATCCAGACAGTCCACGTTGCGTCGTGCCTAAGAACATCCCTTAGCCATATACCACACCCCCTCAGACCTTATTGCTTCAATATATACTCTAAAAGTAGGCCTAGCTACTCACAGCTGTGTGGGATTTCTGATGAAAATGTAACAAATGGAAATACAAACTTGGAATATGATTCAACAGCAATAATGAAATAAAAAATACATCTTCTGGAATTAAAAAGTAATTTGACCAATGAAAGCAGCCATCTCAACCATCAGCACTTTACTTAGAAACTGCCTAGCAACTACAGCCCAGGCTCCAATAAAGGCCCAATCACAGAACAGACGTCTACTGTATGTATTGAACTCTTGAATTTCTGTGGAATGCCCCTTTTTAAAACAGGTTCAAGTCTGTCCACATAAAACTTTAGATCATATGTAAAACAATAAGTTAATTACGTCACTTCCATCACGTGTGTGTCTTCATGTGAGCTCGGAGGTGGGCGCCATGCGAGAAGTGGCGTCCACAGAGTGCGCAGGCGAAGGGTCGGACCCCCGTGTGCAGCAGTTCATGCCTCCTCAGGTGACTCGGTCTGATGAAGCTCCGCCCACACACGGAGCAGTGATGCGTCCTCTCTCCCGTGTGGTTGAGGGCGTGCCGCTTAAGGCAGCTGATGTAGGGGAAACCCTTACCACAATGTTTGCATACGAACCTCCCCTCCTTCTCTTTACTGAGGGGAACTCGAGTTCTGACAGTCCCTCCACTTCCTCTTTGGTCTCCATGGTGACCAGGCATGACGGTGATGGAGTATTTCCCCGGTAACGATGTGTAATCGTCTGTGGTCGTCGTTGAGGAGGAAGTGTGTTGTTGTAGTTGGTTTTCTGACGAGTAGGTGAAAAATAGACCAGAGGTGTCTGTGTAGCCACCGTACTCCAGGTTCAGTGCTGCATACTCGGGGTACGTTTGGCCCAGATCCCCCTGGTTGACCTCCAGGCCTGGTTCTCCTCCCGGTAGTGGGTTGAGGTCTGGACATGGGCTCTCTGGCTCCCTCTTGAGGCGGGTCTCCTCCACTACTACAGGCTGGTCCTGGTCCAGGCAATGAGAGCTGCTACTGAGGTCATGTTCCAGAGTTCTATGTTCCAGTTCTAGGTGTTCCAGAGTTCTATGTCCTCGTTCTATATGGTGTCCCATAGTTCTATGTTCCAGTTCTACGTGGTGTCCCATAGTTCTATGTTCCAGTTCTACGTGGTGTTCCATAGAGTCAGTGAGTTCATCTCTACCCCCTGGTGGTGTACTCTGGAACCCCCAGTCCTCCTCAAAACTGGTCTGATCATCGGGATGTGGTTGCCGGGCGACCAGTGAGGTGGTGGAATGCTCAGTAGCTTACATACAGGAGAGGGGACAACAGGGGATATTGAACAAAAGGCAATGTCATCATCATCACCATCATCATCATCATCACCATCATCATCACCACCACCATCATCTCCACCACCATCACCATCATCATGTAATATTGCATTTTGCTACAGGGCTGGCTGGATGTTTCAACTTGGCCTTCCCTTCCTCCCTCATTTTATGTAATCTCTTTCCTTCTCTCTCAGTAGCTAGATTTCCATCCAATTAGCGACAGATTTTAATGTGAATATTGTAAAGTCTGCGTAAAGAAAATATACAAATTTTCCCACCAGTGGTGTGTTTCCACCAAACAGACTTGTTGTGGATTTAAAAAAGGAACTCGGTCCGGCTTTCAACTTGTAATAGTAGAATGCACAAGGTGCAATTTCTTAATTGGGTAGTGCATCATCAGTTCCTCTTGTCATGTCAGTCATTGCATACCTTAGAGAGCTATTTATAACTTGTCAGAAATGTCCAGATCAACTAAACATTTTTTTGATAGGTTTTTTAGACCATAGATTTTGTTGAGTCACTCAAATATCACATGAATACACATTAGACATGGCAAAATGTATAGAATTGCAAGATGTTCGCTGCACCCCATTAGACAATGTGTAGAATTGCAGGAAATAAGATTTAAACCTGCATTATTATGGATAAGAGCGAGAATATTTGTCAAACCACAGTCAAGCATCACCAGAATCAGACCATTGATATTTATCGGAAAGGAGCACCAAGATCACTTTGCACTTTCACCACCCTGTGAAGTTCATCATAACTTATTTCATCTGTAGCCTAATAAACGTCATGCTTTCCGGAGTCGTAGTGGGAGGAGCACATACCATATCATCGCGTGATCCCAAGTTTACTTCGATATGATGGTTATTATATCAATATTCACGCATTTATTGAATAATAAATTTTACAGACACAAAAAGATCCCACCATGTCGAGCTTACAAATTATCTGTTGGTATTCATAAAATTGTACCGAAACTTCCTGCTTCCATCACAGCTGTCATAAAAACTGTGGATGGAAACGTTGTTTTTCTCTCTCTCTCACCATTCATCCTCAGTTCATTTGGAGCACCATATTCCCCTGGAACGTCCTCCTCCAGTCTCTCCTGTTTGATGGTCACTGATTCAGCAGTATTGTCTGTTACAGTGGTCTGTGAACGGACAGACGGGACACACCGTGGCAGTGTGATCAATGCACTGTTAAGGGGAGGCGAATTACAGTAACACTTACCTGCATGTATGCCTGTGTAACGCATTATTACTTTTATCCTAAACTAGCCTATTAGCCTATTATAAGCTATGTTTTATCAGTCATTATGTCAATTATTATTCCTTATAATTCCGCTGAAAATAATATCAATGCCATGCCCATGATAACCTATTTTACTGCTGATAAAACAAAATAAGTGGCATGTGTGTAGCACCCACACTACCTCGTCCGTCCTTACTCCCGCCCGCGCCGCGGGTCCATCACTCCACTCGCTGCTGCACCCCTGCTGCGTAAAGACTGAGTCGGCCTTTTGTTCTCTGTTGGTTGCTGCATTGAAAAAGATGGGGCCATATTACTTCATGTTCGACTGTCGATTTAAAAGCACTATTTTTTTTTAATGAAATACATAAACACGTACGGGGCGTATGGTGCGGTAGGGAACCCCCGTTCCAAAGTCTCTCCCGCAGCACAGCGCCAACTCCATCCCCGCCGTGTTCAATCGTGGAGGTCCTTGTCCGGTGCCGGTTTTCAACCACTTTCAACTTTTTCATCAATAATTCGTTATCGTGTTTTTTCCGTGACAGTTCCGCGCGTAAAAACGCGGAGTACTGGTCCACTAGTTTGGTTATCTCCGCCATGGCGGCGGTGGATAGAGCTTCCATGATGGACGACAACTGCGTCTGAAACATTACGGTCTCCGACATTCTAGCTAGAATAGACTAACTAGCTAGCTAGATATTGATACTGGCACTTTTTGAAGGGCAAAATAACTATGTTGATTTTTAATACGTTTAAACACTGTGGCCTGTAAGTGGACACTTGGCTGGGTAGATTAAACCCCAAATCCCTGTTCCTGTGTCTACAATAATAACAATGCAACATGACGTGATGACGTCTCATTCAATTTACCGTAAGTACATGAGAGAGTTGCAGATACATTTGGGGGCTCATGCTGAGAACTGCTCTACAGGCTGGCTTAAATAACCCATTGTGATTTATATTTTCACCATTCAAACTCTTATCAATGAAACTATACTTTTGGACTTTGTTGTTTCACAGTTGGGTTGTATTTTTTATTACAAACAGACAGGTTAACACACACACGCACACACACACATTACAGTAGGTCTTCACTTTGGCACTGTCCTCCTTTGCCCTGCCTTGAACATTCAGTGCCATTGTCCATGATGTAGTGTCCATTGTCCTGGATGCATCCCAACAGTCTAAAAAAGGCTTCCTCTCCTCGTCTCCTCTCCTTCGCCTACATCGGACAGGTGAAAGCAAGATGGCGACGGGAAGGCATCCTACAGAGGCACCTGACTATGTCCCAAATGGCGCCCTATTCCCTATATAGTGCACTACTTTTAACCAGGGCCCATTCAAAAGTAGTGCACTATGTAGGGGATAGGGTGCCATTTGGGACACAGACCCTGTTTTCCACCTGTCCAGTTTAATCAGGTCAGTGTTGTCTAAGGAAAGGAGACAAGGAGAGGAAGCGACTTTAGACTATTGAGATGCACCACTGCTGTTGTTGGGTTTTGTCCTCACACCACCACCAGCCTGTTGCATGTGACCTTTGACCCGGAGTTTTGTCACTTCCTGTTTGGCCCTAGCCCTCCTCTGATTGACTAGAGAGCGGCAGTGGAGGTAGACGTGGAGGGGGTGGATGAAGGTGAGGAGGGTGAGCAGGGTCAGACCCACGTTCACCTGGAGGAGAGGAGAGGTGGGAAGAAGAAGACAAATATTGAGCCCCCCTTGTGCAGAGCCTGTGGTCTAGCCGTTTCCCAAACCTCTCCTCCAGTACTCCAGCCATTCTACTTACTTGATGTATTACAGTTCTAGCACATCTGATTCCATCAATCTAGTAATCACCAAGCCCCTCACTAGTTGAAACAGTTGTGCTAGTTCTGGAATACACCAAATACGTACAACAACAGTGGGTACTCGATGAGAGGCTTGGGAAACACTCAAAGGTATATAACCCTAGGTCATTACACATATATGAGGCCCCCTGCTGTTTTCTGTAGGTTAAAGAAGTTGACTGTCTGACTCACATAGATAGGGTCTCCATGCAGGAACTCTCTGATGAGGTGTAGAACAGGGAACTGGAGCAGCAGAACCACAGCTGACAGAGATGTTATCAGACCAGACAACTTACCAAAATGGCAGCCGGGAAACCTGGTGGAGAGACAAGAGGAAGAGAAGAAGAAGAAGTAGAAGTAGTAGAAGAAGAAGATAGACGGATGACTAGTGGAGTTTTCTTTTGTTAGGTGTAATGGTGGTAGAGGTAGGGTTAAATGGCGGGGGGGGGGTTAGGATAGGAGACATAACACACACACAGCATGAACGTACGCGATGGTGAGGAAGGCTTGGTGTCCACCATAGATGAAGGCACTGTTGAGGACCTGCAGGATGAAGGTGAGATACTGGAGAGGAAGGAGAGGAGAGGAGAAACAGATGTAGAAGAGGAGGCACTGGAGGGAGGTGAGGAAGAGGGAGAGAGAGGAGGAGCGCAGGTCGGCTTCTTGCTTCGTCTCTCCTTTGGGGAGAGAAAGACGGGGAGAGAGAAGGGAGATTGTGTCAGGGAGGGAGGGAGGGAGGGAGGGAGGAAGGGAGGGAGGGAGGGAAATACAAAGAAAGAGGTGGGAGAGGATGAATGGTTGATTGGGATACTAACGTCTTTCATTTTTCAACTGTTTGTTGCTTGGGTCTACTGTCTTCAAACCCTCAGGGCGGCAGGTAGCTTAGTGGGTAAGAGCGTTGTGCCAGTAACCGAAAGGTCGCTGGTTCTAATCCCCAAGCCGACTAGGTGAGAAATCTGCCGATATGCCCTTAAGCAAGGCACTTAACCCTAATTGCTCATGTAAGTCGCTCTGGTAAAGAGCGTCTGCTAAATGACTAAAATGTAAATGTACTGTATTTTAAATAAATGCATCCCACGTTTAACTACAGCTGTTAGCTTTTCCAGGCCTTATTGACCATCTGAATTAATCAACCAACCAATCAATCAACTTATAATGCCCTTATTACCGTCAACAGTTATCACAACGTGCAACTGCAGATCCACAACCAACAGTCAGACCTGACTACTTCACAAAATGGCCGCCTAACGACACCTAATTAAGCAATAAGGCCCGAGGGGGTGTGGTATATGTCCAATATACCATGTCTAAGGGCTGTTCTTACGCACGATGCAACGCCATATACCAAAACCCCCAGAGGTACCTTATTGCTATTATAAACTGGTTACCAACGTAATTAGAGCAGTAAAAATAAATGTTTTGTCATACCGGTGGTATACGGTCTGATGTACCACAGCTGTCAGCCAATCAGCATTCAGGGCTCGAACCACCCAGTTTATAATATAATGTATATAATGTAGGTAAACTTTGTTTAAACTCTGCTGTCTGTATTCTATCTCTAAATGTTGTCTGTCACCAGCAGCAACATATCACCAAGTAAAATTCTGAGTATGTGTAAATGTACTTGTCGAATAAAGGTGATTCTGATTCTGATGCCCACACCTTCACCTGCCCTTAACATCTATGATGTCACCCACCTGGAGCCAGAGGCTTCCCCTTGTGTCTGTCCATGATGAGGCCATTCCAGGGACCACAGAGGACCCCACACAGCTGGGTGAAGGCAAAGGCATTGGTGTACTGACTCACTGAGAAAGAGAGAGAGAGAGAGAGAGAGAGAGAGAGAAGGGGAGGGGGGAAAGAGAAAGAGAGAGAAAGAGAGAGAGAGAGAGAAGGGGGGGAGAAAGAGAGAGAGAGATGGGCGGAGGAAGAGAGGAGGAGAGAGAGAGAGAAAGGAGGGTTTTAGAACAGCATTGATAACCACTAAAGTAGAGAAGTAGTCTACACAGAGGCAGAAAAATAGTTGTATTTGTGTTTCTGTCGTGTCTTTACCCAGGGTCTGGTCTCTGTTGGCCAGCCGGTTGAGCATGGGGTTCACTGTGGCGATAAACAGGAAGTGACAGAACTGCATGACAGCCACCCAGACCAGGTGCCACAGGAAGAACCAGGACAGGACACAACTCCTAAAACTGGCCACTGAGAGAGAGAGAAGGAGGGGGGTGGAAGGAGGGAGAAGGAGCGGGGTGGAGGACAGAGAGAGAGAGAGATGGAGGAAGGGAGGAGGACAGAGATTGGGTGTTGGTCGGGGCAATATTCTATGATGCTTGTGTGGGTGTATGAGGTTTCTGTGAGTGAGTGACAGTGCTCACTTGCTCAGTGCTTTTTTAACATTTTCAAAATGTAGGACTATTTCATGCAAATAAAGCCCTTTATATTTAATTTAATTGACTGGGATGACCAGGTTTCTTACCTCTTTCAGTCTGATCGAGTCTGAAAGGTCCTGCTTTGTCCTGTAATTGCAGCAGGGCACTCTCGGCCTTCTGTAACGCAGTATTCTTCTGATATTTGGCGTTCACCTCTCCTTTTCTCTCTCCTCCTCCTCCCTCCTTTTCTCCTCTCTCTCCCCCTCTCTCTCCCCCTCTCTTCCACCGCCAGCCACCGCAGTTCACCCTGTCACAAAGAGCTGAGTCAGAGTCACTGCTTTAAAACCATGGCAACAACATTCCTGTTTGGCTTCCACGGTGGTCGGTCACCATGGTGACCGTTAGTCTGGTTGTGTGGTGTGGTGATGCATCGTGGGAGTCGTAGTTCTTCTGACCCGTAAGCGTATCCGTCGGGGAGTGGGTAGGGGATGTGGGTCTTGGGCATGAGGAAGAACGTCCGGAAGACGTGGATGACGCTGCAGACAGAGAGAATGAGGAAGGAGGAATGGAATGAGACCCCTCCTTCATACAGAAACTTCAGAGAGAGAGAGAGAGAGAGAGAGAGAGAGAGAGAGAGAGAGAGAGAGAGAGAGAGAGAGAGAGAGAGAGAGAGAGAGAGAGAGAGAGAGAGAGAGAGAGAGAGAGAGAGAGAGAGAGAGAGAGAGAGAGAGAGAGAGAGAGAGAGAGAGGTTATATACAGCTTACTTTTCACCACTTTTGATTATCAGTGATTACTTCAATCATTAGTGTTTTCACCTGAGCCAAGTTTGCATCTGTCAGAATAGAATAAAGCATGCAAGGTAAAAGGTCAGATTATTAATGACCGTTTGGATTCATGTTTCATCTAGAGAGGGTACATTTGAATTGTTTTAGTCCCTTCTGAAAACAGCAGGTGCTGACTGTGCAACAGTTCAAACCCTCAGTAAACCTGTCCCACACTGAGGAATAGTCAGGAAGTCAGGAGGTTTTCAACTGTGTAAACCCCTCAGTAAACCTGTCCCACATTGAGGAATAGTCAGGAAGTCAGGAGGTTTTCAACAGTTCAAACCCTCATTAAACCTGTCCCACACTGAGGAATAGTCAGGAAGTTAGGAGGTTTTCAACTGTGTAAACCCCCCGGTAAACCTGTCCCACACTGAGGAATAGTCAGGAAGTCAGGAGGTTTTCAACAGTTCAAACCCTCAGTAAACCTGTCCCACATTGAGGAATAGTCAGGAAGTCAGGAGGTTTTCAACAGTTCAAACCCTCAGTAAACCTGTCCCACACTGAGGAATAGTCAGGAAGTTAGGAGGTTTTCAACTGTGTAAACCCCCCAGTAAACCTGTCCCACACTGAAGAATAGTCAGGAAGTCAGGAGGTTTTCAACATTTCAAACCCTCAGTAAACCTGTCCCACATTGAGGAATAGTCATAAGGAAGATGCTGTGTTACCTTGACGATGAGGAAGACAGCGGCGGAGGAGTCGAAGGCCCCTGCGTAGACCGATATGACCGTGGAACGCTGCCTGTCGAACAGGTTCCCCACCTGAAGAATACAGAGGTACAGAGATGACCACTAGTTGACCACTAGTTTACCACTAGTTGACCATTTGTTGACCAAATGCATGTCATGACATTGAAATGACAGACTGTAGCAACCTGAGCATTGGTGGTGTAGAACAACATTCCAGATGTGATCAGGCACGAGATGGCAGGAAACAGCAACGCTGATTGCTCTGTGTGTGTGTGTGTGTGAGAGAGAGAAGGGGGGGGTTGAGGACAAAGAACAAGTTCCTCAATAAAAAAATCAAATGTCAATAAAAGACCAAAGGTCTAGACACACTAACCGACATTTCAGTATGTTGTAAAAAATACCTGGACTGGAGACAGTTATCAACAAGGTCCCAGTGGTGTATAGACATCTAGAAAAGAAGAGGGAGGGAGGGAGGGAAGGAAGGAAGGAAGGAAGGAAGGAAGGAAGGAAGGAAGGAAGGAAGGAAGGAAGGAAGGAAGGAAGGAAGGAAGGAAGGAAGGAAGGAAGGAAGGAAGGAAGGAAGGAAGGAAGGAAGGAAGGAAGGAAGAAAGAAAGGAGGGAAGGAAGGAGGGAGGGAGGGAGGGAGGGAGGGAAGGAGGGTATGAGCATGGGTAGTTGTGTGATGGTTTGGTGTCATGATAACGTTGGTTTAGAGATACAGTGCCTTCGGAAAGTATTCAGACCCCTTGACCTTTTCCACATTTCGTTACATTACAGCCTTATTCTAAAATGGATTAAATAAATAAAAATCCTCAGCAATCTACACACAATACCCCATAATGATGAAGTGAAAACAGGTTTTTAGAAATGTTAGCAAAAATAAAAAAATTAAAAACAGAAATACCTTATTTCCATAAGTATTCAGACCCTCGAAATTGAGCTCCATTGATCATCCTAGAGATGTTTCTACAACTTGATTGGAGTCCACCTGTGGTAAATTCAATTGATTGGACATGATTTGGAAAGGCACACACCTGTCTATATAAGGTCCCACAGCTGACAGTGCATATCAGAGCAAAAACCAAGCCATGAGGTCGAAGGAATTGTCCGTAGAGCTCCAAGACAGGATTGTGTCCAAGGACAGATCTGGTTAAGGGTACCAAACAATTTCTACAGCATTGAAGGTCGCCAAGAAGACAGTAGCCTCCATTATTCTTAAATGGAAGAAGTTTGGAACCACCAAGACTCTTCCTAGAGCTGGCCGCCTGGCCAAACTGAGCAATCGGGGGAGAAGGGCCTTGGTCAGGGAGGTGACCAAGAACCCGATGGTCACCCTGACAGAGCTCTAGTTCCTCTGTAGAGATGGGAGAAGCTTACAGAAGGACAACCATCTCTGCAGCACTCCACCAATGGGCCTTTATGGTAGAGTGACCAGACGGAAGCCACTCCTCAGTAAAAGGCACATGACAGCCCCCTTGGAGTTTGCCAAAAGGCACCTAAAGACTCTCAGACCATGAGAAACAAGATTCTCTGGTCTGATGAAACCAAGATTGAACTCTTTGGCCTGAATGCTAAACGTCACGTCTGGAGGAAACCTGGCACCATCCCTATGGTGAAGCATGGTGGTGGCAGCATCATGCTGTGGGGATGTTTTTCAGCGGCAGGGACTGGGAGATTAGTCAGGATCGAGGGAAACCTGAACGGAGCAAAGTACATAGAGATCCTTGATGAAAACCTGCTCCAGAGTGCTCAGGACCTCAGACTGGGGCGAAGGTTCACCTTCCAAGAGAACAATGACCCTAAGCACACAGCCAAGACAACGCACAAGTGGCTTCGGGACAAGTCTCTGAATGTCCTTGAGTGGCCCAGCCAGAGCCCGGACTTGAACCCAATCGAACATCTCTGGAGAGACCTGAAAATAGCTGTGCAGCAACGCCCCCCATCCAATCTGACAGAGCTTGAGAGGATCTGCAGAGAAGAATGGGAGAAATTCCCCAAATACAGATGTGCCAA
This sequence comes from Coregonus lavaretus, assembly GCF_964263955.1. Taxonomy (NCBI): domain Eukaryota; kingdom Metazoa; phylum Chordata; class Actinopteri; order Salmoniformes; family Salmonidae; genus Coregonus; species Coregonus lavaretus. Next base: position 62,387 of record NW_028164474.1, on the reverse strand, counting down.
GATTGTAGCATCATACCCAAGAAGACTCGAGGCTGTAATCACTGCCAAAAGTGCTTCAACAAAGTACTGAGTAAAGGGTCTGAATACCTATGTAAATGTGATATTTCCGTTCATTATGGGGTATTGTGTGTAGATTGATGAGGGGGGGGGGAAACTATTTAATCCATTTTAGAATAAGGCTGTAACTTAATGAAATGTGGAAAAAGTCAAGGGGTCTGAATACTTTACCATTTCAGACCTTGTGTACCCTATTCCCTAAACTGTGCCCTACTTTTGACCAGGGCTAGTGCACTATATAGGGAATTGGTTTAATCCAAATTTGTACCCTATTCCAAATCAAATCAAATCAAATTGTATTTGCCACAAGCGCCGAATACAACATGTGTAGACCTTACAGTGAAATGCTTACTTACAAACCAACAACGCAGTTTTAAGAAAAATAAGTGTTAAGTAAAGAAATAGATATGTAAAAAATAACAAATAATTATAGAGCAGCAGTAAAATAAAATAACAGTAGGGAGGCTATATACAGGGGTTACCGGTACAGTGTCAATTTGTGGGGGCACAGGTTAGTGGAGGTAATTGAGGTAATATGTACATGTGGGTAGAGTTAAAGTGTACTGCACTACTTTTGACCAGGGCAATAAGGTGCCATTTCAGACAAAACCAATGTTTCTTCATGAACCTGAGGAGTTAGCATTGTTAGCTAGTCATTGATCAAATACAAACAGACTTTTAGGAAAACGGTCTTATATCATTCGTCCCAAAGTTGAACTGTGTTTGCATTTTGGTTGGGGGGTTTGTAAAGGAGGGAATTGAGGGAAAAAAAACAATTTACTCAAATTTTTGAATAAGGCTGTAATGTAACAAAATGTGGAAAAAGTCAAGGGGTCTGAATACTTTCTGAAGGCACCGTATATATACAGTATATATACTCTGATCTAATAATACCATCATCACCATCATCATCATTGTCAGTGGATTATTGGAGTAATTATTTTCCTGTATTTGATTTACTGTTGATATGGATTGATATGTAATAAACATGATTGTATGTGCGGCAAGACGCAGACAGATGCATTCCATTGGGGAAGGGGAACAGGAGTTAACCATGTTTAATTAAGCCTGTTAGTCTATAATTATCTGTTGTAACTAAGTACTGACCCACTGGGCAAAAACTGGTTGAATCAATGTTGTTTCCACATAATTTCAAGCCAAAAAATCTATGTGATGATGTTGAATCAAGATAAGGGCAACGTAAGGGCATTTCATATTTTTTACCCAAATCCAATGACATGGTGATTTTTTTAGTTGACAACTCATCCAAATGTAAATCAAAACTAGACGTTGAACTGACGTCTGTGCCCAGTGAGGATGTTCCTACCTTTGACCTGTTTAACTGCCAGTATCAAATGTCTGCTAGTGGCTCAATGGCTCTGGTCAACAGTAGTGCACTATAGGGAAAAGGGTGCTATTTCGGCCATAGCCATTGTTGCAAAAACAACACTCACCAGTTAGTTGACCCCCGAAAATAAATGATGGGTATCAATAAAAAATATGAACAATAATAAAACAATCTTACATGGCCAGGAGCCCAGGAGCCTTGTCGCCATGGTGCCGAAGCGGTCGAACAGGAAGCCCAGAGGGAAACGCAGGAAGTTCATGGAGAAGGAGGCGACGGTGAAGACCAGGGAGAACTGTTCATCCTGTCCACTACAGTCTGAGAGAGAGAGATATGGAGGGATGGGAGAGAGAGAGAGAGAGAGAGAGAGAGAGAGAGAGAGAGAGAGAGAGAGAGAGAGAGAGAGAGAGAGAGAGAGAGTGAGGAGGGAGAGAGAGAGAGGGAGAGAGAGAGAGAGAGAGAGAGAGAGAGAGAGAGAGAGAGAGAGAGAGAGAGAGAGAGTGAGAGAGAGAGAGAGGGATGGGGAGAGAGCTTTTGTGAGTTTCAGTAGCTTTTGTGTATGTGTGTGTGTTGTGTGTGAGAAAGAGGTTGTGTGTGTTTGTGAGAGAAGAAGTGTGTGCGTGCGTGCGAGCTCACAACTCACCTGACTGAATGATGCTATCGCTAGGCCACTCCCCTGACAGCGCGATAATGTCACCGGGGTCAGTGGCGTTGGCAGTGATGTCACAGAGGTCACTGAAGTAGCCATCGTTCTTCAGGATGAACACCAGCGACGCCCAGCCATACGCTATCCCCGAGAAACACAGGTTTTCAAACGAATCCCGAGGCCAGCGTCAAACTGTGGCGCAGCTTGGCCCCACCCCCACATCCCAGCATGCTCTTTGCTGCCGCTGCTGCTGCTTACTTCCTGGTTCACTTTCGGGTTCCTCCTATGGGACATTGTGTTGCTGGTCAGAGGGGTGGTGAAGCTCGGTAGTAGAGGTGGTGGGTCCTTCAATTTCTGACCAGACCATCGGTGCTCCCGTTCGGCCCCAGGAGTATTTTTGGAAAGTAAGGGGAGATGAGGCGGGACTAGCGCCAAAATATGAAGCACTGAAAGAAATGAGGGCAGTGAACCCCCTGTAGCTAGTTTACCTCAGGGCAGTGAACCCCCTGCAGCTAGTTTACCTCAGGGCAGTGAACCCCCTGCAGCTAGTTTACCTCAGGGCAGTGAACCCCCTGCAGCTAGTTTACCTCAGGGCAGTGAACCCCCTGCAGCTAGTTTACCTCAGGGCAGTGAACCCCTGCAGCTAGTTTACCTCAGGGCAGTGAACCCCCTGCAGCTAGTTTACCTCAGGGCAGTGAACCCCCTGCAGCTAGTTTACCTCAGACTTCACTGTGTTGATCTGTGTTGACTAGAATTAGTAGACCATGAACAGAAGCTAGTAGAACTTGAATAGAACTACTGCCTGCCTGACTGCCTGTTAGAGAACAAAGAGGAAGAAAAAAAAGGAGAGAGCATGTTTACTACAACTTTGCCAGTGTCCCAAACAGTACCCTATTTCCTATATAGTGCACTACTTTTGACCAGCCCTGGCCCTGGTAGTGCACTATAGTATATAGGGAATAGGGTGCCATTAGGAACTCACCCTTTGACACAGCAGGATTAAAAAACCAGTATTAACAAAGAGGATTCCTTTCTTTCAATACAGCTGGCACTATAGCACTGGGTTCTCTCTCTCTCTCTCTCTCTCTCTCTCTCTCTCTCTCTCTCTCTCTCTCTCTCTCTCTCTCTCTCTCTCTCTCTCTCTCTCTCTCTCTCTCACTCACTCACTCACTCACTCACTCACTCACTCACTCACATACTACACACACACACACACACACACACACACACACAGAGGGCACTGCTCCTGAAACTCTGTTACATAGTTTTGCAATGTAACAGCAAATACACTGTTAACTCAAATACACTGTTAACTCAAATACACTGTTAACCCAGACACACTGTTAACCCAGACACACTGTTAACCCAGACACACTGGGCACAAGAGCAAACATACTCACAAGATGCATACTGTGTACACACACACCCAAACACACTAGCTGTAGAAGGGCCAACAGTGGAAGCCTCTGTCGTCTTCTCTCTCAGAACAGTGTCCATCGTAGTTCTCTGGTCTCTACAGTACCATATGGTTCTCTCTGTCTGCTCACTGGTTCAACTCATCTGACTTGCTCAGACTTATCAAACTTGCTCACTTGATCTAACTGGTTCACTTGGTCTAACTTGCTCACTTGATCTAACTGGTTCACTTGATCTAACTGTTCACTTGATCTAACTGGTTCACTTGGTCTAACTTGCTTGCCTCCCTAAAAGGCTGCCCCTGATTCAAGCCGGGTTCCCAAAAGTCAATTTTGCTGGCTGGAGAGAATGCATCAGCATGTCCCAGTTGGCAGTTTTATGCAGAGTCACTGACTGAGGTTATGTCCTGGTTGCAGCTATATGCAGACTGACAGAGGAAAAGCCTGACACATTATTGGACACAGGGAGGGGGGGGGGGGGGGGGGGGGGGGGGGCTTCGGTGTGTCAATCATCCTCTCCTTAGGCTCTCATTGGTTCATTGGACCGCCTTGGCTCCTCCCAGTGGTGTGTGTGTGTCTGTGGTTGTGCCGTCCTTATCCTCGAAGATCCTGCTCTCAGACACACACACACACACACACACACACACACACACACACACACACAGTTCCTCTGTCCGCCTTCACAACAGTCCAACCAGACCAGAGCAGTGTTGTGAGGACTGCAGCTGGCTGATGCTGTGGCAAGGTCAGAGGTCAGGGGTCATCTCGTCTACTCCCCAGCTGTCAGAACTAACAGCTAACAGGTTACAAAGGTTTACGTTAGTTTTAGTTCTGTTTGCTTACCACTAGCTCTGGTCCATAGCATCTGTTTGTTTACCCCTAGCTCTGGTCCATAGCATCTGTTTGCTTACCACTAGCTCTGGTCCATAGCATCTGTTTGTTTACCCCTAGCTCTGGTCCATATCATCTGTTTGTTTACCCCTAGCTCTGGTCCATTGCATCTGTTAGCTTACCCCTAACTCTGGTCCATAGCATCTGTTTGTTTACCCCTAGCTCTGGTCCATAGCATCTGTTTGCTTAACCCTAGCTCTGGTGGATGCGGTATGTCCTCTAAATTGCATTGTATTAACACATTCAGAATTTATCAGAATTTACCACCACAGAATCTTTATCTCAATAATTCCCCCACCTGCAAATCAAAATGTGTTTACACACAAACACACCCCTTACGAAAAAGATTGCAGTCAGAGTGTAGTATGTCTGCAGTACACTGCAGTATAACTGCCGTTAGAGTCAGGGGTGTAAAGTACTTAAGTAAAAATACTTAAAAATACTACTTAAGTCGTTTTTTTTTTAGGTATATGCACTTTACTTTACTATTTATATTTTTGACAACTTTTACTTTTACTTCACTACATTCCTAAAGAAAATTATGTACTTTTTACTCCATACATTTTCCCTGACACCCAAAAGTACTGGTCTATAGCATCTGTTTGTTTACCCCTAGCTCTGGTCCATAGCATCTGTTTGCTTACCACTAGCTCTGGTCCATATCATCTGTTTGTTTACCCCTAGCTCTGGTCCATTGCATCTGTTTGTTTACCCCTAGCTCTGGTCCATAGCATCTGTTTGTTTACCCCTAGCTCTGGTCCATTGCATCTGTTTGTTTACCCCTAGCTCTGGTCCATAGCATCTGTTTGTTTACCCCTAGCTCTGGTCCATAGTATATGTTTGCTTAACCCTAGCTCTGGTCCATTGCATCTGTTTGTTTACCCCTAGCTCTGGTCCATAGCATCTGTTTGCTTAACCCTAGCTCTGGTCCATTGCATCTGTTTGCTTAACTCTAGCTCTGGTCCATTGAATCTGTTTGTTTACCCCTAGCTCTGGTCCATAGCATCTGTTTGTTTACCCCTAGCTCTGGTCCATAGCATCTGTTTGCTTAACCCTAGCTCTGGTCCATTGCATCTGTTTGCTTACCCCTAGCTCTGGTCCATAGCATATGTTTGTTTACCCCTAGCTCTGGTCCATAGCATCTGTTTGCTTAACCCTAGCTCTGGTCCATTGCATCTGTTTGCTTACCCCTAGCTCTGGTCCATAGCATCTGTTTGCTTAACCCTAGCTCTGGTCCATTGCATCTGTTTGCTTAACCCTAGCTCTGGTCCAAAGCATCTGTTTGCTTAACCCTAGCTCTAGTCCATTGCATCTGTTTGTTTACCCCTAGCTCTGGTCCATAGCATCTGTTTGTTTACCCCTAGCTCTGGTCCATTGCATCTGTTTGTTTACCCCTAGCTCTGGTCCATAGCATCTGTTTGCTTAACCCTAGCTCTGGTCCATTGCATCTGTTTGCTTAACCCTAGCTCTGGTCCATTGCATCTGTTTGTTTACCCCTAGCTCTGGTCCATAGCATCTGTTTGTTTACCCCTAGCTCTGATCCATAGCATCTGTTTGCTTAACCCTAGCTCTGGTCCATTGAATCTGTTTGTTTACCCCTAGCTCTGGTCCATAGCATCTGTTTGTTTACCCCTAGCTCTGGTCCATAGCATCTGTTTGCTTAACCCTAGCTCTGGTCCATTGCATCTGTTTGCTTACCCCTAGCTCTGGTCCATAGCATCTGTTTGTTTACCCCTAGCTCTGGTCCATAGCATTTGTTTGCTTAACCCTAGCTCTGGTCCATAGCATCTGTTTGTTTACCCCTAGCTCTGGTCCATAGCATCTGTTTGCTTAACCCTAGCTCTGGTCCATATCATCTGTTTGTTTACCCCTAGCTCTGGTCCATTGCATCTGTTAGCTTACCCCTAACTCTGGTCCATAGCATCTGTTTGTTTACCCCTAGCTCTGGTCCATAGCATCTGTTTGCTTAACCCTAGCTCTGGTGGATGCGGTATGTCCTCTAAATTGCATTGTATTAACACATTCAGAATTTATCAGAATTTACCACCACAGAATCTTTATCTCAATAATTCCCCCACCTGCAAATCAAAATGTGTTTACACACAAACACACCCCTTACGAAAAAGATTGCAGTCAGAGTGTAGTATGTCTGCAGTACACTGCAGTATAACTGCCGTTAGAGTCAGGGGTGTAAAGTACTTAAGTAAAAATACTTAAAAATACTACTTAAGTCGGTTTTTTTTTAGGTATATGCACTTTACTTTACTATTTATATTTTTGACAACTTTTACTTTTACTTCACTACATTCCTAAAGAAAATTATGTACTTTTTACTCCATACATTTTCCCTGACACCCAAAAGTACTTGTTACATTTTGAATGCTTGGCAGGACAGGTTAATGGTCCAATTCACACACTTATCAAGAGAACATCCCTGGTCATCCCCACTGCCTCTGATCTGGCGTACTCACTAAACACAAATGCTTCATATGTAAATGATGTTTGAGTATTGAGCCCCTGGCTATCTGTAGATTTTTTTTAAAAGAACATTGTGTCGTTTGTGTCACGATCATCTAGAACAGATGAAGACCAAGGCGCAGCGTTGTAGACGAACATACTGAACTTTATTATCTTCAGTGATAATAAGCACAACAAAACGATAACGTGACAGTTCACGGTCTAACACAAACCAACTCGAAACAAGATCCCACAAACACTAAGGGAAAACCGACAGTTTAAATATGGCTCCCAATCAGAGACAACCAGCCACAGCTGACAATCGTTGCCTCTGATTGGGAGTCACTCAGGCCAACAAAGAAATAAACAAACTAGAACTCCCAACAAAGAAATACAACACATAGAATGAACACACCCTGGCTCAACATATAGAGTCCCAGAGCCAGGGTGTGACAGTACCCCCCCCTAAAGGCGCGGACTGCGACCGCGCCTCAACTAGAACAAAACAGGGGAGGGCTGGGTGGGCATTCCTCCTCGGCGGCGGTTCTGGCTCCGGGCTTGCCCACCACCCTCCAATAAACCCCCCATAGCGCCCCTGGTCCGGTCTGGCCCCGCTGGCTGGGGCTGAACTGGACGTAGCAGGAGCGGTTAGCTTCAGCTCCGTTGTGGAGCAGTTGACCGGTACCTGATTAGGCACCGGTGACCCAGGCACGGGTTGTGCTGGGCTGGCGATGCACACCGTAGGCTTGGTGCGTGGACCAGGGACAGGCCAGACCGGGCTGGCGACGCACACCGTAGGCTTGGTGCGTGGACCAGGGACAGGCCGGATTGGGCTGGCGACGCACACCGTAGGCTTGGTGCGTGGAGCAGGGACAGGCCGGACCGGGCTGGCGATGCACACCGTAGGCTTGGTGCGTGGAGCAGGGACAGGCCGGACCGGGCTGGCGACGCACACCGTAGGCTTGGTGCGTGGACCAGGGACAGGCCGGACCGGGCTGGCGACGCACACCGTAGGCTTGGTGCGTGGAGCAGGGACATGCCGGACCGGGCTGGCGACGAACACCGTAGGCTTGGTGCGTGGAGCAGGGACAGGCCGGACCGGGCTGGCGACGCACACCGTAGGCTTGGTGCGTGGAGCAGGGACAGGCCGGACCGGGCTGGCGACGCACACCGTAGGCTTGGTGCGTGGAGCAGGGACAGACCGGGCTGGCGACGCACACCGTAGGCTTGGTGCGTGGAGCAGGGACAGGCCGGACTGGGCTGGCGACGCGCACCGTAGACTTGGTGCGAGTGGCAGGAACAGGCCGGGCCGGGCTGGCGACGCGCACCGTAGACTTGGTGCGTGGAGCAGGGACAGGCCGGACTGGGCTGGCGACGCCCACCGTAGACTTGGTGCGAGTGGCAGGAACAGGCCGGGAACGGGCTGGCGACGCGCACCGTAGACTTGGTGCGAGTGGCAGGAACAGGCCGGGCCGGGCTGGCGACGCGCACCGTACATTTGGTGCGAGGGGCCGTAACAGGCCGGACCGTACTGGGGACACACACCACTGGCTCTACCCCGGGATCTGGAACGGGCCGGACCGGACTGGTAACACATCCCAGTACCTCTCGCCGTGCCTCTAAACCTTCTTTCCCTACTTTGACCAGTGGCCCCCGTAACCTGGTGGCCTTCTGAATACGCCCCTTTTCTGCCTCCGTCAGCCCTGTCGTCCATGCCGTGTGCCCCCCCCTAAAAAATTATTGGGGGTGCCTCTCGCCTGTCCGACCACGGCCCGGTTGACGCCGCTGCTCCTCTCTCGCCAGGGCCTTAATCCTAGCCCATGGCCCTTTGCCCCCGAGCATGTCCTCCCAGGACCACGATTTGCCCACCTGGGCCATCGCCAACCTCTCCATCTCCTTTCCCGGCGCTTCCTCCCATGTCCAGTCTGCCTGCTCCTGGACACGCTGCTTGGTCCTTGTATGGTGGGATCTTCTGTCACGATCGTCTAGAACAGATGAAGACCAAGGCGCAGCGTTGCAGACGAACATACTGAACTTTATTATCTTCAGTGATAATAAGCACAACAAAACGATAACATGACAGTTCACGGTCTAACACAAACCAACTCGAAACAAGATCCCACAAACACTAAGGGAAAACCGACAGTTTAAATATGGCTCCCAATCAGAGACAACCAGCCACAGCTGACACTCGTTGCCTCGGATTGGGAGTCACTCAGGCCAACAAAGAAATAAACAAACTAGAACTCCCAACAAAGAAATACAACACATAGAATGAACACACCCTGGCTCAACATATAGAGTCCCAGAGCCAGGGTGTGACAGTTTGGTTTGCTTAATTTAAGGAATTTGAAATTATTTATACTTTTACTTTTACTTTGATACTTAAGTATATTTTTGCAGTTACATTTACTTTTGATACTTAAATATATCTAAAACCAAATACTTTTAGACTTTTACTCAAGTAGTATTTTACCGGATGACTTTCACTTTTACTTGAGTAATTTTCTATTTAGGTATCTTTACTTTTACTCAAGTATGACAATTGGGTACTTTTTCCACCACTGGTTAGAGTGCTGTATATCTGCTGAGTGCTGCAAATACTGCATCCAAAATAACATTTTTTTTGACTGCAGTCATTTTGTAGTTTAACTGCAGTTAGAGTGCAGTATAACTGCAGTTCAATTGCAGTACACCGCAGTTATTCTGCAATTACTGCGTCCAAAATACTACAGGCGACTGCAGTTACTGAACTTTTACTGCAGTTTCAAAACTGCAATATTTTTTTTGTATTTTGTATGGGACACAAATGCATATTGCAACACTAACTGCTCAAGATAATACATGATCAATGTCATATACATTTGCAGTTTCAAAAAACATTTGGTTTGAAGTAGGCTACTGTAGGCCTAGTTGAAATCCTGCAAACAAGTCTTTGGAAACATCAGTAAAGCAAAATTAGCATCATTAAGTAGCCTAATAAACATTCACCCCCATATAGTCCCATTTGGTTTAAGTTAAAATTCATATCCCTAGGCTACATATATTAATAACCTACCTCGTTCTTATCTCTGTCAAATCAAATGGAGTAGGCCTAGACTAGAGTTTGTGAGACATCGCTGTTTTGCACTATTCATTAGTGCACCACGTAGCAAAAAGTTCTGCAACAGAAAATAAAAACAATTGTTTCTTATTGGACAAAATCAGGTTAGTCCCACCTCGTTTCGACACGTTTTCTTCTGTTTCGTTCCCAATGTACACACAACCACACAACGTTGCTTTTTTGTTCGTTAGGTAGGCCTAGGCTACAATATTCAATAGGCTACTGCTTAATGGACATGTCAACTAATGATATTACTGTAAATCAGATTCAGTATACCCATTGATTCTTGAATAATATAAGTTATTTATGTTTCATGAGTTTTGTTTTGTTGTAATTTGAGACTTTGTAAACAATTGATGAATAGCTTCAAAGTTGGTGTGTGTCTGTGTGCGTGTGTGTGTCATTGCGTGACAAACTGGAGAGATATTAACCCAATTTATGCCCATTTCATAATTTTGAGTACAACTAGTAAGTCATTAAGATATGGATCTTGACGTCAGCGTTTTAAGACATGGGTGAATTCCACTCACTGGAAGGGAGACAGCCCGGTGGAGGAGTGACAAAGTGAGTTCTGGGCTTACTCCGCCAAGGGAAGGAACCGGGTCCACTCCCCCTGCCGGTCCTGGCAGTGACTCCTCAGGAACCTCCCCAGCTCCTGGTTAGTCCTCTCTTCCTGCCCGTTGGTCTGAGGCTGGTACCCGGATGTGAGGCTGACCGTGACTTCCAGCTTCTCCATGAAGGCTCTCCATCAGCGATGTGAATTGGGGACCACGGTCGGAGACGATGTCCTCCGGAAGGCCATAGTATCGGAAGACCTGCTGGAACAGTGCCTCAGCGACCTGGAGAGCAGTAGGGAGACCAGAGAGAGGGATAAATTGGCAGGATTTTGAGAATCTGTCAACAACAACCATAACAGTGTTGAAAGATAAGTAACAAAATATATGGATAGATGGGACCAAGGCCACTGAGGCACAGGAAGGGGAAGGAGTTTCCCTGCTGGAGCGTGCCGGGGAGATTTGGTTTGGGCACGTAGTGGACGACGCCCTGCACCAAGGTGGGCCACCAGTACTTAACGGAGATGGATTGAGTGATACCTGGGTGTCCAGGGGCAAGGGATGTGTGCGCCCAGGTCAACAGCTTATCCCTTACCTCCGTGGGAATGTAGGTGCGCGCCGGAGGGCAGATAGTAGGCGCGAGTTCCCTCTCCAGAGCCTGGCGGATGTCCGCATCTACTTCCCAAAGCACGGGGGTAACGATTCGGAGGGGTGGTATGATGGGCGCACTCAGGACAGGAACCTCTCCCGAATCGTGGAGACGGGACAGGGCATCGGCTTTGATGTTGTTTGAACCTGGGTGGTGTGACAGGGTGAAGTTGAATCTAGTGAAGAAAAGGCCCCACTTTGCTTGGGTGCTGTCGCCTCGCTGTCCATATGTACTCCAGGTTCCGATGGTCGGTGAGGATGAGAAATGGGTCCTTGGCACCCTCCAGCCAGTGTCTCCACTCCTCTAATGCCAACTTCACCGCCAGGAGCTCCCGGTTGCCGACATTATAGTTCCTCTCTGCAGGAGACAGTTTTTTTTTAGTAGTATGCACATGGATAATATTTTGTCGGTTACCTTGGCGTTGTCACAAGACAGGCCCCACGCCCACTTCTGAGTCGTCCACCTCCACCATGAAGGGCAGCGTAGGATCTGGGTGTTTTAGCAACAGGGTGGATGTGAAACGCACCTTCAGTAGGCGTAAGGCCTCTTCGGCTGCAGGACGCCACACCAACTTACGGGGGCCACCCTTGAGGAGCGAGGTGAGAGGAGAGGCGATGGAGCTGAAGTTTTTAATGAAGCGGCGGTAGAAGTTGGCAAACCCCAAAAATCGTTGTAGTCCTTTTATGGTGGTTGGGACTGGCCATGACCTGACTGCCTCAACCTACCTCTCCTCCATAACCACTCCCTGTGGGCTGATACGGTATCCCAAGAAGAAGACAGCGGCCTGATTGAACTGGCACTTCTCCGCTTTGACATACAGATGGTTCTCCAGGAGGCATGCCAGGACAACCCGGACGTGGGCGATCCTCCAAGGTGGCTGAGTAGATCAGGAAGTCGTCGAAATACACAACCACCTGACTCCCAAGCATGTCCCGGAACACCTCGTTGACGAATGCCTGGAACACAGACGGAGCATTAACTAAACCATAAGGCATCCCCAAGTACTCGTAGTGCCCAGACATCATGCTGAAGGCCGTTTTCCATTCATACCCCTCCCCGGATGCGGATCAACTTGTTGGCACTCCGCAGGTCCAGTTAAATTTAAAAAAAGGGCCTCGCGGAGCTGTTCGATGGCGGTCGGCACCAATGGGAGGGAGTAACGGTACTTGGTGGTGATGGAATTGAGACCTCTGTAGTCGATGCACGGACGTAGACCCCCCTCCTTCTTGGCCACGAAGAAGAAACCTGCCGACGCAGGATGCTGTAGGCCCTACATCTCTGAAATACAATAGCAATAAACCTCAGAAACAGAGTAGGTATTTATTTATGTTGGTCTGTGATGATGGGTGTTATTCATCACTTACACTTACGTTTACGTTGATGATGTTATCAGATCTAAATTAGGAAAGTCATTATATGTTCCATCCTCTTCTACGGATCTCCTGCTCCAGCCTGATATCTCCCTGAATGTCTCAACGGAAGGGGTATCCAGGGGCTACCCGGGGCCCGAGGTGTTCAGGGGCCACAGCTTCACCGTCACCTGCTCCACTCAGCCACAGTACCCAGGAGGCTCCTTCCTCCTCACGCCCCCCGGGTTCAACAGAACCCAGACCCAGCCAGCTGTCAATCACTCTGCTGCCTTCCTCTTCCCTGCTGCAGATGACTCCCACCAAGGGAACTACAGCTGTGTTTATAAGAATGATGTTTTCTCTCATAACTTCTCCTCTGAGAGTGAGCTCCTCTCTCTAACCGTAACAGGTACCTGAACATTACATTTTACATTTTAGTCATTTAGCAGACGCTCTTATCCAGAGCAACTTACAGTTAGGGCATACATTTTTTCAACATGAACCAGACATAACTTTGACCGACTCTGATTCACAGATCGTTCTGATGCTAATCAGTACGTCGCTAATCAATACGTGTCTCTGTTCCAGCCTCTCCTCTGCCAGCTTTCATCATCATCTGCTGACCACCACCGCTATGTTTCTGCTCTGCAAGTCAAGAGCCAGCTAAACAAAATATTTATGCATAGAGGTTGAATACGAACTTGCTGGGAGATGGACTGTAATGGTGTTCTAATATGTGTGTGTGTGTGTGTGCGAGTGCATTCGTGCGTGCATTTGTGCTTGCTTCTGCGTATGTGTGTATGTGTGTGTTGAGATTCCTTTCGGTAAACAGTAGTCTCCTGGTGCTGTCTCTTTAGGTCAGTAGGTGTCAACAGAGAGATGGATAGCGGTGCGTGGAGGGGATGCCCCTGCATCCCAGTAGAGAGGGCTGCTGGCAGAGACAGGGGAGAGCAGCCCAGAGGACAGGAGGAGCAGAAGGAGCAGGAGGAGCAGGAGGAGCAGGAAGAACAGGAGTCACGTCTTTGAACACACCACCCCAGATCAGGTTACACACACACACACACACACACACACATCTTCAGAATAAGCTATTTAAGATATAGGTCATTTCCACTGACTAAGTTCTGAGTAATTTCCTCAAAATTATGAATATGAATATACCTTTAATATCTCTCCAGTTTGTCACGCATGACCACACACACACACACACACACACACACACACAGATCTTCAGATCTTGAGAATAATCCATTTAAAGATATAGGTAATTTCCAATGACTAAATTCCCGAGTACAGTGTGTCCTGAGTCATTTCCTGTATATATAAAACCCTGATCAGATACTAGCTGGGCGGGCGGGGGTGTGATAAAGAAAGGTGTTGTAGAGAAAACATATATGATTATAAAAAGTGATACGTGGTTTTCATTTCATATTTTGGCAACTTTCTCATCAATATTTTCTCATAGCTCTTTTCTTGAATTACAGATTTGTACACACGACATATGTTGTAGTTTAGTGCTGCTTTGCACAATTAATATCCCATAGCCTGTGTTTTTACGAATTTATGGCTGTGTCCCAAACGGCACCGTATTTTGACCAGCGCCCCCTAGTGCACTATGTATTGAATATGATGCTATTTTGAACAGAGGCTATATATTGATAATGAAAAGGTCCTTGATGTTACAAAATATTTTGATTTCTGTAGAAAATAAATGTATGCTTGTGTAAATAACTGATTTTTGTTTTTCTATCAAATAAACAGTATGTTATCAGTGCATAGTACACAAATACGGGTCTGTACAAGTGTAAGACTGATACAGCTTCTGTAAAGTGTAAATTTTTTGATTTTTTATCTTCTCATTAATATTTACTTTAATATTGATGTTACTAGTTTTTGTTTTTATATTAGCTACAGATTATTGTAACTCCTACATAGGACATACTGTATGTTATGCATATTCTGAATGCTTTGCTTTTTTTGTTTTATTGATAGGCCTATCTGGTAAAGGAAAAGGTCCTTGATGTTACAGAAAACATTTAACTGATTCAGAAAACAAAACTTTAATTCGTGTGTATTGTATTTGTATCTAATAAACCACCTTACATTACAACGCATGCTGGTGTTGGGTAATGCGCTACAAATTGTAATTACGGTAAACAACCCCTCCCCTATCCTGTTGTGTGTGTCGTCATCTCGCTCTCAGGGAAGGGGAAATAGGAAATCTGTCGGGAAGGAAAGGGGAAGCGTAGTGAACAAACCGAGGAACATACCTATAATCTATTCTAGGTTGGTCCTTAAAGAGTACACAATCCATGGCGGTTTATCTATTCACGTTTAACGTTAGTTTACACATATTTATGTAATCTAGGTAAAGCTATTTGGTGAATAGTGGAAATTCGACTTCACTACTCGGTCGTGCAGTGGGGCAAGAACGCCCAGAATTGGAATTGCAAACACTTGCTACCGCAGCAGTTGGACATTTCAGTCTGTTTCGATAGGCCTGGATCCCTGTTCAAACGTCTGGGGACTTGCATGAAAACAACAAAAGAACCACCCGAAATTGGTAATTCAGTACTTTGTTTTTCAATGTTTGTCTTTCAATCATTTTATATAAGTGTCTGAACGTAATAATAAAAGAGTTAACGTTAGCTAGTTAGCAAGCGGGTGCTAGCTAACGTTAGCGGTGTTGTAGTTTGTGGTTAGCTAGATGTCTACTGTTAGCGAATTTGTAACTTATCTATAGTATAGCTACTGTAGTTGGCTGTATTTGTTTAACACTCATTGCACTATTGTCCAATAATAGCGTCTTGCTTAGTTACCTATTCATAAGCTAACATTAGCGTAAAACAATCGTCGTTAGCTCGTTGGCTGGTTTGCTAGCAAAAACTAACGTTCGCTTGAGAGAGAACCAAGAGTGTAACAATTTGTGTAAAGTTTGTCACCTAGTTACCCAACAAGCAATTGAGCTATGTGAAGTTTACAAAATGATTTACCTAACAAACATTTGATGGACTTCAGTTCCATGTATTTGACTGACTCCCGGCAGACAGTACTTGGGGATACTGTAGTCGGTAGGTCAAAATCCGTCGGGGAGAGTGAACTACCAGCTACCCCTTACACACGGACGTTAGCCAGCCAGCTCGCTGACGAAATATGAGTCAAAGTCCACGTTAATCATTTTATCATAGGTCTATCACATCACCGGCATGTGTAGAGGGAGTTTTTGCTGTGTTTTCTCATGCTGTCAATGTCAATCAGTGGTGTAGCGTTAGTGACTCTTGTGAGAAGTTGTTATCGACTAGCCAAAGTAGCTTTCTAGCGTTACATTGTTTAGGAAGGTTTTGCTCTGTCCTTAACGTTCTCTCCTGTCATATTGCCAAGAGTCTTTGTAAGAAACGCCTGTGAAAGGATGGGATATATCAAGATGTATGTTGTGAAGGCATGAAACACCTGCAAGGTGTACAAACTACTGCTGTAACGTTACAGTAATAATTGTCTAACACCATCCGTGTTTATTGTGGTTTTTCCTTTTCTGTTATGAAGGAGAGGCTCCCTCTTTCATGTCTTGGATTTCTTTTATGTATTCAGAATGAGAGGAAGAGAGGAACCTGTTTTGTGGGTTTTGGCCAAGTTTTTGGAATTAGATGCTTTTACATTTTAGTCATTTAGCAGACACTCTTATCCAGAGTGACATACAGGAACAATCAGGGTAAAGTGCCTTGCTCAAGGGCACGTTGACATATTTTTCACCTAGTCGGCTCAGGATTTGGACCAGCAACCTTTCGGTTACTGGCCCAACACTCCTAACCGCTAGGCTGCCTGCCAATGGGTGGGGTAGAGTGTCAGGTGTGGTTGTTTCATTTACACTCATGTTATATAGTAAGACTTCAGAGTCCAACTGTGATGCTTTTGCCACCTTCTCAGTTTACACAATTCCAATGCAAGGTCTCCACCAGACGTGACCAGGGCCATGTATTGGTTCCTTCTGCTTTTATATTGTTTGCTACAGTTTCATGGTTTGTCGCTCCTCACTACCAGTATCTATTGATCAAAAAGAGCGCCATACACATGTCAAACTATCTTAGCTGTAAGGGGGGAGTTCCAGCGCAACACAGCGAAATGTTTGACATTTTTGTGTATTCAAAACTCCCCTGCGGGTGTGTAGACATTGACCAGTTGACATTTGGGAGGAGGAGAAGGAACGTGTTATTACATGCTCTCTTCTCAATAGTTGTAGTTTACTTTTCCCCCTTCACCAAATTGAAAACTTCTAATTTTACCCTAAAAATGAAATGTGTGAAATGACTGTAGCCCAGCAGCCTAGCTCCAGCACACAGGCAGTGCTTTTTATGCCAGGGGGATCATTTATGAACCTCTGTAATGGCGGGCTATGGGTGTGGCCCAGACACACGGAAGTCTGCTTTTAGTGTATTTGCACCTTCCTAGGCTTGGCACTACAACTGAAGGCTTGGCGCTACACCTGAGATGTGTTTATATTTCAACTGTTATCTCTGTGTTTAAAAATAATAATACAAAAATCATTTGCCGGTGGTTTTCATAGCGAACATGTCAGCCATCGGCCATTTCATTTCCTGGTCACCTTTACTGGTCGTGCATGACTCCACTCTACCTGTATGTAAACAACGGGCGTGGCTATTTCACATTGTCTTCCCTCCGTATATTTGATTGAGCATGTCATAATACTGCTGTGTAGCTGACTCCCTTCACCCCAGTCAGAGAAGGAACTTTTTAGTGTTGCTTGGAACTTGGAAGGTCTGTCTTGCACTGCAGCACTGCTCAGTGTGTGTGTGTGTGTGTGTGTGTGTGTGTGTGTCAGAGGCCACCATACTCTGGCCAGTATTTAGTTTGCCTGCGGGGAGTGTTTCATAGTCCGAAGTCTAGGAGTGGCGCTGGTGGTGTTTGGATCGATGCCAAGGCTAAAACACACACCCACACCAACTGCACGTCTCTCTGTCACCAGCCATTCAAATGTGTCTGAGTCAGCAGCACCAGTATAGTAACCAGACCACAACAAGACTTTACCACACAGCACCAGTACAGGGACCAGACCACAACAAGACTTTACCACACAGCAGCAGTACAGGGACCAGACCACAACAAGACTTTACCACACAGCACCAGTACAGGGACCAGACCACAACAAGACTTTACCACACAGCACCAGTACAGGGACCAGACCACAACAATACTTTACCACACAGCACCAGTACAGGGACCAGACCACAACAAGACTTTACCACACAGCACCAGTACAGGGACCAGACCACAACAAGACTTTACCACACAGCACCAGTACAGGGACCAGACCACAACAAGACTTTACCACACAGCACCAGTACAGGGACCAGACCACAACAATACTTTACCACACAGCACCAGTACAGGGACCAGACCACAACAATACTTTACCACACAGCACCAGTACTGGGACCAGACCACAACAAGACTTTACCACACAGCACCAGTACAGGGACCAGACCACAACAAGACTTTACCACACAGCACCAGTACAGGGACCAGACCACAACAAGACTTTACCACACAGCACCAGTACTGGGACCAGACCACAACAAGACTTTACCACACAGCACCAGTACTGGGACCAGACCACAACAAGACTTTACCACACAGCACCAGTACTGGGACCAGACCACAACAAGACTTTACCACACAGCACCAGTACAGGGACCAGACCACAACAAGACTTTACCACACAGCACCAGTACAGGGACCAGACCACAACAATACTTTACTACACAGCACCAGTACAGGGACCAGACCACAACAAGACTTTACTACACAGCACCAGTACAGGGACCAGACCACAACAAGACTTTACCACACAGCACCAGTACAGGGACCAGACCACAACAAGACTTTACCACACAGCACCAGTACAGGGACCAGACCACAACAAGACTTTACCACACAGCACCAGTACTGGGACCAGACCACAACAAGACTTTACCACACAGCACCAGTACAGGGACCAGACCACAACAAGACTTTACCACACAGCACCAGTACAGGGACCAGACCACAACAAGACTTTACTACACAGCACCAGTACAGGGACCAGACCACAACAAGACTTTACTACACAGCACCAGTACAGGGACCAGACCACAACAAGACTTTACCACACAGCACCAGTACAGGGACCAGACCACAACAAGACTTTACCACACAGCACCAGTACAGGGACCAGACCACAACAAGACTTTACCACACAGCACCAGTACTGGGACCAGACCACAACAAGACTTTACCACACAGCACCAGTACAGGGACCAGACCACAACAAGACTTTACCACACAGCACCAGTACAGGGACCAGACCACAACAAGACTTTACCACACAGCAGCAGTACAGGGACCAGACCACAACAAGACTTTACCACACAGCACCAGTACAGGGACCAGACCACAACAATACTTTACTACACAGCACCAGTACAGGGACCAGACCACAACAAGACTTTACTACACAGCACCAGTACAGGGACCAGACCACAACAAGACTTTACCACACAGCACCAGTACAGGGACCAGACCACAACAAGACTTTACCACACAGCACCAGTACTGGGACCAGACCACAACAAGACTTTACTACACAGCACCAGTACAGGGACCAGACCACAACAAGACTTTACCACACAGCACCAGTACAGGGACCAGACCACAACAAGACTTTACCACACAGCACCAGTACAGGGACCAGACCACAACAAGACTTTACCACACAGCACCAGTACAGGGACCAGACCACAACAAGACTTTACCACACAGCACCAGTACAGGGACCAGACCACAACAAGACTTTACCACACAGCACCAGTACAGGGACCAGACCACAACAAGACTTTACCACACAGCACCAGTACAGGGACCAGACCACAACAAGACTTTACCACACAGCACCAGTACTGGGACCAGACCACAACAAGACTTTACCACACAGCACCAGTACTGGGACCAGACCACAACAAGACTTTACCACACAGCACCAGTACTGGGACCAGACCACAACAAGACTTTACCACACAGCACCAGTACTGGGACCAGACCACAACAAGACTTTACCACACAGCACCAGTACTGGGACCAGACCACAACAAGACTTTACCACACAGCACCAGTACTGGGACCAGACCACAACAAGACTTTACCACACAGCACCAGTACTGGGACCAGACCACAACAAGACTTTACCACACAGCAGCAGCCATGACATGGCCTGACTGGGCACTCAGTAAAATACTGGGGAATCAAGTTTTTGTGTGGTCCTTGCATATTACAAACCAATCGCTATAATACACTTATTATTTCCATGTATTATTGAAACATACTGATCAGACCTAATGTCAGTGGTAGCTAACTGCTACTGATTGAGATTACTTTTGTACCTGTAGATTTAACTGGTCACTCTGAGCCTCTTTTTAGTTATTTTTAACCCTTATTTTACCAGGTAAGTTGACTGAGAACACATTCTCATTTACAGCAAGGACCTGGGGAATAGTTACGGGGATGAATGAGCCAATTGGAAGCTGTGGATGATTAGGTGGCCGTGATGGTAGGAGGGGCCAGATTGGGAATTTAGCCAGGGCACGGGTTAACACCCCTACTCTTACGACAATTGCCATGGGGTCTTTAGTGACCACAGGGTCAGGACACCCGTTTTAACGTCCCGTCCAAAAGACTGCATCCTAAACAGGGCAATGTCCCCAATATCTGCCCTGGGGCATTGGGATATGTTATTTTATACCAGAGGAAAGAGTGCCTCCTACTGGCCGTCTAACACCACTTCCAGCAGCATCTGATCTCCCACCCAGGGACCGACCAGGACTAACCCTGCTTAGCTTCAGAGGCAAGCCAGCAGTGGTATGCAGGGTGGTGTGCTGCTGGCATTGATTGAGAGCGGTTAGTAGTATTTCCCTGCAATCCTACATGTTCACTGAGAGAATGCATCATGCACATTGGTGGGTTAGTTGTGTGTGTGTGAGAACTGTGTAGGGTCGGGGGCAGTAAATGACGTATCTGTCTAATACCCATGCTATCCCATCAGTGGACACACAGGATTCACCGCTGGGCTAACTGCTTTATAATGGAGGGGCTAATGATGGCCTCCACCTGCACTTCTGGCCTGGACTGGTTAGAAACATCAGCGTTATGGTGATGAAGCCTGATGTTCAGAGATCTCCATATATGCATATAGCCTAGGCTAGAGACTTTATTCTCCTTGAAGAGGGAAATGATTTCCACAGCCTGTAAGTAAAGTAATATAACATAATCAGCACAGAGATCCCAGATGTGGCCTAGCTTAACACAGAAACGCACTACAACCATACATGGTGGTGAGCAAAACTTTAGGGTGCATTACGGTGTCTCAGCCTGATATCACTGGTGTCTCTTTCAACAGCCTTTAGGGTGGCTGAGCGTGATATCACTGCTCTCTCTTTCAACAGCCTGTAGGGTGACTGAGCGTGATATCACTGCTCTCTCTTTCAACAGACGTCGGGTGTGTCTTACAACACAATCTCTAGAAAGAACCTATAATCTTAGCCAACTAATATCACTGGTGTCACCTTCAGTCTCTTTCAACAGCTGATAGTGTAGAAAGAACCTAGAATCCTAACCAACTAATATCACTGGTGTCACCTTCAGTCTCTTTCAACAGGCTCCCGAGTGGCACAGTGGTTTAAGGCTGCATCTCAGTGCTTGAGGCGTCACTACAGACCCCCTGGTTCGATTACAGGCTGTATCACAACCGGCCGTGATTGGAAGTCCCATAGGGCGGCACACAATCGGTCCAGCGTCGTCCAGGTTTGGCCGGTGTAGGCCGTCATTGTAAATAAGAATTAGTTCATAACTGACTTGTCTAGTTAAATAAAGGTCAAATAAATAACCTAGAATCCTAGAAACATACCTGGCATGCTGAGTGAGGTCAACATTACATGCAGCACATTGAAGGTGACAGAGCCTAATATCACTGGTGTCTCACCTCCGGTCTCTTTAACTGCTGCTGCGTCTGTCTCACAACACAGTCGCAGGCAGTGTTTAGACCACTAATTGGTCTTTTGACCAATCAGATCAGCTCTGAAAATATCTAATGTGATTTGGTCGAAATACCAATTAGTGGAAAAAAGGTCCGACTTGGTCTGCCTGTTTAAACGCAGCCCTAGAATCCTAGAAATCTGGCACATGATTTTAGGGGCAAGGCAATTTGGCCTTCAAGAGGTGCCCAATCTGCCAGGGCACCAAGGCCAACTGCTAGGTCAGTGTTCTTTTTAAGGAACTCAGTCAGGGTTTCAACTTACTCTTGAAAGTTGTAATAGTAGAATGCAATTTTGATATTGGGTAGTGCATCATCAGTTTTCCTCCTGTCATGTCAGTCATTGCATACCTTAGAGCTATTTGTAACGTGTCGGAAATGTCCAGATCAACTAGCCCATGTCAGCTAATGTTTTTTAGCTAGGTTTTTTTTTTGCCCATAGATTTTGTTGAGTCACTCAAATATCACATGAATACACGTTAGACATGGCAAAATGTATAGAATTGCAAGAATATGAGCTTTAAAATTGAAAAAATTTCTCTGCACCCAATGACAAAATGTGTTTTAATTGCAGAAAATGAGCTTTAAAGCAGCAACATTTTCTCTCCTCCAACAAGAGGGGTGTGAACAATTTATGTCATGGACATTCCTGCAGTCAGCATGCCAATTGCACACTCCCTCAACTTGAGACAGCTGTGGCATTAGGTTGTGTGACAAAACTGCACATTTTAGAGTGGCCTTTTATTGCCCCCAGCACAAGGTGCACCTGAGTAAGGATCATGTGTGTTTAACCAGCTTCTTGATATGCCACACCTGTCAGGTGGATGGATTATCTTGGCAAAGGAGAAATGCTCACTAACAGGGATGTAAACAAGTAAAAAAATAAATAAATTATGAGAAATTTACTTTTTGTGCCTATGGAACATTTCTGGGCACCAACACTTTATATGTTGCGTTTTTGTTCAGTGTGTGTGTGTGTGTGTGTGTGTGTGTGTGTGTGTGTGTGTGTGTGTGTGTGTATACAGTACCAGTCAAAGGTTTGGACACCTACTCATTCAAGGGTTTTTCTTCATTTTTACGATTTTGTACATTGTAGAATAATAGTGAAGACATCAAAACTATAAAATAACATGAAGTAACCAAAGAAAGTGTTAAACAAATCAAAATATATTTTATATTCTTCAAATAGCCACCCTTTGCCTTGATGACAGCTTTGACAGGTCTAACGTCTTCAATATGCCCCTCAGAATTGGAAAAGGAGGAGGACATATGGCAGCACCCCGATGTGTCCTTCTTCACTAGTAGCCTTCCCTCGGAGCTGCAACGCCTGTGAGAAGGACCAGATCACGTAACGGGCATTGGCTAATAGCAATTGAGATATCTGGGAGAGGTGCTTTGGAGCAGGGCGATTGGCAGCCGGGAAAAGGGAATTATAATTATTATGTTCAGCCCGAGGGCACAACGGGCACTTTGGCTGCAAGCCATGGATTTTCTTTAGGGGGCATTACGGCCACACAAGGGGGCATTACGGCCACACAAGGGGGCATTACGGCCACACAAGGGGGCATTACGGCCACACAAGGGGGCATTACGGCCACACAAGGGGGCATTACGGCCACACAAGGGGGCATTACGGCCACACAAGGGGGCATTACGGCCACACAAGGGGGCATTACGGCCACACAAGGGGGCATTACGGCCACACAAGGGGGCATTACGGCCACACAAGGGGGCATTACGGCCACACAAGGGGGCATTACGGCCACACAAGGGGGCATTACGGCCACACAAGGGGGCATTACGGCCACACAAGGGGGCATTACAGCCACACAAGGGGGATGCCACCGGGAAATTCGAGGCCTGCATGTGGTGCAAGGCTAGCCACTTTAACCTGTCCTGTCCTGCCTTGTTAAGTGTGTATTGTACCTGTCAGTGGAAACCGATGAGCCCAATTAAATGCATGACCTACTTTTGAGGTACCTTTGAAAATATGTGGCTAACTGAGCATTCTTTCTATAACTACTGCTGTACACACCTTTTCTATTCATAGACTGTATATATACACCATCATATTTTTTATATATTTTTTTATTTCACCTTTATTTAACCAGGTAAACCAGTTGAGAACAAGTTCTCATTTACAACTGCGACCTGGCCAAGATAAAGCAAAGCAGTGCGATAAAAACAACAACACAGAGTTACATATGGGGTAAAACAAAACAAAAATCAAAAATACAACAGAAATACAATTAATATACAGTGTGCAAATTTAGCAAGTTATGGAGGTAAGGCAATAAAATAGGCTATAGTGCAAAATAATTACAATTTAGTATTAACACTGGAATGATGTGCAAGAGATGATGTGCAAATAGAGATACTGGGGTACAGATGAGCAAAATAAATAACAATATAGGGATGAGGTAGTTGGGCGGGCTAATTTCAGATGGGCTGTGTACAGGTGCAGTGATCGGTAAGGTGCTCTGACAACTGATGCTTAAAGTGATATACAGTGCCTTCAGAAAGTATTCAGACCCCTTGACTCTTTCCAAATTTTTTTACGTTACAGCCTTATTCTAAAATTGATGAGGGGGAAAAAACTGTTTAATCAATCTAAACACAATACCCCATAATGACAAAGCAAAATCAAAATGGAAATATCACATTTTACATAGTACTTTGTTGAAGCACCTTTGGCAGTGATTACAGCATAGAATATTCTTGGGTATGACGTCAGAAGCTTGGCACACCTGTATTTGGAGAGTTTTTCCCATTCTTCTCTGCAGATGCTCTCAAGCGCTGTCAGGTTG
Source organism: Coregonus lavaretus (assembly GCF_964263955.1). NCBI lineage: Eukaryota > Metazoa > Chordata > Actinopteri > Salmoniformes > Salmonidae > Coregonus > Coregonus lavaretus. The sequence goes on along the minus strand of NW_028164474.1, from coordinate 38,038 downwards.
GATGGGGAGCGTTGCTGCACAGCTATTTTCAGGTCTCTCCAGAGATGTTAAATCGGGTTCAAGTCTGGGCTCTGGCTGGGCCATTTCAAGGACATTCAGAGACTTGTCCCGAAGCCACTCCTGCGTTGTCTTGGCTGTGTGCTTAGGGTTGTTGTCCTGTTGGAAGGTGAACCTTCACCCAAGTCTGAGGTCCTGAGCGCTCTGGAGCAGGTTTTCATCAAGGATCTCTCTGTTCTTTGCTCCGTTCATCTTTCCCTCGATCCTGACTAGTCTCCCAGTCCCTGCCGCTGAAAAACATCTCCACAGCATGATGCTGCCACCACCATGCTTCACCATAGGGATGGTGCCAGGTTTCCTCTAGAATTCCTTAGAATTTTGGGGGGATTTGTCTGTATTGTTTTGTATTGCTGGGTATTTACTGCACTGTTGGAGATGGAAACAAGCATTTCGCTGCACCTGCGATAACATCTGCAAAATATGTGTACGTGACTAATAACATTTGATTTGAGATATGAAATCATTAGAGGAATGGAAATAAAGTCCCCTTGCCCTTGCAACCACTCCAGGGCTGAGAGGTGGAGAGAGAGGTGGAGAGAGGGGTGGAGAGGGGTGGAGAGAGCCCGAGGGATAGAGGTGGAGAGAGACCGAGGGATAGAGGTGGAGAGAGCCCGAGAGAGAGGGATAGAGGTGGAGAGAGCCCGAGAGAGCCCGAGAGAGCCCGAGAGAGCCCGATAGAGGTGGATAGAGGTGGATAGAGGTGGATAGAGGTGGATAGAGGTGGATAGAGGTGGATAGAGGTGGATAGAGGTGGATAGAGCCCGAGAGAGCCCGAGAGAGCCCGAGAGAGCCCGAGAGAGAGGGATAGAGGTGGAGAGAGCCCGAGAGAGAGGGATAGAGGTGGAGAGAGCCCGAGAGAGAGGGATAGAGGTGGAGAGAGCCCGAGAGAGAGGGATAGAGGTGGAGAGAGGTGGAGAGAGAGGGATAGAGGTGGAGAGAGGTGGAGAGAGGGGGAGAGAGGGGGAGAGAGAGGGAGAGAGCCCGAGAGAGAGGGATAGAGGTGGAGAGAGAGGGATAGAGGTGGAGAGAGGGATAGAGGTGGAGAGAGCCCGAGAGATGAGTGAATAAATGAAAAAGTGAAGGATTAGACACAAAGACAACCTGAACAGCTGAGGCAGGATGTGACATGCCAGAACTCCTGTTGGAATGTGTGACGGAGGTGTGTGTGAGAGCGAGAGAGAGGGGCGAAAAGAGTAAGGAGATTAAGCAAGTTCACTGAAACTTGATGTTCTGTTTGCGTTTTCAAGGATACAGCTCATGTCACCCTGACCAGATACCAGACTTACTGTAATACACACGTCTCTTTGTTCATGGAATCACCACAGACAGCTGCAGATTGTGAGGGGGGTTGCTACTGTGCAGTAAGGAATACAGTCAGTGGCTGAAAATGATTTTGTCGGCTGGTCCTCCGGTATGACTAGAGCTCAAGAGGTATCTGATTCCACGTAGGCTAATGTGGTTCTGAGTCAGTTATGTTTTGAACTAGGTATGTGCACAGTTATTCGAATATTCAAATATCCGAATGGACGTTAGTATTCTAATATGTTTGTGAGTATGACCTTTTTTTTTAGGTCTATTTCTTACATCGAAAAGGCTTTTTCTAAATTACATTTTAATATCCATGTGACATTGTTACATACAAGGATATACCATGACATTTCAAAATCTTAATTTAATAAAACAGCAAACTTTTCAATGTAGTTGAGTTTTTATGACGTGCACGGTGCGCCACATAGACTGGTGGCCTTCACTGTGTAACTTCTTTATGTTGGCCAATCACAGAGGCTCAATGTGGAGCCAGGGTTCACTAATGCAACGCTAGATGGAATAAAATTACGGAATGAAAAGTTAGCGAAATGAGAGGGAGTAGGCTACAACCAGCAACCAACAGGTAGGCTGTTGTTTTATCTGAATGGGCTTGGGGAGAAAGTGCAGCATGTTGCTGTGGCAACTCAATATTAGGAAGGTGTTCCTAATGTTTTGTATACTCGGTGTATAGTTGGCTCGTTTCTCTAGGCTACTCTATTCAAGACAGGCACTTATATGATGATACATTAAATAATGATAAATAAGATTGTGACTGCTACCAGTTAGCTAGTCTTGGCTGTAGCTGAGTTGCCTTGGCGTCTCTCCTCTTCCTCCGTCTGCTCGCTCCCTTCTCATACGTTACTAACCGGCCCATCCGCAGCAATAGAGTGCCAGCCTATCTCCGTCAAGCAGAAGTGCTCAGGTTAAAAACTTACGGTTAAAAGATCACATGTATTTTGAATATCCGGATATCTGACTAACATTCATGATACTATTCGAGTAGTGAAATTATTTCAAACCCCCATTCTTATTTTTTTACTGATTTCCCAAGACTTGACCAGGAAGTTAATCTCTGTGGGTTTACGGTTGGTCCAGTTGGGCCAAGTGTTCTGTTCTGAATGCTCTAGCTATATTTGGCTCCTCGAAAACATAACATTTTGCTTGTGGTTCTGTTCAAGTTAAAGGTCCAATGCAGCTGTTTTTATCTCAATATCAAATCATTTGTGGGTAACAATTAAGTACCTTGCTTTGATTGTTTTCAATTAAAATGGTCAAACAGAAACAAAAAGAGCTTCTTAGCGAAGAGTAATTTCTCAAGCAAGAATGTAGCTAGGACTGTCTGGGAGTGGTCTGAGTGGGGAGGGGAAAACTCAAAACGAGCTCTTATTGGCAGAGAGGTTTGGAACTCTTTGTTATTGGTCTATTAACCAAAACTCCATCCCACCAAAACAGGCTGAAATTCCAGGTGGTCTTTTCAAACGGCTCTTACACTAAAAGGGCATTATCATCATTTACACAGTATTATTCCAACCTCCATAGTGTGAATATAAACCACTGTAAAATCATGTTTTTGACTGCACTGGGTCTTTAAGTTCCGTTCTGTCTTTTACTTTTGTTCTAGTTTCTGGTTCTGTTTTGGGCTCAGTCAGGAGCTGACGGGTGTGAGCTCTGGACTCAGAAATAGACTTCTAGAACCCGCGGCTCTCTCTCATTGTTTTCTCTCTCCGTCTCTCATTCTCTCTCTTTCTCTCGCTCTCGCACCTGCCTTTCACCTGCCTCTGTGGAAGACAAGAGGTGCTAACGAGTACCACCTGCCACGGCCCTTCCCTAAGAACATGTGATTCTCTCTCTCTCCCCCCAGTCATCACACTCCTATTGTAACTCGGCATATTTCATTCTGCTTCTACCTCTCTTCCTCCTCTTCTCCTCTCCCCCTTCTCGCCTTCTCTTTCCTGTATCTCCCCGCCCTCCCTCTCCTCCCTATCTCTCTCCTCCTGCCCTGCCTGCCTCCCTCTCCTCCCTATCTCTCTCCTCCTGCCCTGCCTGCCACCCTCTCCTCCCTATCTCTCTCCTCCTGCCCTGCCTGCCACCCTCTCCTCCCTATCTCTCTCCTCCTGCCCTTCCCTGCCTGCCTCCCTCTCCTCCCTATCTCTCTCCTCCTGCCCTGCCTGCCTCCCTCTCCTCCCTATCTCTCTCTCCTCCTGCCCTGCCCTGCCTGCCTCCCTCTCCTCCCTATCTCTCTCCTCCTGCCCTGCCTGCCTCCCTCTCCTCCCTATCTCTCTCTCCTCCTGCCCTGCCCTGCCTGCCTCCCTCTCCTCCCTATCTCTCTCCTCCTGCCCTGCCTGCCTGCCTCCCTCTCCTCCCTATCTCTCTCCTCCTGCCCTTCCCTGCCTGCCTCCCTCTCCTCCCTATCTCTCTCCTCCTGCCCTGTCTGCCTCCCTCTCCTCCCTCTCTCGCTCCTCCTGCCCTTCCCTGCCTGCCTCCCTCTCCTTCTCTCCTCTCTCTTTCCTCCTGCCTTGCCTGCCTCCCTCGCCTTCTCTCCTCTCTCTCTCCTCCTGCCCTGCCTGCCTCCCTCTCCTTCTCTCCTCTCTCTCATGCTGTTCATCTCTGAGTGTGGAGGTGATTAGCATCCTGTCACCCTGCTGCTTCTCTGTACAGCATCACCGTAATGTGTGTTTGTGGGTTAACTCTCGCTCTCGCTCTGTTTGAATAGAACTGAGTATGGAATGTGGTTTAAAAACGGTTTCTTCTGTGTGTGTGCCAGGTTAACTCTGTCCTTCCTCTTTGTGTGGTGCTATGTGGTTTAACCCTGTCATGTCCTCTCAGTATGGTGCTAGGTGGTTTAGCCCTGTCCTGTCTCCTCAGTGTGGTGCTTGGTGGTTTAACCCTGTCCTGTCCTGTCTCCTCAGTGTGGTGCTAGGTGGTTTAACCCTGTCCTGTCCTCTCAGTGTGGTGCTAGGTGGTTTAACCCTGTCCTGTCTCCTCAGTGTGGTGCTAGGTGGTTTAACCCTGTCCTGTCTCCTCAGTGTGGTGCTAGGTGGTTTAACCCTGTCCTGTCTCCTCAGTGTGGTGCTAGGTGGTTTAACCCTGTCCTGTCTCCTCAGTGTGGTGCTAGGTGGTTTAACCCTGTCCTGTCCCCTCAGTGTGGTGCTAGGTGGTTTAACCCTGTCCTGTCTCCTCAGTGTGGTGCTAGGTGGTTTAACCCTGTCCTGTCCCCTCAGTGTGGTGCTAGGTGGTTTAACCCTGTCCTGTCTCCTCAGTGTGGTGCTAGGTGGTTTAACCCTGTCCTGTCTCCTCAGTGTGGTGCTAGGTGGTTTAACCCTGTCCTGTCCCCTCAGTGTGGTGCTAGGTGGTTTAACCCTGTCCTGTCCTCTCTACTCAGTGTGAATGGAGCAGTGTGAGAGTGCCGCCTCTCTCCTGGCCTCTGTGCGTGAGCAGGAGCGGCAGTTTGAGCGTCTGACTCGTGCTCTGGAGGAGGAGAGGAGGTGTGGAGGCACCCTCCCGCGCCCTCCCCCCACTCTACAGGTAACGCCCTCGCCCCCATGGGATCACCCATCACCCCCATAGCCATCATGGTATCACCCGTTCTGTCTCGCCTCACCCCAGCCGTTTTACCATCGTCCCTCCTTGTTTCATCATCCTCCAACCGTCCTTGGAACTATCCATGCCATCACCTCCATAGCTGCCATTAGGGTTGCAAAATTCTGATATCTACCAGGAGGGAATAAGCAGGAAATTGGAGGATTTCTGGAAAACCTGTGGAATTTTTGTAAAGTTCACTGAATTTTGCAATCCTAGTCTCCATGGTATCACCCATCGCCTCACCCCAACTGGCTTACCGTCGACCCGCCTCGTTCCATCATTGTTCAACCCTTCCTGTAGCCATCATTGATCCACCCTATCATGACAGTCCGCTTCAGTCCCTCATGCTGTCAGGCTGGCCTCTGTCCCAGGCCATGGTGGAAACCGCTTTGTGTCGAACTAACCCCCAGCTCATCTCTGTGTATGTGCATGCCATGTGAATGTAGCCTGGTGCCTGGTCTCACATCTGGTTGTTCTTGCAGTTACGCATTGCAACAGACTTGTGGTTCAGGAAGGTTACAGAACATTACAGATCGTTCAGATAGTAGGGTTGGGCGGTATCCAGATGTTCATACCGTTTCTATACCATACCGGGTAGACGGTATTACCAGAAGTGCACACAAGGGGCGCTATAAAAAAACTAACTGATATATGTATTATTATTTTTACGCACAAAGCAATTTAGGCAACAGGGATCTTGATACAGGAGGGGATTGAAAGTCTCTAGTCTGGGTACCAGTCTTTTTAGCTAACATTCCACTCTTTGCCACTCCAAAGAGACTGGCCATTCGGCAATCTCAACGTTCGATGTGCAGCTGGATTTACGGCAGAGTTGCGATTGGAGGATAGCTGTGAGGGTTATCGAATCAGGATCAACTGCTCTGTTCTCCTCGAACTCATTAACGGTAGAATGTTCATATTTGAAGATGGCAGAAAGGTCAGTCTCTCTCGATGACGACGAGTGGCGCAGTGGTCTAAGGCACTGCATCGCAGTGTTAACTGTGCCACCAGAGATCCTGGTTCGAATCCAGGCTCTGTCGCAGCCGGCCGCGACCGGGAGACCCATGGGGCGGCGCACAATTGGCCCAGCGTCGTCCAGGGTAGGGGAGGGAATGGCCGGCAGGGATGTAGCTCAGTTGATAGAGCATGGCGTTTGCAACGCCAGGGTTGTGGGTTTGATTCCCACGGGGGGCCAGTATAAAAAAAAAAAAAAAAAAAGAAAAAAAAACAAAGATCTATTCGCTAACTGTAAGTCGCTCTGGATAAGAGCGTCTGCTAAATGACTAAAATGTAAATGTAAATGTAAATGTAAATGTAAATGTAAATGTAAATGTAAATGAGTGGAATGTTAGCTACAGAGACTGGTACTCAGGCTAGAATGTCTCCGCTGTAACCAAGAAGCTTGATCTAGACATCTAGCCACTTAGCTAGCAAGTCAGCAAACCAAATGCAAAGCTGGAGCCCTGAGCTGGATATAAACGATTTGACACATCTTAGACGACTTATAGTTATCCTTAACTTAAGCAGTGGCGTAGCACGCAGCCCCCGCCTCGGTTCCCCCAACCCCCCTCCAAAAAAATAAATAATAATATTTGTATTTATTTTCATAAACTGTATTAAAAATCATACCGTCGGCATTCCGAAGTACCCCGGTGTACGGTATAAACGGTATATATCACCAAAGCCTATCGGATATAAATATATCATGTAAAAACAGACATGTTTATCTGTCAGGTAGAATAGGGGAATTCGTGTTGGCTCTATTCGTTACATTTCTATCTGCAACTTTAACTTCACTGAATACACCCCTGCTCTTGTTCAGTCTAGGTGGGGAACACCAGTGAAACACATCTGTTGATCTCCTGCCCCCCCCCCCCCCCCCTCCAAAGGGAAACGGGTCCAGTTAGACTGGTCTATTTAAAGCACAGGGGTGCTGTGTATTAGGCTTGGGTTGTATCCAGATTTTCATATGGTTATGCCGTCCTTCTCTCATACCAGGATTCACAAGGGGGCGCTAAAAACACAAGAAAAGCCCATTGGGCCTCTATTACCAGAATGCTAACACATTTTTTACAAACAAATAGTGAAATCACATAGACGCTGTTAGCTAAATGCTAACGAGTGAAAATGAACATAAACTAATTGCAAAGATAGGCGAATCCAGCTCATAAAGTTATACAAGCATTGCTAGTAGCTACTGAATGTCATTTCTGGTGACATTTACATGCGAAAGTGAGAAATTGTGCAAATGAACGAAGTTGTGATGCATGCTTTTCTGAAGGAAGAGCAGCGTGTGCACACTGGGCAGAGGGGAGAACGGAGGAGAAAAATCCCCTTTATTTTTACACATTCTTACCGTTGCCCGCTTGATTCATAACCGGTTGGGTTTTGTCCAATCCCTGGACTATGTTACTGTCTACAATGTTCACTTCCTGTTTAGTGTCTGTGACTCAGTGTCCGTCTCCCCTATCTGAACGTAGTGACCGCATAGCTTTAGATAACTTGTGAACACACACACACACTGCCTGGTAAGCAAACACACTGAGGCGTGTAATTTTACCACCCTCAGCCATTTTATAAACACACTACATGTAAAACACAGTCACGTAGTCTCCTCTCCTCTCTCTCAGGGTTGGTCTGGTCAGTCAGTGTTGTATCTCTGGAGAACAGACAGAGGGTTGGAATGTGCCTGGTCTTCACCCTGTTTACATAGCTGACAGGCGCACACACACACACACACACTGAGACACACACACACACTGAGAAGCACACTGACACAGCCGACCACCCACTGACAGGTTCTCACACGCCCTGCTCTCTCTGAGGTTCTCTCTCTCTTTCTAGCTGGCAACACTGTAGCTCTAAACCGGTCTGTCGTCCTCCTCCATGACTCACCCATTCTGTCCATCCATTCATGTTTTTTAATTCGCTTCATCAATTGTTGGATTGTTTTGTCGACTTTGTATTTACTGTATTTCTGCTTAAATGACTTGATGTTCTGCGGGATGTCTGGGATTGACTGAACGGGATAGTGGTTTGTGGGTGTTGTCCCTGTGTGTGAAATGAGCCTGGGGCTCTGATGTAATGACATTCTCTCTGTGTCCTGCATTAACCTTCTCCTCTGAATGTTTGGAATAACTCTGCTCCTCCTTGGCCACTGGCCACTGCGGTCGACACACACACCACACACACACACACACACACACACACACTGTGTCCTCTTGTGTAAACAGCTCCCATCTTCCCCTCTGCTCTACAGAATGGCCGTGTTTCTTGTGATGCGGACATAGAGAGGCTCACACTGAACGAGGGATACGTCAACGGGACACATGTAAGCTGTGTGTCTGTACCTGAATATGTATTTCTCTTTGTCAGTTGTGTGTCTGTCAGTCTTTATGTATCTCTGTGTGTGTGTGTGTTCACCTGTGTTAATTAAGTCTGCTAGTGTACATTTGATGTGAATCCTGTGTGTGCGTTTTATATTGTGTGTGTGCGTTTTATATTGTGTGTGTGTAACGGTGTCTGTCTCTGTTCTTCAGTACAGGATGGAGCCGGGTCACGCCGTTCAGGAGACGTTTACCGTGGAGGAGGACCCTCAGGAAGCTCCCCCCGTCATCTCCGTGGAAACCAGCGAAGATGGCACCACGCGCCGCACAGAAACTACGGTACTATCTTTACACACACACACACACACACACACACACGCACACACGCACCACACACACACACCACACACACACACACACACCACACACACACACACACACACGCACACACGCACACACACACACACACACACACAGTTGACACTTGAGGATTGTGAATTACATTAGCTAATTGACTGACCATTTCTGCCTCCACACCTCCTACTTTCTCTCTTTTATATTTTCTTCTCTTTCTCTCCCCTCCTCCTTTTCCTCTCCAACCTCTCTCCCCCTCCCCTGACTCGTACGGTCATTCACACCATGTCCGACACTAACCTTGTATCTGTTTCTCCTCTCCTCCCTTCTCCCCCCTCTCCTCCCTCCTCCCCCTCTCCTTCCTCCTCCCCCTTTTCCCCCTCTCCCACCTCCTCCCCCTCTCCTCCCTCCTCTCCCCAGGTAAAGAAGGTAGTGAAGACTACCATGACTCGTACAGTCATCCCCTCTGTGTCTGACAACCTCTCCCTGGATGGAGGGGGGTCTATGACAGGTATGGGGGGTTACACCACCCCCATGGAGCGGGTCTACAGACAGCCAGGGCCTCCCATGGACTACCCCACCAACACCGTGCCCCGAAACTACCAGTACGGACCCCCGGCGGGGTACGACGACTACCGCCAGGGCCCTCCCTCCATAGGGGAGACCTACGCCAGCCTGAGCAGGGGAGCACGCATGGACGACCGCTACAGGTAGGATAGATGAAGATGACAGAGAACTCTTCTGTGGGATCTGTTGTTTCTTAACCATAGGAGTGGAGTTGGGAGACAATAGATATATCATCTCTTTTCCCCCGCTCTCCTCCTCAACGCTCCCCTCTCCTCTCCTCTCCTCCCCCCCCTCTTCTCCTCTCCCCTCCCCACTTCTCCCCCTCCAGGCCAGCGGATGGGTACCGGACCCTGGACTCAGGATACAGAGCCATCAGCAGGAACCAGCTGGACCCATACGCAGCACAGCCACAGGTGGGTCGTGTTAAATAAAGTGGGTCGTATGGCCAATGTGTTGTTGCTGTGGAGACTGCAGAGTGTGTATTAACGTGTGATGATATTGTATTGGTCAGGTGGGTCGTATGGGCAGTGCGTTGGAGCTGTCGGGGATGCAGAGGTTTGTCGCGGAGCCGTATGGTCTGGAAGATGACCAGAGGAGTGTGGGATATGACGAGGCAGACTACGGCATGGGACCGGCCATCCACTACGGGACAGTACCACGCAACCAGCACGCCTTTAACCACGGACCGCCCCGCAGGACAGGGTACAGACACCAGTGTGTGGAGGGAGGGTGTGTGTGTGTGTGTGTTGATCTGAAAGGTTGTGTGTGTGTGTGTGTGTGTGTGACATTTCTGTCGCTGAATTTGTGCCTTTAATGTCTGGTCTCCCTTTCTCTATCCCTGGTTGGTTATTCAGTCAGTGTAGTGTCCACTCCATACTAACCCCTGTCGGTGTAGTGTCCACTCCATACTAACCCCTGTCGGTGTAGTGTCCACTCCATACTAACCCCTGTCGGTGTAGTGTCCACTCCATACTAACCCCTGTCGGTGTAGTGTCCACTCCATACTAACCCCTGTCGGTGTAGTGTCCACTCCATACTAACCCCTGTCGGTGTAGTGTCCACTCCATACTAACCCCTGTCGGTGTAGTGTCCACTCCATACTAACCCCTGTTGGTGTAGTGTCCACTCCATACTAACCCCTGTCGGTGTAGTGTCCACTCCATACTAATCCCTATCTCTACTTCCCATCCCATCCCAGGAGTAGTGTCCACTCCATACTAACCCCTACCTCTTCTCTCCCCTCCCAGGAGCTATGAAGGGACTCTGGATGGAGACATGAGTGGAGCTGGGGACATGTACTACTGGGGTGGTGCTCCCCTGGCCCAGGGAGAGAGGGGTAGCATGGCCTCATTGGACAGGTGAGACTCCTTGGTGGCATATATTTTTGATATATCAGGGGTATTCAAATCCAAGCCTGGAGGTCCGGACCAGGGCCTAAAATGAACACCCTCCACCTGCCGAACGCGGGTAGATTTTGGCATTGGCGGGTCAGATGTCTATTTCACCAGCCACGTTGGCAGGTGATCAGGGCTCCACAGTTCGTGCATTTCACTCACATTTGTGAATACAAAATTGTTAAGTATGATCACATTTATAGTCAATTAAATGCTGCAGTAGCTGTTTTCAAAGTATTTCTGCCGTTTTGTTTCATAGCTGGTAAATTCATCGCACAAAGTCAAAGAACTAGGAATCCTATAGCCTTTCCCACGTCGCACTGCAACACTGCCTGGCAGGGGGCTGGGAGCCTGTGAAGAGCTGAGTGAAAGATTCATTTTTAGCAGCGCTGCGCACAGGAATAAAAGTTAATCTAATTGACTTGAAGCTAAAGTCTACTGAAGTGAGACTGTGTCCTTGTGTTCCTTGGCTATTTACATGTGTTTTGTTCACAAGCGAGGTTGTTTTTCAATGTTTTGAGTTTGAAATGCTAGAGAAGAGAAAACAACCCTGCTGCCAGTCAGGCACGAACATGAATCCAGGCGCGTTACCACGGTAACCTCCCGCCCTTAACGGGGCAGGTGATCATTCTTGTTAAAAGACTCTGGTCACAAAAAATGAAATGAAACAATATACCTCATTACTTCTTACTGGTAATACATGTATTGTTTTAGAAACATTACAAAGCATGCTCATCTGTTTTCTTTGTGTTTGGTTGGTGTAATTTTAGGGGGGGGGGAATATTTTGGCTGGTAAAAACTCTGAGTGGCTGGTAGATCTTTAAATCTACCTGCCACAGTGGCTGGTGGAACAAAAAGTAAATTTTAGGACTTGTCCGGATTACTGCTGGTTTTCTGTTCTACCTGATAATTAATTGCACCCGCCTTGTGTCCCAGGTCTAAGTCAGTCCCTAATTAGAGGGGAAGAATGATATTCAGCAGTAGAACTAGATTCAAGGTCCAGATTTGGAATTTACCTTCACTACTGTAAGTCGCTTTGGTTGAAAGTGTTATATATATATATTCTCTTATCTCATTGGCCAGCACCCTGAGGAAAGGCCCCGCCGCCACTTCCTGGAGACAGCCTGAGCTGCCGGAGGTCATCGCCATGCTTAACTACAGACTGGACCCCGTCAAGAGCAACGCTGCCGCATACCTGCAGCACCTCACCTTTAAGAACGACAAGGTAATTTATACACCTGCAGCACCTCACCTTTAAGAACGACAAGGTAATTTATACACCTGCAGCACCTCACCTTTTAAGAACGACAAGGTAATATATACACCTGCAGCACCTCACCTTTAAGAACGACAAGGTAATTTATACACCTGCAGCACCTTACCTTTAAGAACGACAAAGTAATGGGCATGTTCCTCTGCCCAGGTGTTGCTGACGCCTGCCAGATCTTACAACGCCTGTATATTTTATGTATCGGCTAACCACATCATATGTTAAAGCACTCAGTTAGTCGATGACGTGGCACGTAACCATTGGTTGATGCAAGCAACGTCTGAGCAGGGGAACGCGACCAATACACCTCACCTTTAAGAACGACAAGGTAACATGTGACTTGCTCTACATAATCAGTCACATTGACCCAAAAACCATTTGGAATTTTAGACAGTGCTGGAAAGAAGAGAATGTTAGCTTTGTAATGAGGCCAACATGATCTCTCTACTCCAAATATCAAACGAGTTACGTGCCATTTACATGTAGAGTGTCCCCACACCAACTAAGTCAAAGTTTGCAGTTACTTTTAAGACATTTATTCAAAGAATGAATATCAACTTAATACAAAACATAATACATGAAATCCATTAACATGTTCTTTCTTTCTCTCTCACACACTCACACACTACATATAAATTCCATCTTGCTCTAACTATACTGACATAGTGTCTGTCTGCATCGTTGTCATGTGCACATGTATACGTACCCACATGTGAACACATACAAGCAACAGAATGTATTGGCTACATTCACTTATGTTCACACGTACATGACAGAGAAACACGTGCACGTCTCATGTTCATGCCACGACATGTGCGAAGACTACATGCGGTGTGCACGTGTTTGAACGCATGTGTACGTGCACATGCATGAAACGCCCATGTCAAGCAACTTGGATGCAGTGTTGAAGTAAAATCATCTCAAGCAAATGTGGTGATACTCAAAGGAACTCAAACAACATTGAAATTGGATCAATTGTATATATATTTTTATATACATATCCCGTTTAGAATGTGTTTTGTGATGCGGTTCACAGCAGCACTGACAGATGTGTTGGCATGACAACTGCGTCAGAGTTGTGAACGACATATCCTCCTCCCCTCCCTTGTGTTCCATGCTGGCTGAAGACCTAGCTAGCCAGTAACGTGCTAACACCAGACACGGATGGAAGGGGAAACGTATAAGGATCTTTGCCATAGATGAAGAGGGTAAACTTGTAATTATAGTTGCTGACACCCTACAGTCACATTTTGGCACCAGTGGAGTAGCTATCTATCTATATAAACCACGCTCCTCTGCAAACTTGCCTTCTCTGATGTTGGTTACAAGGCAGTACTTATGCAAACACACCTTCTCCGATGTTGGTTACAAGGCAGTACTTATGCAAACACACCTTCTCCGATGTTGGTTACAAGGCGGTACTTGTAACCAACATCGGAGATGGCGTGTTTGCGGAGAGGTATGGTTTATATAGCTAGATAGAATGTTTCACTGCAGATAATGTCCTCTGATGTTTCCTTTCTTTTGTTGGCTCCTTTTTGAGCTGACCGTTTCCTTGCAGAGGTTTCCATGGAACCAGCGATCTTGCCAATGAGCACTAGATGTTTTTCATCTGAAAGATAAGACGAATAGCAATGTATAATTCTTTAACATTCAGTCATCGTTATAATCTATTCTAGTAAATACATTTAGTAATATCAACACACTTTCTATAACACACAAATTACACACAACCTGCACTCATTGAAATGCATGCGTGAACACACACACACACACACACACTTTTACTAGTATTGTAAATGGGCCATGTTTGATATTAAAGGTATGTGATAACTATAGATGGCCATTTCATGCATTTATGTAACCTGTCATTTGGACAAATATATTCACTCACTCACTCGCTCAACTACAAACACACACCGGTCCCGTAAATTACGAGCTACATAGCTAGCTAGGTTGCATGGGCAGAACATCCCCCACTTCTCTCTCTCTCTCTCTCTCACACACACACACATACACACACACTTGGCTTTAATACACACGACAAGGTAATTTATACACCTGCAGCACCTTACCTTTAAGAACGACAAGGTAATATCTTTATCTATACACACTTTCTTTATATACACATAGCCACTACCTGCAGCACCTCACCTTCACAGCCCCTTGCATATCTACCTCAATGACCTCGTACCCCTGCACATCCACCCCGTACTGGTACCCCTTCTATCGTTACTCATTGTGTATTTATTATTACTTTTGTTAATAAGTGTTATTATTTTTCTATTTTTTTCTATTTTCTCTCTGTCTGCATTTTTGAAGGGCCCATAAGTAAGCATTTCACTGTTAGTCTACGCTTGTTGTTTACCAAGCATGTGACGAATAAAATTAGATTTGATTACACACACACACACACAGACACACCCTCTTTATCTATTCATAAACACAGCCATGCTGCAGGCAACCTAGCTACTGTCTTTCATGTCAGAATGAGAGCAAGACACAACCACTAACACCTCTCCCTCCTCTCCTCTCTCCCTCCTTCCCACTCCCTCCCTCATCCCTCTCCTCTTTCCCTCCTTCCCACTCCCTCCCTCATCCCTCTCTCCCTCCTTCCCTCTCTCTCCCTTCCCTCTCCTCCCTCCTTCCCTCCCTTTCCTCTCTCCCTCTCCCTCCCTCCCCCTCCCTCCTTCCCTCTCTCTCCCTCTCCTTCCTCTCCTCTCTCCCTCCTTCCTTCCCTCTCCTTCCTCTCCTCTCTCCCTCCATCCCTCTCCCTCCATCCCTCTCCCTCCTCTCCTCTCTCCTTCCCACTCTCTCCCTCCTTCCCTCTCTCTCCCTTCCCTCTCCTCCCTCCTTCCCTCCCTCTCCTCTCTCCCTCCTTCCTTCCCCCTCTCCTTCCTCTCCTCTCTCCCTCCTCTCCTTCCTCTCTTCTCTCCCTCCTTCCCTTTCCTCTCCTTCCTCTCCCCCCTCCCCCCTCCCTTCTCTCCCTCCCCTCCAGGTGAAGACAGATGTCCGTCGTATGAAAGGTATCCCATCCCTGGTGTCCATGTTAGACAACCCTAAGAAGGAGGTTCACCACGCTGCCTGCGGCGCGCTCAAAAACATCTCTTACGGACGAGACGCTGACAATAAGATCGCCATCAAGAACTGTGATGGAATACCGGCCCTGGTCAGACTACTGAGGAAGACCAGAGACCAAGACCTGACCGATACTATCACAGGTAATACTACTGCTACTACAGTACTGTAGTATTACTATTACTACTATATGTGGGAGACAGTAGTGTATAAGTGTAGTATTACTACTATAAGTGGGAGACGGTAGTGTATAAGTGTAGTATTACTACTATAAGTGGGTGACGGTAGTATTACTACTATATGTGGGAGACGGTAGTGTATAAGTGTAGTATTACTACTATAAGTGGGTGACAGTAGTGTATAAGTGTAGTATTACTACTATAAGTGGGTGACGGTAGTGTATAAGTGTAGTATTACTACTATAAGTGGGTAACGGTAGTGTATAAGTGTAGTATTACTACTATAAGTGGGGAACGGTAGTGTATAAGTGTAGTATTACTACTATAAGTGGGTAACGGTAGTGTATAAGTGTAGTATTACTACTATAAGTGGGTAACGGTAGTGTATAAGTGTAGTATTACTACTATAAGTGGGTAACGATAGTGTATAAGTGTAGTATTACTACTATAAGTGGGTAACGGTAGTGTATAAGTGTAGTATTACTACTATAAGTGGGTAACGATAGTGTATAAGTGTAGTATTACTACTATAAGTGGGTAACGGTAGTGTATAAGTGTAGTATTACCACTTCAACAATCTGAAACCTGACTTCATAGTTGGAGTTTTGAGGTGTTATGGAGTGTTTTCTCAACTATGTTTCATTTCTCTCATTGTTTATCTAAATAAGCAGATATTAGGATAATGTTGATGCCGGTGGTGGTGGTGACGGTGGTTGTGACGGTAGTAGTGGTGGTGATGATGGTAGTGATGATGATCCGTCTCCCTCTTCCTCAGGCACGCTGTGGAACCTGTCGTCTCACGACTCGGTGAAGATGGAGATCGTTGACCACGCGCTGCACGCCCTCTCAGACGAGGTGATGGTGCCGCACTCGGGCTGGGAGAGGGGGAATGAGGGAGGAGGAGAGGAGAACCTCAAACCCCGACACCTGGAGTGGGAGACGGCCCTCACCAACACAGCTGGCTGTCTGAGGTACAGAGAGGGGGATGGAGGGATTGTATAGTGGGAGGAAGAAGAGGGTGATATGGCCAGAATATCATATCACAATACGTTTCTCATTTTTTAACGGTATTTTATGTTTTCTGAATAATAAAAGTTCTAAATATGTTTAATGCTTGAACCTTGACCCTAGAATTGCAACGGATTAATTCTTAATGCTTTTTACTGGACTTTCTCTATTCTGATGGTTTTATCCTCAACCAAACTAGGACCTAACTGACGTGAAGTCGTCCAATTTGTTGAACTTTTCATTTAACTTAGCACTGTATGAAAATATCGTTATAGACGGTATTGTAAAAAGACATACCAGTATTGAAGATGTATCGGCCAGCACTAAAACAGCCATGTGTAGTCCATGAGTGAGTGGTAGCTGTGTGTTCATCTTGCAGTGGTGCGTGTATGTGCATGTCTGTTCATGTGTGCCTGAGGAATTCCCTAACGGTAGGGCAGAGTGGGAATGTGCTGTCTTCTACGGTGGGTGGGTCTCTCTCTGTTAAAGGCAGGCTACAACACAATGACTGGCCCAGGAACCTGATCTACCATCTCACTACACTGGAGTTTAACCACCACAGGCGGCATCCTAAATGGCGCCCTATGTAGTGCACTACTTTTGGCATCCCTAACTTTAGTGCACCACATAGAGAATAGGGTGTCTTTTGGGACGGAGCCACACCCTTTCAGTCTTTCAGTCTCTGAAACCAGCACACTGAAATAGGACCGCTCAGTGTTTTATTACTAATGGTTGTGTTGTGTGCTGGAATCCTTATGTGGCCACTGATAGTAGCCACTCTCATTCCACTCTCTCTGTCTCTCTCTGTCTGTCTCTGTCTCTCTCTCTGTCTTTCTCTGTCTTTCTCTCTCTGTCTTTCTGTCTATTTCTCTCTCTCTCTGCCTCTCTCTCTCTCTGTCCATTTTATTCTGTCCCTCTGTTTCTGTATTGCTTGTTATTTTGCTTTCTCACACACCCCTTCTCTCCCTCTCCTCCCCCCTCTCTCGCTCTCTCTCTAAACCAGGAACGTGAGCTCAGAGCGCAGTGAGGCCAGGAGGAAGCTGAGAGAGTGCACAGGATTAGTCGACTCGCTCATGTACATTGTCCAATCACAGATAAACCTGAAAGACGTGGACAACAAGGTGCGCATGCGCACACAATGCTGTTTTTCTTGCTATCCTTTCAACGTGATCCTGAACTTTGATTGTGTGCCCGCATATATTTTAATCCTGTTTCCCTTTTCTCTCTCTCTCTCTCTCTCTCTCTCTCTCTCTCTCTCTCTCTCTCTCTCTCTCTCTCTGTCTCTCTCTCTCTGTCTCTCTCTCTCTCTCTGTGTCTCTCTCTCTCTCTCTCTCTCTCTCTCTCTCTCTCTCTCTCTCTCTCTCTCTGTCTCTCTGTCTCTCTGTCTCTCTCTCTCTCTCTCTCTCTCTCTCTCTCTCTCTCTCTCTCTCTCTCTCTCTCTCTCTCTCTCTCTCTCTCTCTCTCTCTCTCTCTCTCTCTCTCTCTCTCTCTCTCTCTCTCTCTCTCTCTCTCTCTCTCTCTCTCTCTCTCTGTCTCTGTCTCTGTCTCTCCAGCTGATAGAGAACAGTATGTGTCTGCTGAGGAATCTGTCCTATCAGGTATTGTTGTTGTTGATAATGTTCCCCTTTCTCCCCTGTTTCTTTCTAGTGTTTTCTTCTGCCTTCTGTGACCTTTTGAATTGGACTTTAAAGAGATTCTCTGGTACTTCTGTGGGCTTTATTAGCCAGTAGTTGTTAGTGTTGCACGGTATTCCCAAACCTCTGTACGTTTTCGATACCAGAACATGACAAACGGTTTGGTACTGGAATTAATGTTACTTTTGGTGCTTGTGTCAAATGAGTCTCACGTCGTCTACTGATTGAGAGAGGATCAAGTCTGTTTATCAGCATAGACGATGTCCCCTTATAGCGCCAGAGCACTGTGCCTGCTCCACTTACCCACTGCTGGCTCTAGCCTGTTCTGAGGAACCACTGCACTCACTGGGAGTCCGGGCTGCATCATCGTGTTGCACAGAAGTTAACACACTTTAATAAAGCAACACGGCATATAGAAATGTTGAAACTGTTAATTACTGTTAGCAAAACAATGTCCATTACAGGCTAGAACACTTTACAATGCAAGAAGATAGCGGTAGCTTCCAGCTTTGTAGGAACATTTTCCTTGCTAGCTTACAGCTGAAGCTAACATCAATTCAATACCCTACTACCTTGTTTGTGATGACATTCAAACCATAACGAAAAATATTTCTGATTTCAAAGCTGATTGTAACCAAAACCTTTATTAATTCACTTCGTCTCTCCCGCCTCATTTCTTTCCCAGTCAAGATCATATTTGCTTGAGCTTTGAACTGACTGTGTGTGTAAATGATGTCATGGGTCTTAAAGAGACAGTGCACACTTTTATAAAATGAGATTGCTGCTTCTATGCAAATCTTGATTTACCCAGTTTATCAATAGAGATTTATCATTCAAATAAATGATTACCATTATGTTGTTATGGAGTTAGATTAGTAAAAAAAACTAATTCAAATTGATTGTATAATTGATTCATTAACGCATACATTCAAAAATCAAACATTTAAAATGTAATGATATTGAACTCGAAGATCTGTCTGGATCAAGTGCCATTCTGTGACTTTGGCCATGGTATCGTTTTTTTGCCATGGTATCGTTTTGGTACTGTATCGAGTATCATGATACTAAACCTGGTATCTGTATCGCAGTCGAAATTCTGGTATCGTGACAACACTTTTCACAGTTCTGAAAGTAGCGCTCACGAGCCAAAAGTGGTCCCTGAAAATTGCGTACTACGTCACATATGCATAGATATGTGCACCATGTCACTGCTCTCTCTCTCTCTCTGTTGTGTGTGCATCTTGCTAGCTGTCACTCAAATGACGAGGGGCTGAAGCTCATTGGCTAGAACTTGAATTGCTAGGGTGTTGGCCCACATGCGGTAAAATGTAGGGAAAATGGCGCAGCACAGCTTCCAGAAAAATATGCTTTCAAACTAGGGATTTCGTGGCTAATTGAAGTAAGACAGTAATTCTGCTCATAGATTATGAATGCATGAAGTACATATTGACACATCAGCCCAAAGCGGGAGGGTTAAAAAATTACTTAGGAGTCAGCAAAGTTCCGGAGCATGTCTTTAAATAAGCAATATTATACTATATAATTCTAATTGTGATTTGACCTTAGGTGCACCGGGAGGTGCCGGGCGCTGAGCGCTACCAGGAAGCCATGTCCCTCAACCAGGGCCCCGCCCCCTCCACTGGAAAGACCAACCGCTTCAGCTCCCGCAGGGGCAAAGGTGTGTGTGTCTGTGTTCTCCTGTGTGAGAGTGTTTATATTATGTGTGTGGAAGACAGATGGAGAGTGAGAGTGATGTAATTGTTGACTTTAGAGTGTGTGTGTGTAGTATAGTGACAGTGTAGCAGGAAAGACAGACAGCAGACAGGTCTCTGTTTACCCCGTCCTAAAGAATGGTCTCTGTTTACCCCGTCCTAAAGAATGGTCTCTGTTTACCCCATCCTAAAGAATGGTCTCTGTTTACCCCATCCTAAAGAATGGTCTCTGTTTACCCCATCCTAAAGAATGGTCTCTGTTTACCCCATCCTAAAGAATGGTCTCTGTTTACCCCATCCTAAAGAATGGTCTCTGTTTACCCTGTCCTAAAGAATGGTCTCTGTTTACCCCGTCCTAAAGAATGGTCTCTGTTTACCCCGTCCTAAAGAATGGTCTCTGTTTACCCCGTCCTAAAGAATGGTCTCTGTTTACCCCATCCTAAAGAATGGTCTCTGTTTACCCCGTCCTAAAGAATGGTCTCTGTTTACCCCGTCCTAAAGAATGGTCTCTGTTTACCCCGTCCTAAAGAATGGTCTCTGTTTACCCCATCCTAAAGAATGGTCTCTGTTTACCCCGTCCTAAAGAATGGTCTCTGTTTACCCCGTCCTAAAGAATGGTCTCTGTTTACCCCATCCTAAAGAATGGTCTCTGTTTACCCCATCCTAAAGAATGGTCTCTGTTTACCCCGTCCTAAAGAATGGTCTCTGTTTACCCCGTCCTAAAGAATGGTCTCTGTTTACCCCATCCTAAAGAATGGTCTCTGTTTACCCCATCCTAAAGAATGGTCTCTGTTTACCCCATCCTAAAGAATGGTCTCTGTTTACCCCATCCTAAAGAATGGTCTCACTCTATCCTTACTGTCTGTGTGTCTGATGTCTGTCTGTGATATAAATTATTTGTTTGTTTCTCTCTGACATTTTGTTTTTGATGGTTTGTCTTTGTGTGTCTGTCTGTGTGCTGGCATGCACATTAGTGTGTGTTTTTGCTGGGATAGTTTCTAATCTAAGTCTACAGTTGAGCTATGCTTGGTGCTTTGGTGGGAGGAGCTGTGGAGGTGTTTGGGTGGCTGGGTCACTACTGCTGTTCTCGCTCAGACTGAAATGAACTTCCTTTCTCCTCTCCTTCCATCATTCCTCCCGCCCTCCATCCTCCTCCCTCGTTCTCCTCTCCTTCTTTCTGCTGTGGAACAGACGAGTGGTGTTCTAAAGGTAAGCTCTGACTCTTTGATGACCTCTGCTTGGCTGCTTGCTAGAGCATTAATTAGGACTGGCTAATGCTACTGTCAGTCTCCTAACTCTAATGCTACTGTGTCAGTCTCCTAACTCTAATGCTACTGTCAGTCTCCTAACTCTAATGCTACTGTGTCAGTCTCCTAACTCTAATGCTACTGTCAGTCTCCTAACTCTAATGCTACTGTCAGTCTCCTAACTCTAATGCTACTGTGTCAGTCTCCTAACTCTAATGCTACTGTCAGTCTCCTAACTCTAATGCTACTGTGTCAGTCTCCTAACTCTAATGCTACTGTGTCAGTCTCCTAACTCTAATGCTACTGTCAGTCTCCTAACTCTAATGCTACTGTGTCAGTCTCCTAACTCTAATGCTATTGTGTCAGTCTCCTAACTCTAATGCTATTGTGTCAGTCTCCTAACTCTAATGCTACTGTCAGTCTCCTAACTCTAATGCTACTGTCAGTCTCCTAACTCTAATGCTACTGTGTCAGTCTCCTAACTCTAATGCTACTGTGTCAGTCTCCTAACTCTAATGCTACTGTCAGTCTCCTAACTCTAATGCTACTGTGTCAGTCTCCTAACTCTAATGCTATTGTGTCAGTCTCCTAACTCTAATGCTACTGTCAGTCTCCTAACTCTAATGCTACTGTGTCAGTCTCCTAACTCTAATGCTACTGTGTCAGTCTCCTAACTCTAATGCTACTGTCAGTCTCCTAACTCTAATGCTACTGTCAGTCTCCTAACTCTAATGCTATTGTGTCAGTCTCCTAACTCTAATGCTATTGTGTCAGTCTCCTAACTCTAATGCTACTGTCAGTCTCCTAACTCTATGCATGCATTGTCATGCTCTCTACCGTCCCGTAGAGGAGGATGAGTGTAACAGAGAAAGTGCACGTGTGAGCATGCGTGCTCCTACATAGCAGCTTTTTCAGTGGCTCACAGAGGTGTGTGGTTCTAGAGCACCATAGAGTGGGCAGAGTGTTCTAGAGCACCATAGAGTGGGCAGAGTGTTCTAGAGCACCATAGAGTGGGCAGAGTGTTCTAGAGCACCATAGAGTGGGCAGAGTGTTCTAGAGCACCATAGAGTGGGCAGAGTGTTCTAGAGCACCATAGAGTGGGCAGAGTGTTCTAGAGCACCATAGAGTGGGCAGAGTGACGAGGAAAGCAAAGGCTAGCTTTTTCAAACAGAAATTTGCATCCTGTAGCACTAACTCCAAAAAGTTTTGGGACACTAAAGTCCATGGAGAATAAGAGCACCTCCTCCCAGCTACCCACTGCACTGATGCTAGGAAACACCGTCACCACCGATAAATCTATGATAATCAAGAATTTCAATAAGCATTTTGCTACAGCTGGCAATGCATTCCACCTGGCTACCCCTACCCCGGCCACCAGCTCTGCACCCTCCGCTGCAACTTGCCCATGCCCCCCCCCCCCCCCGCTTTTCCTTCACCCAAATTCAGATAGCTGATGTTCTGAAAGAGCTGCAAAATCTGGACCCCTACAAATCAGCTGGGCTAGACAATCTGGACCCTTTCTTTCTAAAATTAGCCGCCGAAATTGTAGCAACCCCTATTACTAGCCTGTTCAACCTCTCTTTCGTATCGTCTGAGATCCCCAGAGATTGGAAAGCTGCCGCGGTCATCCCCCTCTTCAAAGGGGGTGACACTCTAGATCCAAACTGTTACAGACCTATATCCATCCTGCCCTGCCTTTCGAAAGTATTTGAAAGCCAAGTTAACAAACAGATCACAGACCATTTCGAATCCCACCGTACTTTCTCCGCTATGCAATCTGGTTTCCGAGCTGGTCATGGGTGCATCTCAGCCACGCTCAAGGTCCTAAACGATATAATAACCGCGATCAATAAAAGACAGTACTGTGCAGCCGTCTTTATCGACCTGGCCAAGGCTTTCGACTGTCAACCACCGCATTCTTATTGGCAGACTAAATAGCCTTGGTTTCTCAAATGACTGCCTCGCATGGTTCACCAACTACTTCGCAGAGTTCAATGTGTCAAATCACAGGGCCTGTTGTCTGGACCTCTGGCAGTCTCTATGGGGGTGCCACAGGGTTCAAATCTCGGGCCGACTCTATTCTCTGTGTAATCAATGATGTCGCTCTTGCTGCTGGTGATTCTCAGATCCACCTCAATGCAGACGACACCATTTTGTATACATCTGGCCCTTCATTGTGTTAACAAACCTCCAAATGAGCTTCAATGCCATACAACACTCCTTCAGTAGCCTCCAACTGCTCTTAAACGCTAGTAAAACTAAATGCATGCTCTTCAATCGAACGCTGCTTGCACCTGCCCACCCGACTAGAATCACTACTCTCGGCGGGTCTGACTTAGAATATGTGGAAAACTACAAATACCTAGGTGTCTGGTTAGACCGTAAACGCTCCTTCCAGAGTCACATTAAGCATCTCCAATCCAAAGTTAAATCTAGAATCGGCTTCCTATTTCGCAACAAAGCCTCCTTCACTCATGCTGCCAAAAATGCCCTCGTAAAACTGACTATCCTACCGATCCTTGACTTTGGCGATGTCATTTACAAAATAGCTTCCAACACTCTACTCAGCAAATTGGATGTAGTCTATCACAGTGCCATCCGTTTTGTCACTAAAGCTCCATATACTACCCACCATTGTGACCTGTACGCTCTCGTTGGCTGGCCCTCACTACATATTCGTCGCCAAACCCACTGGCTCCAGGTCATCTATAAATCACTGCTAGGCAAATCCCCGCCCAAACACAACCACCATCAGGTCCAACACCATTGGTCACCATAGCAACACCCACCTGTATTATGCGTTCCAGCAGGTATATCTCATTGGTCATCCCCAAAGCCAACACCTCCTTTGGCCGCCATTCCTTCCAGTTCTCTGCTGCAAATGACTGGAACAAACTGCAAAAATCTCTGAAGCTGGAGACACTTATCTCCCTCACTATCTTTAAGCATCAGTTGTCAGAGCACCTTACCGATCACTGCACCTGTACACAGCCCATCTGTAATTAGTCCACCCAACTACTTCATCCCCATATTGTTATTTACATTGTTATTTATTTTGCTCATTTGCACCCCAGTATCTCTATTTGCACATCATCTTCTGCACATCTATCACTCCAGTGTTAATACTAAATTGTAATTATTTTGCACTATGGCCTATTTATTGCCTTACCTCCATAACTTACTACATTTGCACACACTGTATATAGATTTCTATTGTGTTATTGACTGTACGTTTTGTTTATTCCATATGTAACTCTGTGGTGTTGTTTTTATCGCACTGCTTTGCTTAATCTTGGCCAGGTCGCAGTTGTAAATGAGAACTTGTTCTCAACTGGCTTACCTGGTTAAATAAAGGTGAAATAAAAATAAATAAAAAGAGGGTTCTAGAGCCCCATAGAGTGGGCAGAGTGTTCTAGAGCCCCATAGAGTGGGCAGAGTGTTCTAGAGCCCCATAGAGTGGGCAGAGGGTTCTAGAGCCCCATAGAGTGGGCAGAGGGTTCTAGAGCCCCATAGAGTGGGCAGAGGGTTCTAGAGCCCCATAGAGTGGGCACAGTGTTCTAGAGCCCCATAGAGTGGGCACAGTGTTCTAGAGCCCCATAGAGTGGGCACAGTGTTCTAGAGCCCCATAGAGTGGGCACAGTGTACTAGAGCCCCATAGAGTGGGCACAGTGTTCTAGAGCCCCATAGAGTGGGCACAGTGTTCTAGAGCCCCATAGAGTGGGCACAGTGTTCTAGAGCCCCATAGAGTGGGCACAGTGTTCTAGAGCCCCATGGAGTGGGCACAGTGTTCTAGAGCCCCATGGAGTGGGCAGAGAGTTCTAGAGCCCCATAGAGTGGGCACAGTGTTCTAGAGCCCCATGGAGTGGGCACAGTGTTCTAGAGCCCCATAGAGTGGGCACAGTGTTCTAGAGCCCCATGGAGTGGGCAGAGAGTTCTAGAGCCCCATGGAGTGGGCAGAGAGTTCTAGAGCCCCATAGTGTGGGCAGAGGGTTCTAGAGCACCGTAGTGTGGGCAGAGGGTTCTAGAGTGTTCTGTGTGTCTGTTCCTGAGTGTTCTGATGTTCTGTTGCAGGGAGAAATAATGAGGACGGAGCAGGAGATATGATTGACATTCCAAAGAGGACCACACCTGCCAAAGGTAACAGTGTCGTCATGTAGACTAGAATATGAATCCTTCTCAGTTGTCTAAAAACATCTCTCCTGTCCACTTCTTTATTGTACTGATCTGAAAGAAGTGACCAGGTGAAAGCTCAGCCAGCCTGATGAGCTTCCATCACATTGTTATCACCTGTGTAGTTCTTTCAAAATCATGATGCTTTCAAGACAACATGTCAGTGATCGTCAGGTCTGAAAGTCAGAGCTCTAGGAGGAGGCCCGAGTTTCCGACTTGGAATTCCGAGTTAGATGACCGTTGAAAGTGATTTTTCCCAGTCGGAGCTAGTTTTTTCCCCCTGAGTTCCCAGTTGTCTTGAACGCACTGTCAGAGATTTGTGAATGCAGCATCAGTGCAGGTGAAAAGGAGAAGACCAGTGTCTACATGTTTCTGACTCCTCTCCCTCCCTCCTCTCCGTCTGTGTGTGTCCAGGTTATGAGTTGTTGTTCCAGCCAGAGGTGGTGCGTGTCTACACCTCTCTGTTGAAGGAGAGTAAGAACCCCACCGTGCTGGAAGCCTCCGCCGGAGCCGTGCAGAACCTGTGTGCCGGACGCTGGACCGTGAGTCAACCACAACACCATCACACACCTTGAGACACCACGGCCTGTTACTTTAACCCAAACACAACCACCATCAGGTCCGACACCACCACACATCCCTTTCAGCCTCCTTCCTTGGCCTCTAACAAAGACACAGCCCTTTACACCTGAACCGTAAGTCAACCACAGTATAATCGCAAACTCCACCTTCAACCAAGACACCACCTTTCTAGACCCTTATTAAACCACAGTCTAGTACTCAAAACAGTCTGTCCATTTCCTGAACACAACAACACTAATGCCCACTCTAGAATAATCATTCATCTGTATTTATTCTCTCTCTCTCTCTCTCTCTCTCTCTCTCTCTCTCTCTCTCTCAGTATGGGCGGTATAACTGTGTTAATTCTCTCTCTCTCTCTCTCTCTCTCTCTCTCTCTCTCTCAGTATGGGCGGTATATCCGTGCATTGTTGCGTCAGGAGAAGGGTCTTCCCATGATGACAGAGCTGTTGGCCCATGGTAACGACCGGGTGGTCAGGGCCATGTCTGGAGCTCTGAGGAACCTGGCTATTGACGCACGCAACAGAGACCTGCTGGGTTAGTAGTGTTTGTGTGGAACTGTTCAACTGTATTCATTTTGTTTTTCGCTCTCTCTCGCTCTCTCTCGCTCTCTCTCTGAGCTAACCTGTGTGTTTACATACTATAGCTATTAATCTCGACCTCTTGTCTCTCTAGGTAAACATGCAGTTCCCCACCTGGTATCCAACCTGCCTGGTGGGGGTCAGAGCCAGCCTGTGAGGGCTCTGTCAGAGGAGACGGTGGTGTCTGTACTGAGCACCCTTCATGAGGTACTGGGCTCCAGCCTGGACGCTGCCAAGCTCCTCAGAGCCTCGCAGGGCATCGAGAGACTGGTGCTCATCAATAAGGACAGGTAAGATGGAGTGTGTGTGTGTGTGTGTGTGACAAAAAGAGCTTCATGTGTCTATATCCATCAGTAAGGATGGGGTTGAACAGGAGTGTCAAACTCAATCGCTGGTGGGCTGAGGGCCGGCAGGGTATCTCTCCTCCCTTGTACTGATCATTAGACAGGAATTGAAAGGAAATACCAAAAAAAAACAAAAGAGCCATGTCCCTCCAGAGATAAAGTTGAACTCCCCTGGGGGGCCAGTATGAAAATGTATGCACTCACTAACTGTAAGTCGCTCTGGATAAGAGCATCTGCTAAATGACTAAAATGTAAATGTAAAATGTAACTCCCCTGGGGTGCACTGGGTGTTTAGTTGAACTCCCCTGGGGTGGACTGGGTGTTTAGTTGAACTCCCCTGGGGTGGACTGGGTGTTTAGTTGAACTCCCCTGGGGTGGACTGGGTGTTTAGTTGAACTCCCCTGGGGTGGACTGGGTGTTTAGTTGAACTCCCCTGGGGTGGACTGGGTGTTTAGTTGAACTCCCCTGGGGTGGACTGGGTGTTTAGTTGAACTCCCCTGGGGTGTACTAGGTGTTTAGTTGAACTCCCCTGGGGTGGACTGGGTGTTTAGTTGAACTCCCCTGGGGTGGACTGGGTGTTTAGTTGAACTCCCCTGGGGTGTACTAGGTGTTTAGTTGAACTCCCCTGGGGTGGACTGGGTGTTTAGTTGAACTCCCCTGGGGTGGACTGGGTGTTTAGTTGAACTCCCCTGGGGTGGACTGGGTGTTTAGTTGAACTCCCCTGGGGTGGACTGGGTGTTTAGTTGAACTCCCCTGGGGTGGACTGGGTATTTAGTTGAACTCTCCTGGGGTGGACTGGGTGTTTAGTTGACCTCTCCTGGGGTGGACTGGGTGTTTAGTTGAACTCTCCTGGGGTGGACTGGGTGTTTAGTTGACCTCTCCTGGGGTGGACTGGGTGTTTAGTTGAACTCTCCTGGGGTGGACTGGGGGTGTCTCCTATGGTTTTGTTTTGTGGGGTATTTCTATCACCTCTTTCTATTTGATGCTGTTTCTCTTTCTGAGTCCTCTAGTTCTCTCTCTCTTTCTGAGTCCTCTAGTTCTCTCTCTCTTTCTGAGTTCTCTCTCTCTCTCTTTCTGAGTCCTCTAGTTCTCTCTCTCTCTCTGAGTCCTCTTCTCTCTCTCTCTGAGTCCTCTAGTTCTCTCTCTCTCTCTCTTTCTGAGTCCTCTAGTTCTCTCTCTTTTTGAGTCCTCTAGTTCTCTCTCTCTCTCTTTTTGAGTCCTCTAGTTCTCTCTCTTTCTGATACTCTTTATAAATGGAACTGTTTTAAGCTGTAGACTCCCCCTGGTAGTAACCGGTCAGAGCGAGAGGTGCGTGGGTAAGTCCTGCTACTCCAGATGGTGTCTAACTCTAACTCTCTCTCTCTCTGTCTCTCTCTCTGTCTCTCTCTGTCTCTCTCCCCTCCCCCTAGTAACCGGTCAGAGCGAGAGGTGCGTGGTGCAGGCCTGATACTCCAGTTAGTTTGGGGCTATAAGGAGTTGAGGAAGACCCTGGAGAAGGATGGCTGGAAGAAGACAGACTTCATGGTGAATCTCAACCCCCCCAACAACTCCCAGCCCCGGGTCAACGGAGGATATGAAGACAGCACGCTGCCGCTCATAGACAGGGGTGAGACAGACCATAGATCTAGATACACGTACTAAGAGGTCTTCACAGGTCTACCTGAATATCTGAGACCCGACTCCGGAACTAAGCGGGTCTGAGTCCAAAATTCGAACTCGTCCGTCGGGTCTGGGTTGGATCCATGTTTGATTGTCATGGGTCTCTGGTCTATGTAACTACAGCTGATGGACCAGACCGGACCCGACTGGACCACGGCTCTGAATAGACTATAGCTGTCGTATTCAATGTTTTTCCCCCCAGAATTTCTCACAACCCACACCCCACCACAAATCAAATGACACAACCCTAAAATGGGTAAATTTCGATTTTTACATCAACAAAATAACCTTTTATTCATTACATTTTCATCTCTCCGATAAATGAATGTACTCAATAAAATTATAAAATGGTGTTTTTCAAATTATTTCTCAAGAGTTTGTATATTATACCAATCTGTACTCTAAATTAAAAACAAAAAACATGAATTTTTTTGAATGTGGCGACCCCAGTCACCCAACCACTGCCTATAACCACACACTATCAGTCTATCATCCTGTGACTGTGTTTGTTTGTCAGGAGGAGGAAACAGAGAGAGAGACATGATTCCACTAAATGATATGGGACCAGGTATGTCTGAGCACACACACACACACACTCACACACACACACACACACACACACACACACACACACACACACACACACACACACACACACACACACACACACACACACACACACACACACACACACACACACACACACACACACACACACACACACACACACACACACAGTTGTTAACAGCCCTTGGCTGTCTTCCAGATGCCTACTCCACACTGGACCAGAGGGGGAGGAAGAACACTCTGGACGCAACACTCGAGCCTGCTGACAAAGACACAGCACAGGTACACACACACACACACACAGAGCATGTTCTCACACGTCTCACTAAATACTGTGGTTAGCTTCTTTTCTCACAAACGATTTCTCACTTAACTTCCCCTCAACTTCTTCTGACACTAACCCACTTTATCAACCCTCCCCCTCTCTCTCTCGCCCTCTCTCTCTCCCTTGTTATCACATTCTTCTTGTCTTCATATTGTTATTTCTGAACACACCCTTCTGTCTGTCACTTTCTCTCTGCCCCCTCTGCCCCCTCTGCTTCAACCCACCACCTCTCTGTTACCACCTCTCTGTTACCACCGCTCTGTTACCACCTCTCTGTTACCACCTCTCTGTTACCACCTCTCTGTTACCACCTCTCTGTTACCACCTCTCTGTTACCACCGCTCTGTTACCACCTCTCTGTTACCACCGCTCTGTTACCACCGCTCTGTTACCACCTCTCTGTTACCACCTCTCTGTTACCACCTCTCTGTTACCACCTCTCTGTTACCACCTCTCTGTTACCACCGCTCTGTTACCACATCTCTGTTACCACCGCTCTGTTACCACCTCTCTGTTACCACCGCTCTGTTACCACCGCTCTGTTACCACCGCTCTGTTACCACCGCTCTGTCACCACCGCCCTGTCACCACCGCCCTGTCACCACCGCCCTGTCACCACCGCCCTCTCACCACCGCCCTGTCACCACCGCCCTGTTACCACTGCTCTTCCTCTTCCTTCTCTTCCCTCTTCTCCCTCCCCCCTTTTCTCGCTCTCCTCTCCTCCTAACTACCCTCATCTCTCCTCTCATTGTCTCTCCCCTCATCTCTCCCCACCTTGTCTCTCTCCATCTTGTCTCTCTTCCCTCCACCCCCTCTCGAACTACCCCTCCTCCCCCTTCTCTCTTTCTCCCCCTCCTCCCCCCTTCTCTCTTTTCCTCCCTCCTCCCCCTTCTCTCTTTCTCCCCCTCCTCCCCCCTTCTCTCTTTTCCTCCCTCCTCCCCCTTCTCTCTTTCTCCCCCTCCTCCCCCCTTCTCTCTTTTCCTCCCCCTTCTCTATTTCTCCCCCTCCTCCCCCCTTCTCTCTTTTCCTCCCTCCTCCCCCCTTCTCTCTTTCTCCCCCTCCTCCCCCCTTCTCTCTTTTCCTCCCCCTTCTCTATTTCTCCCCCTCCTCCCCCCTTCTCTCTTTTTCTCCCTCCTCCCCCCTTCTCTCTTTCTCTCCCTCCTCCCCCCTTCTCTCTTCCCCCTCTCAGGGAGGGCTGTATGAGGAGAGGCGGGACTCTGTTCCTCTCATGGACTCTTATGACGGTTAGGCCACACCCCCTCACACACTGCATGTGAGCGCATGGTATGTGTGTCCACTGACTGAACACCTGCCTTTCTCACTAAACCGCATGGCCTAACCTGTGTGTCCATTGGGTTGGTTTGTTCTTTCTTGCTCCCTCTGCTGGTGAATTGTATATTTGATGTAGTATGTTGTTGATCTTGTGTCTTGATGTTTGTTCATTTGTTCCATGTCTGTTCCGTGTCTGTGTCCTCTCAATCCTCTAAGCTTATACAGCTGGTTTATGAGTGGCACTCGTACAACAAATATTGCACATGGTATTAACCCCTCTCTCTCTCTCTCGCTCCACACCCTCTCTCTCCTTTCTTGTCTTCCCACAGAGAAACTGATAGTGTGCATCACTAGAAGAGAGCAGCCTCTTCCAGCCTACTGCCCCTGCTGAACCTCTGGACACAACACTGACTCCACTAGGACTGGACTCTCTCTCCTTCTGTCTCTCTCCTGTTTTCTGACTATTTTTCTCTTTTCTTTCTCTCTCTCTCACCCCTTCTCTCTTTCTCTCTCCTCTCTCATTTTCTGACTCTCTCTTCATCTCTCTTTTTCCTGCTATCACTCTCGGGTTCTGTGACATAAGCCACTTGCATGACCTCCAACCTTCCTCACCTCCCTACTCTCTTTCTATCTCTGTCCCTCTCTCCCTATCTCTCCCTATCTCTCCATATCTCTCTGTCCCTCTCTCCCTATCTCTCCCTATCCCTCTGTCTTGCATTCCTCTCTTTAGACACAGACAGACTTTTATCCACTAAAGGAACACTATGGACTCCTGCCATCCTCCTGACATCCCTCTTCTACCTGTCAACACTACTGACACAAGACCACGTCCTATTTAGTAACCCCTCCCATCCACAGTGACACACTAATGACTCACCTTTGAACTCACCTAGAAGCTCCTCCAACACTACACTAACTCCTCCCACCACAATACGGACAGTTGTGACTTCATCTCGGAACTGGGAACGTTCACCACCACAGTAGCAAAGCTAATCAAAAGGGAACTGTTGGAATGGGATTCAAACTGTAACTGAACTTAAACTGACAAACCGCTTTTTTTACTGGAATGGTTAAAACCACATTTCTGGAAGTGACCGTGACGATTTCCAGTCAAGGTTTTTTTCTTGTGATAACTAATTACCACTAAACTTCTGCTGTGTTCCAACAAAGAATCAATGTTAGTTGATCTACTGCCGGTGTTGTTTTCGTATTTGTTTGAAGTGTGATTGCTGAGTTGTGGTTCTAACAACAGTGATGTACACATGCCAAACTACACACCACTATTGCAGTAACTTTATACTAAAGAGTATTTCTGAACAGTTCTTCTCTTCACAGAGCCTTGCTACAGGTATACTGGAAGGCTTTGCTGTTAACTATGACCACATTGTTAAGTTATGTGAGGGGGAAGGAGGTGAGAGCATATTTTGGCTTCTAACTGAATCGTACCCCAGACCAGGTTATGTCCCAAATGGCACACTGTTCCTTACATCAGGGTTATCCAACCCTGTTCCTGGAGAGCTACCCTCCTGTAGATATTCACTCCAACCCTGTTCCTGGAGAGCTACCCTCCTGTAGATATTCACTCCAACCCTGTTCCTGGAGAGCTACCCTCCTGTAGATATTCACTCCAACCCTGTTCCTGGAGAGCTACCCTCCTGTAGATATTCACTCCAACCCTGTTCCTGGAGAGCTACCCTCCTGTAGATATTCACTCCAACCCTGTTCCTGGAGAGCTACCCTCCTGTAGATATTCACTCCAACCCTGTTCCTGGAGAGCTACCCTCCTGTAGATATTCACTCCAACCCTGTTCCTGGAGAGCTACCCTCCTGTAGATATTCACTCCAACCCTGTTCCTGGAGAGCTACCCTCCTGTAGATATTCACTCCAACCCTGTTCCTGGAGAGCTACCCTCCTGTAGATATTCACTCCAACCCTGTTCCTGGAGAGCTACCCTCCTGTAGATTTTCACTCCAACCCTGTTCCTGGAGAGCTACCCTCCTGTAGATTTTCACTCCAACCCTGTTCCTGGAGAGCTACTCTCCTGTAGTTTTTTCTCTAACCCCAGTTGTAACTAACCTGATCCAGCTAATTATTAGAATGAGGTGCGCAAGATTAGGATTGGAGTGAACCTACAGGACGGTAGCTCTCCAGGAACAGGGTTGGAGTGAACCTACAGGACGGTAGCTCTCCAGGAACAGGGTTGGAGTGAACCTACAGGACGGTAGCTCTCCAGGAACAGGGTTGGAGTGAACCTACAGGACGGTAGCTCTCCAGGAACAGGGTTGGAGTGAACCTACAGGACGGTAGCTCTCCAGGAACAGGGTTGGAGTGAACCTACAGGACGGTAGCTCTCCAGGAACAGGGTTGGAGTGAACCTACAGGACGGTAGCTCTCCAGGAACAGGGTTGGAGTTAACCTACAGGACGGTAGCTCTCCAGGAACAGGGTTGGAGTTAACCTACAGGACGCTAGCTCTCCAGGAACAGGGTTGGGCAGCCCTGCCCTATATATAGTGCACTACGTAAGGAATAGGGTTCCATATGGGATGCTGCCCAAATTGTAATCCTGACCCACCAACAATTTTGCCTACTTAGTCCTTGCAGTGGTTACCACGGGAACACCGGCTCTGTACTCGCCTTCTGCTGCTGTCTTTTGTGATGTCGCAGTGTTGTGGCAAAGGATTGTGGGAAAGTAAGTAGTTTGACGACCACTTTAACATTTTAGACGTGGGTCTTGCGTCACAGAACATTCTGATAGTCTGTTCTGCACAGTATATTTCTATGATTTTCAGCCGTGTAGAATAGACCAGTGAACCGTTTCGGCTCTATACAATACATTTCTATCTGTATCACTCTTTAGCGTCATTGTTATACCCTACTGAATAAGCCCCTTTTTCAACTCCCTCTTGTTCTAATGATTCTCCTGAAGCTTTGGGAGAAATCACAGATTTGATTGTTGATCCAGTGAGTGCATTTCTTTCTATCTGCAAATCTATATATATATATATATGAATCTGTAAATATGTGATCGCCTTTAACTAACGTCTGTGTGGCTATTGGCTAACTGGAGTGCCTCGTTCGTTGATTGGTCTAATGGGGGGGGCGGGGGGGATTGGTGTTTTTAAGGTGGGGTGGTGCCCTGGTGATATCATTCACTAGCAGCAACATTCCAGAACATTGCATCCAAATGGAATGTATAGAACAGTTTTGTGTTCCGCATAATAAAACAATGGAATGTATAGAGTTGATATGATTGATTCTCTGCATATGGAACCGAGAGAACCATGCCAGTGCCATACATTCCATGTCAGACTGGCAACATTCTGGAGTGTTCCGGCCTACTGAACCTACGCCTGGGTGTCCATCTACCCTGCTAGACTGGCTGGTGTCCATGGAGACCATAGAACAGAACACTGAGGGGAGAGGACACCTTTAGCTGGTTGTTTCCCCCCAGACAGAGTTCCTTTAGTACCGTAGACAGCATTATTATTCTCAGTGCAGAGTAAGATGTAGATATTTTCTGAGTAGATCATTAAAGCACTAGGGGTAAAAGCGTTTCTTGGTTCCTTTGATTATTTTCATGCCAATCCAACACTACAAATGGTCAGTCTCAGAAAATGTAAATGAGTTGCCTTGTAACCAGATATAGTACTAGAATGAGATGATCTAGAACCGATACAGGAAATCATGTGGGAGTGGAATCCAATGGGAATGTAGGACTAAAGAAGTGCGGAGCATAAAGTTAAATTAGCAAGATTTGTATGAGTGCAAAGACCAGATTTTGATTCTAGTTGCTATTTAAAAAAAATAAAAAAGCAAATTTAACTATATATACAAGATAAATATTTGTTAATTTGAATGGTTTTATGTATTGGTCTTTATATATTTTATGATTTGGGTTTAATCGTCTTGCGGGTATTGTGGGTGTACGCATATGCAATCGGTTTTATTTTTTAATTGAGAAACATTTATGGTTTATATATTTTAATTAAAGACAAAACAAGGAAGAAAAAAAATGTAAAATCAGGATACGTCCCAAATGGCCCCCTATTCCCAATATAATTTAGTACACTACTTTTGACCAAGGCCTGATATGTCTCTGGTCAAAGGTATTTAACTATATAGGGGACAGGGTGCCTTTTTAGGAGTGTTTCTGTCTGTCATCAGTTTATTATTGGAACGCAGATCTAAAAGGTGATTCTGGATGAAAACATTCATCTCTTCTTCTATGCCTTTTGCTCTTGATGTTGCACATTTCCCTCATGAATGGAATATGTAACTAGCAATACTGTTTTTAATAAAGAGATTTTTTTTCAATGTTGGCCTTGACTTTTTCTCTCTTTAGCTCTCTGTGTGTTATTTGAGAAAAGCATGTGTTATAGTAAATGTTAGTTGTTCTCGCTGTAAAGTTGTACTCTTCATAAACACAAACATAAGTCATCATGCAGTGTTGAGACGCTGAGATCAATGGGGTCAAGCAACGCACGCCTCTGATTGGTTAAAGTCAACAGAATCCTTTCAACACTGCAATGAAGATTTCAAAGGGTTTGCTCTTGATCAGATCAAATGGAACTGCCGCTGGCTGTGGAACAACAGAAGTTGATGATCAAGGACGAGCCGAAATTTTTCGAATATGCAGTTCCCCCTTCTAGGCTTTTCCCACTAACCGGACGCATGAGCGCGCACGATCGCCCCTCGCGATTTTGACGTTGAGGAGAAAAGTCCTTTCTGATGTGTGACGTCAGTCCGTGAATTTGGCCACGTTGTGGGAATTGATCAATTAGGGAATATGTCAACATTAACTATTTGAAACAAATTGGTTGGCGATATACTGATTTTTTTGACTGTGTTTGACAAAGCAAGTCACTAGACAAGAAAAAGCCCTGACTGGCATCGAAAAGGTAAGCATGTGCATTAGGTAGCCGTCTAGCTAGCTAACACATTTAGCCAACTTCACCAGACTTTAGTTTCCGTTCCTCCCCCAGCACGAGCGTGCTGATCAGTCTCCAAACTATAGCTAATTAGCTAGATAGCTGGACCACATTTACAGTTGTTTGAGAACTGAATTAATGTGCACTAATGCAACACATGAAAATTGATGTTTTTGAATGTAGGCCTATTGTCAGTGTGTCTTATTGATAAGCGGAGGTCGCCCACAACAGGCTTTGAAATACATGGCTCTTGCAAGCGCTCCAACGAAACAAGCTGTCTTTTCTAGCAATACCACTGACTAACAACTGATACGACTAGCTAATTGTGTCTAAAAAAATGTTCTTCTAGTCATGAAACGAATGTGTTAACTAATACATGACAATTGGAAGGTTTTCACGGAGTTCCTAATGTAAAGTACTAGCCACTCACTCCAGTGGCGTGTATTCATGGTGCGAAGGGAAGCCAGGCTTCCCCCAGAAATGGACAAAAAAACTTAAAGAATGTATCTTTCGTCTATCTGCGTTTCATAATGTAACTTCAATTCGCAAGATGCTGGCTATCTCACAGGAGAAAGCATCCGAACGAGCGAAACAGCGCCCCTCTGTCTCTCTACGTGTAGGCTATCTATCTGATGCTGTCTGGTCCAAACGAGTATGACATTGTTACCGCCTGTAGCATCTCACAACCAACTTCATGCCTTGTCTGTTCAGCCCAGTCTTCTCCAAGCACGCCATTTTGAATAGGCCTACAGACAATGTATGAACATCTGGTTTTACCGTTGTTTCACTTAGTCAAATGCTGTATACCCGTCGGATCAATCTGCACAGTCATTTAAATCACTCCCTCCACCCTTTTCCCTACATCCCTTTATTTTCTGTCCTCTACACCCCACCACTCTATCCCTCTCTCCCCATTCGTCTATCCCTCTCTCCTTGCTACCCACTGCCCCCTTCCTTCCCCCTACCCCTTTTCCCTCTATCCCCCCCTCTCCATTCTACCCAGTACCCCATCCCTCCATCTCAGGGTGGAGGACCAGAAGAGGAGGATGTGGAGGTACCGTCTGCCTGGCTATGAGTTGAGGCTCCTGGAGGAACTACAGAGACAGAAGCACAACAGTCTCTACTGTGATACCCTGCTACAGACTGATGGTGAGAGGGGGGTGAGGGAGAGACAGCAGTCTACTGTGATACCCTGATACAGACTGATGGTGAGAGGGGGAGGGAGGTGAGAGAGGGGGGTGAGGGAGAGACAGCAGTCTACTGGGATACCCTACTACAGACTGATGGTGAGAGGGGGAGGGAGGGAGAGACAGCAGTCTACTGGGATACCCTGCTACAGACTGATGGTGAGAGGGGGAGGGAGGGAGAGACAGCAGTCTACTGGGATACCCTACTACAGACAGATGGTGAGAGGGGGAGGGAGGGAGAGACAGCAGTCTACTGTGATACCCTGATACAGACTGATGGTGAGAGGGGGAGGGAGGGAGAGACAGCAGTCTACTGGGATACCCTGATACAGACTGATGGTGAGAGGGGGAGGGAGGTGAGAGAGGGGGAGGGAGGAGAGACAGCAGTCTACTGGGATACCCTGATACAGGCTGATGGGGAGAGGGGGGTGAGGGAGAGACAGCAGTCTACTGTGATACCCTGATACAGACTGATGGTGAGAGGGGGAGGGAGGGAGAGAGGGGGGTGAGGGAGAGACAGCAGTCTACTGGGATACCCTGCTACAGACTGATGGTGAGAGGGGGAGGGAGGAGAGAGAGGGGGGTGAGGGAGAGACAGCAGTCTACTGTGATACCCTGATACAGACTGATGGTGAGAGGGGGAGGGAGGGAGAGAGGGGGGTGAGGGAGAGACAGCAGTCTACTGGGATACCCTGCTACAGACTGATGGTGAGAGGGGGAGGGAGGAGAGAGAGGGGGGTGAGGGAGAGACAGCAGTCTACTGGGATACCCTGCTACAGACTGATGGTGAGAGGGGGAGGGAGGAGAGACAGCAGTCTACTGGGATACCCTGATACAGACTGATGGTCAGAGGGGGAGGGAGGTGAGAGAGGGGGAGGGAGGGAGAGACAGCCGTCTACTGGGATACCCTGCTACAGACTGATGGTGAGAGGGGGAGGGAGGGAGAGAGAGGGGGAGGGAGGGAGAGACAGCAGTCTACTGGGATACCCTGATACAGACTGATGGTGAGAGGGGGAGGGAGGGAGAGAGAGGGGGGTGAGGGAGAGACAGCAGTCTACTGGGATACGCTACTACAGACAGGGGGAGGGGGGAGAGAGAGAGAGGGGGGGAGGAGAGACAGCAGTCTACCAGAGGAGGCTGGTGGTAGGAGCTATAGGAGGAAGGGCTCATTGTAATGGCTGGAATGCAATCAGAGCATGTGAGCGGAGTTTAGCAGTTGGAAATCCCACTCGTGGCGCTCCGCATCCTTTCCTACCGCTCAGCTAAAAACCGCTTCGCGCTCACAGGGGGAAAAAACTGCCGCTCCTTTCATTAAAATCACAATTTAACCAACACCAATCTATATTTGTGACTAGCTGGACCTACCATTTGGTTTTTAAGTATTGAAACCAATCCATATGGATTTAAATGAAAAGTATTTTAATAAACATGAAAAGGTGGATGTAAGACACAAACAATTTCAAATAGGCTACTTGTCATATTAAACACTGTAACTAGGTCAGGAGCCAGACAGGAACGAAAGTGAATGATTTAGGCTATATTATTTCAGTTATTTCAAGGCTGTAGCCTACAAAGAAACACATTGTGAAGCATTAATGAGTGCGACACACTAGCCTGGTAGGGACATTAAGCTCTCAGCATTTAAACAGCATTTTGTTGTATTAAATCATTATAGTCTATAAATTGCACATAAAGGCTGTGACTTACT